>NW_027286952.1:295000-360000 GCF_022747635.1 Hetaerina americana | reverse complement strand
TTGGTATATAAATATTTATATGGCCTCGTATAATTGGATAATACACTCTCCAAATCAGAATAATCCACGTCTCCAGAATATTCCGTCAAGCCGTGATAATTGTTACGCAGCCAAGTCGCCTCTTTAGTATAAAGAATTCTCGCCGGCGATTTAAATAGCCACGTATTACAACATTTGTTCTGGACAGCGATGATTGCCAATTCCTTGACAATAAATTTTCCATCGCTGGTCATAAATCCTTGAAATTCGATAATGGCACTCATCGCGATGTATGTCCAACTTACAAGGTTTTTACACCCAATGCCAGGGGTTGAACTTACATCAAGACCTTTTAACTTACAGAACTTTCATTCGTGCCAGAGGTTAAAAAGTCTTACATTCGCACACAGGAAGCCAAATACTTTTAGTCATCAGCCGAATCATACGCAATGAGTACCTTCTCCAATTCAAGCCTCTGTATATCACAATTTGCAATATTATTTGCTAATTTATTCGCGAGAAACTGTTTTATTTTTTGACGACTATCCAAAAGCCTCTGGAGAAATAGATTTATCAGTTTGAAGAGTTGTATTAGAGCCCCCCACTCATCACCATTCAAGTTGACGGTGTTTTTCGTTAAATTGCTTTTCAAAACCAAATGTCTCTTCCCAAAGTAATTTGCATATGCCAAGCAGGGTGACGTTAACACACCTTTTTCTCCCCTATAAAAGTACACGTTTACAGTCCCTATCGAATTTGAGATGCTTTCCCATTCACTTTGTGAAAATGTTACACTTTTTTTACCGTTAAATTGAACCACTGATTCAAAGTCACTTCCGTAACCAATGCACACGCTCTTTGTCTTTGTCTCATTCAAATAATACACAGTTTGAAGAAGTAAATTGTTCAAAAGTCGAGGCGGAGAGCAAGTCGAATGTCCAGCAGGTCTCTTTCTCTTCACCGGTGGTGACTGGAGAACCGCATCCACTGACGGCTGCATCACGACTGAAGTCTAGCGTGTATTAAAATTGCTTAAGAGATCGGCGATGGAAGAGGGGATGGGGAACAGTCATCTGGGCAGGGCTCAACCTCAGCCTTGAGGCGGTTGTATTGGAACCACTGCGCCAGAGAGTGCGCGTTTCTGAGGGCACAAACGCTACTGCGCAATTTATGACAGGGATTCAGGCAGGAAAATGAGGGGAAGGTACATTTCTCGGGATGGGGGCAGGCCAGCTCCTTTTCCATGCAAATGAACGTGCGCCCCGTGAGATCAGAGAGAAATTCGCACTCTGCCTCGCTAAATGCGTAAAGCCCCGTGACCCCCTCTATGATGGCTTCCAAAGCTGGGGCCAACTCGATGTGTGAGATGAAGCCGTGCTCAAACGAGGTCTCCTCGTTGCAATGCAGTGGATCTTGAAATCGAAGCTTCTTTCCTCCAGCTGTGAGCTTTCCATGACGACGAAAGCTGCCCCAGAAGAGACGATTGCTATCCAAATCGACGGCTGCCATCTCCGTAACTCCCCCCTTTGAAAAGCACACGGCCACGATGATCTGCATCCTTTGGCTTTCTCTTCCGCAATGGATGTTTTCCTCACCAATTCGTCCTATTTATTCTGGAACAGCACCGTTGAGCTCTAGGGTGACATCTGACGCGTCGTAGTTGGTTGAAGGTTAGACGGAACAGCTTCAAGGCTCGGCAGTCGTTGAGATGGGGGATGGTTTGGTGGAATTGGTTGAGGAATTTGTGTAGTTTTTGTCCTAAAGATTTACTCGCGGTATAGAGACAGCAGTATTCACCGCAAATATCCGAATGAAAGCTTTGAATTTGTACGCGATTTTGAGTGACTGTGAATGGTTTTAAAAATTGGCGTACGTTCGCTACGAAGGGAGGCAGACCATAAGAATCAAAATACTCGGCTGAATGATTGTCCAAGTATATCCCCACCCAGTGAGAACCCGGTAAATTAGAAGGATCTAAATTAACTATGTAAACTCCATTTTGAGGTGATTTTGGTAACCTATCAGATGCATAGACTCCGCGGAATATTTTTAATTGTCTTAATAACGTATCTATCTGCACGCTATCCATGACTAAAAGTTTGCGATAATGTTCCTGTCCTTATCTATTTCCAATGTAGCGTCATACTCTGCAAAAAGCAGACACGTGACTGTTTTTGTCAACTCTCGCTCGAATTTAGCCTCTATTCTCACAACACCTCTATCTCCTAAACTTATATGATCCTCATTCCCAGAATTGTCGGGGGTTAGATCAAAGACTAGCATGAAATAACCGTGTCCGAACATGTCGTACGTGATTTGATTACCTCTGTCAGCGTGCTTTATTCCAGTACCCGAAAATAATGTATCGTACGCACGTGCCCAATATTTTTTCCCGTAGAAATTACACTCCAAACCTTCCGAAGGAATCTGAACACCGTTTACAAACATTGAAAAATTCTCCAATGAATAATGAGATAAGGCGAACGGATTCCTCATCACACTGCCCGCATATGATTCATTATCTACCATTGCAAAAACGATTGTGTTAGGTATCCGTCCAACAATAGCATTATCGATATTCAAGGTTCGACCTCCGGCAGGTATAGTAAAAGTCTTTAGTTCAGTTCTTTTGTAATGATATTTCGCATTTTTCCCACTTTGTAATATTTTACTATGCGCCACCAATATGGACGGATTGATTTCAAACTGTTGCACGGAAAGAGTAGCGTCGAGAATTTTCAAGACTCCTTCTTCTCCCTCCATGAGATAGAAGGAGGGAGGTGCAAGCATCAACCTAATTCCAACATCGACTCGATCCAGCAATAGTTGCGACTGATTGAACACGTCCACGTGCAATTTACCAAATAGTTCCACCTCGGTGCTATTCTTGAACCATGATTTTCGTTTCGTGTACCCTGCATTGGAAGAATCCGTCTTATCGATATCATTTCCCGTATCTAATTCCCAGCCTACATTACGCAGGTGCGTTCTGCTCGCATCGACCCCATAGTTTAACGCGTTTTCGAAAAAGCTCCTATAGTGGTAATTATCCTCGGATGGTGTGACAAGAGTTCCATTGAAATATACATTACACTGTTCAAAGAGAGAATGGAGAAGATTGTTGACGACTCCCGGCTGATTGGTATCACTATCGGTAAAGTCAGTTAAATTCTTTTTACAGAGTTTCACCTTAAGTCTCAGATAAACGCTATTCAAGTCCTTGTACGCATCTCCAGAATCTTTTATTAGAAATTCGATAACGGATCTATTATCCAACGAAGAGATGGGTTTATATGATACAAGTCGCTTCGAGAGAATGTTCGTCTGTATCGGAGGATTGGGTTGGAATATGTCCAGCGAACTCAGCATGTGCTCACTCATTATGAAAAAATATCACTCAGCGCGACCTTTCCTCGTTTCCGCCTTCTACTCGAATGCTGTTTTTTCTTACCACCAACGGGTTTTATTTTATTTAGCCTTGGACGTTTCACGAACCTCAATCGTCCACCAGTCATACCTTTCAACTTATCCTCGGCCTTGCGTTTCAAGTTCTGCCCCGCCTCGTTTATTCTACTGCGCAGTATATCCTTTACCGGTTTAGTCCCAAGGTCCGCGAGTGCCGCCGCTCCCGCACTCGCTGCTTCCTTACCCACACTTTTCAGTCCGCTGAATAGTAATGGCTTAGCAAAACGCCACAGACCTGCGAGAAAACTTCCAATACCTCGTCCCTTTTGTACCCTGTACGAAGCTCTATACAATGGCCCAATCTCTCCCCCCACCTGCTTCGCATAATAACTGTAATATCGGTCCACCACCGATGCCATCTCGACGCAGAATGATAAACTAACGTGAATTAGTTCTTTTTTATAAAGTGTAACACTATTATAGAGCTTTGCTCACCACTACGAAAAGATATGGGCTCACCGAGTTTATCACTCAGTAGAATTTCGATGCTTTCGATATGGTTCTTCTCAACGGGGAAATAATATATCGGATTGAATGTCTGATATTCACCAATTTTAGTATTCAAGATGCGTACGCATCGACTGAGCGAATCACCCACAAATTGCGGTTTGATTATATCTGTGTAGACATATATGTTGGAAGAGGAGTTTGCTATGATTCCTTTTACCACATCGCTTTTGTTTATTGCATGTGCTTCCTTCGCTGCTAGTATGGATATTATACCTGATATGTCTCCACGAATGTAATTTCTACTAATCGTACTAAAATCTGACAGAGTAGTAATAAATAAATCTCGAAAGGAATTATACGTGCCCGGAAGTAAAGTGTAAGTAACGTTTTTAGCAGTAATTAACACGCCAGGTTCTATACGCTCACTCAATCCTGATACGTTTTCAGCGAATGGAAGATCATCATTATTCGCATTAAAGATTTCCGTTTGTACTGCTATACGTTTCGCTTTATCTAGTTCGAGGAATGGTTTGACAAATGCCTTACCTAGTGATTCGTATGCGCCAGTAGGTACCACAAAGAACGAACCATCTTTTAATGTAATTTTAACGTCGCTAGATTCATACCTCGGTCCTCCTCCTATCTCTCCGCGAACTAATCCCTTTTCATTTCGCGTTCTATTATCTTTAGAAGACGCTTCTTCTTCCTCCAAAGTTCCAGCATCTCCAATTTCCTCTCTAACTTCACCAGAAAGAATATGAATAGATGGAAGGGAAATTTCCGCCAGACCTACGTACCAATCATCATTCATCAAATCGATACGATGACTCAATTTTGTTTTGTAGTTAGCTATCGTATTTCTCGGATAGAAATCCCTCGAACTGTCGCTAGGTAGTGTAAGATAAAATTCGTTCATAATGTACGCACGGAGGAGGCAGGAATCCAAGAATTAAATGAGGATGGGTATCCTTCCCACTTGACAAAGTATTCCAATTTAGGTCCACTCCCTTTACGTCTCAAAACTTTTTCTATCCTATATTCCGTCTCGGAGGACACATTCACCTTGACTAGTTCTTCCACATAGAAACTACCCTTTATATCCTCACCGTTAAGGTCCTTCAATTTATATGTCGGTATTGACCTCGATCGATCCACGTCCGCGATTTTGAATATTTCACTAGTATAGTTTGGAGTGTATCCTTTGGTAAATGGAAGTCGCTCCTTACTGATTCTCACATAATCATTCGCGTTCAATTTAAAATCCTTGCTAGTAAGTGGTTTCCTCATGTGACTAGCGATTGAAAATGCATTTTTTGCATTCACTTTGGAGGGTGCGATACCTGTGCTAGAATGAACGCAATTGTTATAACTACTAATGAGTTTTGGGAGCACATCGACATATTTGTAGGTTGTGTATTTCGTGAAATACTTGTACATTTTAGACTTTAGCGTGCGATTGAAACGTTCAACGAGGCTAGCCTTAATGTCCGGATTATTTGTGGTGTAAAACTTTACCCCTCGATTCGAGAGAAAAGTTTTAAATTTACTATTAACAAATTCACCCCCTTTATCGCTCTGAATTTTCAATGGTTTGCGTTCGCGAAATATAGCCTTAAATACTTCAATTATCTCCTCCGGCCTCTTTGTCCTCAAAGCTTTCGCCCACGCAAAACGGGAGAATAGGTCTATTATAGTCATAATGTAACAGCACCCGTTGTTGTATTTTTTCAATCTTCTCAAATCATTCAAATCGCACTGCCAGCACTCATCAATGTAAGTTACGTTATAGTGATTTCTGGGGAACCTTTTCCTCACCGGTTTGTGTCGTGTATATGCCTCTTGAGATTCTAACCACTCACGAATCACCTTTCGGCCTATTCCCGTAGCTTTATATAATTTTTCAACCGATGAAAACCCGGCAGGGTGCTCTGGGCTATTATATATGTTCTCAATCACGTCGTGTCCCAATCCGGACCGTATGTCTTCGGTTTTCTTACGCGCTCGCTTTTTCTCGGAATTTTTCTTGGAGACGGTAGCTGTTGTTTTCTTTCTCGCGATAGGTTTCGTTTTTTTCTCGTTGACGTTACGCTTTCCATTCCCCCTAGCCTTTCGTGTATGCGTCCCCATGTCGAGTCTAAATCTTTATTCAACCTTTTCACTTCTGCCAGAGTTTTTCTCAATGCGGGGATTTCCTCTCTCTCGTCAGCAACTCGTGACCTCGTTGGTGTTTCTACCAAGGACTTGACTATTGGAACGTGTACGGGGGAGTTTATATCTGAGACGGCGTCAAGGTATTTATCGAGTATTCTTTTATACAAATGCCACTTATCAATATCCTTTATACTTTTCTTAACCAACACACCTTTCATTTCCTTGTCCAATGTACTCAACCTAGCCTTTACACGACTTCGATCAAAAACTTCCGGAGTCACGACTAGCATCTTACGCAGGCTCATTTTCCCAGCAGGCTACCGATGACACCGCTTAAAATTGATCCCAGCAATAATGGTAAAAAACCACCTTTTTGTACGAGCAGCGCACGTTTCTTCTTCACACTCGCCCCCCGCACAGCTAACTTTCTCAACGTGTTACGATGCTTGGATAGTTTTTGTTTTAACCTATTATCTATCTTATGGTTCCCGTTAAGTGTATTCAAACAACAATCGCAAATGGCTTTGATCAACTCGTCGTCCGAGGTTTTAACAATCGCAGTGCGAAGTTTTGGTTTTGCCGATTTTAAGACGTGGAGCAAATGTTTATTGTTCTTCAATCTTTTCATCGTGTAGGGACATGTAAACTACAGTTGCCCCGTCTTTAGGAAATATTTTCGTTCTAAAACGAAACCTCTCGTCTGAGTCCTGACCAAGATCCAGAACCAAATAACCGAATGGTTGTTGCGTAACTTGTTTATATACCCTCTCCAATTCCCCCGATTTTTCCGGATACACCTGCCTAGCCAAGTGACCAAATTGCGACCTATCTCTAGGATTCTTAAAGACAACGATATACTTGGAATTTAGCGAGATGTTTCTCGCTTGCGGGTTTTGATAAAAAATATTCTGCGTAATTAGGAAAACCGAAATGTTAAAGTGATGGCTTCCTCTAGTGAACAGTTTAGAGACGTCTTTGCTATAGGCCCCTTCGCTCATTAAATCATCAATCACGTACAACGTTGGCACACCACCAAATTCTTCGAAAGGCGGTATTTCGGTTCGAAATTGAACGGGTATTCTAATGCTTGGTTCACTTCCAGGAGCACAGCACCATACTATTTCACGTATCGGGCTATTCACCATATAATCTAAATTTTCCAAAAACTGCGTGACAAATGTGGTTTTCCCGCAGCCTGAGGGACCCGCGCAAATACAGGTAAATGGATGCTTCCAGGCTAACGTCATGGTTAACACTGAAATTTAGATTAAAAATATCTTTCTTTTATAATTTCAATCGCCGTTAAAAGCATCATTATGCGTTCGTTTTCGTGGAATTTTATAGTGACCCCACGCAAACGTTTTTATCCCGTCTTCACAAAGGTATCGCTTATCGTCGGATGCATTCAGCGTGACTTTATTCATCTCCATGGTGTAAATATTATGCATTTTACTCCGTATCACGTTCATTTTTCGAAATACCACCGAGTTCTCCCGGAGACATTGTACATAGTCGTTAAATTTTAAACCTTTTTCCTTAACAACTTTCGTTATTCCTTTTGCTTTCTTCTTTTCTTTACCTCCCTCTACCTTGAACGAATAAAGTTTACTACGTAATCCGACAAAATGTGTCATTAGGTTTCCATCGCATTCGTCCTTGAATTTACCAATTACTTTTTTATTTTGTTCAGAAAAGCAAAAGTGATCCTTTGGATAATTCGACGTGTCAAATGCATCTAGGTTCCCCAGAAAATCCCTATACACATCATCCGTTTTTATTTCATATATGAAGCTATCAGTATCGGTGTAGGCGAGGGATATATTTTCCCCGTATTTCGGAAGCATTGTTCTATAATGAAAGTCATACATTAAAGTCTTACTCAAGTCCAAGACACAGAAACCTATATATATAGGTTTATTCATTTTTATGACTGCCTTCCGCATGTGAATGGCAACTAAACACTCGTGAAAAATCGTCCTATCCAGAAATGTTGCCTTATTAATTAGTTTTTGTAGTCTTTTTTCGTTTACCACTAATTCCATATTCATACGTTTCCTCACGTTCTCCATTGTTTTCCCAAATACTGCATTGTTCATCAGTTTATAGAAATCCTTCTCAAAATCATTGACTGCCATTTTTCTTTTCTCAGTGTTCAAATCAATATAGGTCTTTAACCAAGGTGATTGACTAAACCTGATTACTCTATGCACCTTCTTCAGCACCAGTCCTAGTTCTAAAGCTTGTTTCAAGTTTACGTAATGAATTACATATTTACTCTTATTTTCGAGAGTTGTTAGCAGTTTTTTATGTTTACCGCCAGGTGGTGTCTTGTTTTCCGGGCAAAGAGGGAGATCTGAATGTGTATCGTGTAGCCTATGTGGGTACTCAAGATCAACTTCGAGAATATATCCAGTTTCACTGTCTTCGGGAACATTTTCAACGTTTAAATCATCAATTTCTGCCTGTGTTAACCATCGAAATTTACCGTAGGGAAGGGGTCTCGAAAGGGCCCACCCATAGAGATTGTTAGCGTCTAGATATGTCAAATAGGTTGGACCTGAATCTGGGTCATGACTTGACATGTATCTATTGTTCGATTCGCAGTACCTTTTACAGCATTGTGAAATTCCTCCTCGGATGCCGTTTTCAATCATTAGTATCATGTCGTAGTCAGTCAAAAGCTCTAGTTCTATTTCAGTGTATTTGAGCATTGCATCAAAAGTTAAACCTGGAGCAGTATAATACCACGCAGGATCTAGTTTATACGCGCTGTAGCATACGTCACGAAAATTTTCAAAAACATCAGCTAAAAGGGTCACGTCGCTTTTCAGATAGACATCGCTGTAATCGCCGAGTGTTTCACATTCAAATGCGCCCCAAACATTTTCTGCATGCTGATAATCTTCGTCAGATACATATTCATCGGTCAGTCTGTTGTAAAAATTCTCCTTTTCCGGGAGCAAGGTTTCATCGAGTTTATTCAACGAATCAGTATAATCATAGGGATAAACCCCCTTTCGTGTAACTAAATTTGTCTTTTCACCGAATATTGTGCTTGTGCATTTAAACTCTGTTAAATTGGCAACCAATGAAGCTAGAGAGGTAGGCATGAATCTAAACGTGTCAACAAACCGAATTTTGAAATTTTCCGTGATAGACTTAGAAAAAGATATATATTTTTCTTCAGAATTTGGAATTATAAATATTTCCCTGTCATCATAGTTAAGCTCTCGTACGATGAAATGCCCATCATATGATGAGAGGTTATGAATAAAGATTGGAAGGAAATTCGGCATTTTATATTGAATGTTACAAAAATAGTGCGCAGGTCCTCTATACTTTCCTGTCAAATGATCATGGTCTCTAACTTTATTCTCCTTCAATTCTTTACCACAAATGTGACATGCGTTTGCAGTTTCAAAATCTGAGTCTTCCTCTGGAGTGAGAGGATTCATTGGAATAATATTTTTGTAAAGTTTACAAACTTTTTCAGCCTCTTCTTTCATCCGTAAAATGAATACCCTAGCAGCATTGGGACCTCGGTACAGGTATGGGTCCTCGCATCCCTCAGGTCCCACTACGATGTAACTAAAGCTGAATGGGGTATGTCTCTGCATTAAATTAGTATAGGATGAGTAAGGATAAGGCTCGCAGGTACTAATATTTTCCAGAAGACATTCAAAGTCAGCGTAAATGACAAAAGGTACCCGAAAAGAATAATTTAAGTTTGTGAATTGTAAACTTTTATTGTCCTCGTCAGGTAGAATGATTTTACTCGGCTCGCCTGTACCTTTACATAGCTGTTGATGCTCTTCTAGCCTGTGCTTACTCTGGTAATGTGTGAGGCAGCGTTTGCAAGTGAATATTCTATTAGAATGCTTCGTAATTTGGGAGTGAATCAATTTATCAAAATTCCTAATCCAACAATAGTGAGCGGTTGTTTCGTTGCTAATGTAAAGGAGGTCGCGATGATCCTCGAGCTCATGATCTACAATTTTTAGTGGGTACACGAGGTTCTTATCTGTCAGACCAAAAACGTTGATTGAAATATTATTGACACGTTCGAGTTTGGGAATATCTTTCAGCTCCACCGGGTACGCGATGCAGTCCCAATTGTAACCCATATGGCATGCTCGTGTCTTATACTGGGAAACTCTTTGAGGATCCTTATCGATATTTTTGGCCCAAATGGCATACTTAAAGCAGTATTGATCATCATTTCTGATATTGATAACGGATTTAGTATTCCTAATTTTTATAGGCAGCTCAATGAATGTTGATCCTCGAAATGGCGTGTACTTGTTTATTCGCAGTTCTAAACCTAGCACATTTGATAAGGCCCATCCTGAACCTTTAGCTTGAAATTCGGACTTTTCTTTTAAAAGTTTAGAAAATGTCTCATTGATTACTTCCTCAATTTCATCTGCTAACAATAACCTGCGATTGTTGGTTTTGAAGGAAGCGTTCATTTCATCCCTCTCACCCTTTTTGAATTTGCAAATCAAAACAAGATTGAATTTAATGGCACTATTTTCCACTATTTGATCATTTATCTTTTCGATCAACTGAGTTTTGATGTTATTGAGAAATGAGATCACGTCCTGTTCACCATCTTCCACGGGAGTAATCCAAAATGTTTTCAGTCTGGAACGAATAGCTGATTCAATTTCATTGAATCCTCTCCCTATTTGCTCGTTGATTTTAATCCGGTGCGCGTTGGTATTCTCATGAGGCATAGCCTCGTCAATGTCATAGAAGATTTCACAGTAAGTGCAAAATTTTCTTCCCTTTGCCTTATCCAGCGCATTTTTCATTCGATTATACGTCCCCATATCAGAAATGTTATCGTCATCAAACACTATTTTCATATATATGTCACTTAATGCCTGTTCTAATTCTTCCGAATTGTGATAGCTACCAGCATTGTAATTTTCTAGAATTTCTTGGATAGAGGGCATGATTAAAGGTTCTTTGAGCTGTTGCTGAAATAAAATAAAAAAATGATACGTATGAAAAAATACTTTTTCATCTCATTACATTAAGTGCAGGATCTAGAGGTAGAAAAACCTCGTAACGAATATCATCTACTTCATAACCCCGTTCGAACAGAAACTCGTATTCTTCTGCAATAGTATATTGCTCAATATGATTAAACGTAGTGCGAGGTATTGAATCGGATAAATGGTACAAGATTATGTCAACTTTACTCTGCAAACAATGTCTAAATGAGATACCCGGTGATTGTCTCTTCTCCGTCTTAACGAATGCGCTTTGAACAATATATTTTGATAACTTTAATAATGATATTTTATATAGTGAATTTACGTTAGACATTGCTGTATATATATTACTACTTCTGATTAGTTAACAAACTATGCAATCCTATTGATAAAATCAATTATATATGAATTTCTTTTAGGTATTGCATATACCCTAAGAAATTAATGCGATTATTAATGATATGTACTTACTCCTGACGTCAATGAATACAGCTGATGATTCGGGAGGTGAAATCGGTCCGTAATAGCTCTCTAAGCTGCTCTGGAGGAAATGGAAACTTAACTCTCAGAAGTGGAGTTTTATAGAAATAAAAGCTAATTCCCTCAGCGGAACACCCGTGCAAGAAGGCCACCTAGTTAGAATCAAGTAATGTCATCATCTGTGCATGTGCTGGTCTGGATGTGGATGGAATTAACTAGTTCAACCATTTGAATTATCCACCGACCTAAGCATGTGCCAAGGTTTGCGGAGTTGGCAGCTTCTACTGAAAAAATGCAATGCTCAATGCCGAACATCCGCGCAAGAAGGTTACCTAGTTGAAATCAAGTAATTTCATCATCTACGCATGTGCTTGGATGGAATTGACTAGTTCAGGTATTTCCTTTCAATTATCCTTCGACGCAACCTGAGCATGTGCCAAGGTCTTTGGAGTTGGCAGCTTCTACTGAAAAAATGCAATGCTCAATGCCGAACATTCGCGCAAGAAGGTTACCTAGTTGAAATCAAGTAATTTCATCATCTACGCATGTGCTTGGATGGAATTGACTAGTTCAGGTATTTCCTTTCAATTATCCTTCGACGCAACCTGAGCATGTGCCAAGGTCTTTGGAGTTGGCAGCTTCTACTGAAAAAATGCAATGCTCAATGCTGCATTGCAAACTGCGAACTCCCTTTACCGCAACGAATATCATCAGCTTCTTCTATCTACTATATATAGACGGTACGATTGCTTAGCTTCTCACTTACGATCGTCACGAGAACTAGCAGCCTTCTCACTTACGACCGTTACGAGACCAGCCATCGTCTGCTCAGACCGTCGCAGCAATTGACACTACTAGCCATCGACCGCTAATCAGTCCACCGCAGTCAGCGTCACTACTAACCATCAATCACTACTCCATCACTTCTTTGACAGACTTCTTTTGTAAGCACAAGTAAGTATGATTATATATATATATATATATATACACACACATAGGTATATATATACATATGATTTTTATATACAAAGTTTTCGTTTTTACCTTTGTAGGATGGAGTCCACCCCCTCAACCACGACGCTTACCAGCACCCCCACTGTCAGCGTCACCACCTCCACCTCAACGTCACCCGAAGCGTTGACCTCTACATCAACTTCTGTGGTAGCTTTTTTAACTGGTTATATCAAATTTTAATAATGCTCGAGGTGTAATTAATATCTACTGACGGTACCTATTTTTATTCTGGCAGGCTAGCATCCGGGAAAGATTCTTTCGGTTGCAGGAGGAGGGGTCATTTCTGAAGAAGGAGGACTTAGAGGAGGAAACCCGCTACCGGGTGGAGAAGGTGGAGAAGATGACCACCCGATTCGGGGAGGGGGTGGTGGCGACAATCTTTTTTCGGGGGAGGGAAAAGAAAATTTTTCTCCCCCGAATGTTTACAATGACGGTGGGGGAGGTTATGATTTATAATTATAGCCAAGAAAAGTTTTTTATATGTAAAAAAAATAATCAAATAAAAATTATTTGAAACAAAATGTTCGTTTTAATATATATGAATTTCCACAATTTTGTATCCCTATTCCTTAGAGAAAACATTATATATTTGGTCCACCTATTTGGTATATCAAAGTTTTAGAAATTGGGAATGTTATACCCTTATGTCTGGTATCGTACAGAATTTTAAAAATGGTACCTCAATTAGGGATTTTTCCATACCCTTAGTTTTCCAAGGGTAAACACTTATAATTTTACGGGTAATTCAATGCGGAATAGATAACTAAATTTTCCCTGATAAACTTTCAAATTTAAACCATATTTTTATCTAGAGGGTTTTTTGTAAACGCCACCGCCTAATTCTTATCCTTTCTTTTAGGAATAGTGACCTACCTATTTGGTATATCAAACTTTTAGAAATTGGGAATAGTAAACACTTATGCTCCGTATCATATAGCATTTTGAAAAGGGTACTTCAGTCGGTGATTTTACTATACCCTTATTACCCTAGGGTGAACCCTAATATTTTTACGATTAATTCCACGCGGAATCGGTAGCCAGCTGTTTTCTGATAAACATTCAAATTTAAATCATATTTTTATCTCTTCAAACAACGGAGTTATTGAGCATAATTCCCGAAAATTTCGGCTTTTTTGGCCATAGGGCCAAAACCGCTGGTCCGATCGGTCTGAAAGTTCTGGAAAATACTCAGTACGATAGTACTGAGTACCCCCACGGTGCTCAACCCGCTAAGGGGTACATAGGGGGTGTCCTTTCGACAATGATATTCCCGTACCCTGAAAACCCTTGGATACCCTGGAAAGGGTCTCCGGTTTTCTCGCCGGGAATCGAAGGCGGGCATTGAGAGTGACCCATCTTCACATTTGCTCGCTTCTAGAGCGTATGGAAAAAATGAAAAAAAATCCGAAAAGCCAATTTGGCTAACGGGTCATACTTACCCCACAGCTTTTGGTGTTAGCCCCACGGAGGAAGATCTCATCTGGAACCCTACACGATGATTAGGTGGGCCTATAGATCGGGAATATTTCCCGATCTGCTGGCGACCTACCTCCGATCCGTCCCCTTTATATACTGCGTAGAAAGTGTGGTGGAAAGGGAAAAAGCTAGGGGTGAGGGATGGGCGTTTCCCGGTTAACGCAATTCTACTCTCTCTTCATGCCCTCCGCTTTAAATGTCAATTTCCGAATAGGATAAGGAGACTGATTAATAGGTATAGAATGAGAGAATAGCAAAGCGGAATTAAAGAGAAATAGCGGGAATTTCAAAAAATTAGGTCTTGAGAACTTTAATTAATTTTTACGGGCTTATTTAAAGTGCTATCAAAAAAATAATAAGGACCTTTTTAACATATAATTACGTTGTCTTTCCATTATTTTTGTTTATTTGTTGTTATCGTTATTATTAAACGAGATATTTGATAAAATCTATATATTGTCCAATATAAAGAGGACTCTTTAAGGCATTAATCTGAAGTATAATTGCCTCCCTTTTCACTTGGCACCGTTTGTTGTACTCTACAATCGATAGTTCTGGAGATATAAGAGGCGATGGCCTTGGGTCATGATTTTTCCTGCATGGGTTGAGTTGACGTTGTACAACTAGATTGCATATGAAGGAAAAATGCTCCCTCCCGCCCTCTTTCACGTGACGTTATTTGTTTTTCTCTGCGACCGATAGTTGTTGATGTATCCGGGTTTGAGTTTCAAGGTGAAACTTGCGCCAGGATGATTTTTCCTGCGTGGGTTGGGTTGACGTGATGCAATTATATTGCCTGTGAAGGACAAATGCCCCCCTCTTTCACGTGACGTCATTTGTTTTTCTCTGCGACCGATAGTTCCGGGTTGGAATGTCAAGGTCAAACCTGCGCCAGGACAAACATTTTCCCCCTACTAAGCTGTTGCTCGATGGAGTGGATTGAGAATGCATGTCATGGAAACTAGTGTTCGAAGTCACCGACCTGGGGACGTGAAGAGTGGCGGCGGTGCGTTCGAGAAAGAGTGCGTGACTCGATGCCGTCGTGACATGCCTGAGTGGTCAGGGTGCTTGAGGGTTAGGAAGCATAAGTGGTGAGAGTGGTGCGGGGCAGTGAGTGGGGTGGGCAGGGGAGAAGGGTGCGGGGGCTGAGTGGGAGAAATTAGCTGCAAACGAGTCGTGGGCGGACGGTCTGTCGGGGCCTATCCACATCCTGCTGGACCCACCACCCTGTGTTGATCAGAGTGCAGAATGTTTCGCTTTACTTCACTTGGCACAATATCTGGTGGAATGGCGATGGTTGTCGGTGAGGATCGAGGGTTTGTACATTCGCCCACGTAGGAGACCGGGCTTGAGTCGCAGGAAAGGCGGCAAGTGAGATTTTTTAAACATACGCGTGGTTTGGATATGAGGTTGGGATGGGGATTCGGTGTAAATAAGCGAGATTGTTGGCCCAAGGATTGCGCCACCATTTCAATCGTGGGCAGTTATAAGTTGTTGAGCGGAAGAAAGGGGAGTGGAATTGGCCTTTCTAGTCGATTTCTTAATGTTGCTTAAGTCGCGGGATGTTTGAAAGAAACGGATGGGAATTTAGGGAGAAGGAATGACGTAAATTTATAAGTTGTCGTGATGGAGTAAATCTCTGCTGTTTTTCAAATTTTCGAATGCACGCTGGGAAAAGAGGAGTGGCCTGGAGGAGAATGTTCAACGGGAAGTGATGGAGTGTAACGTCGCGGTCGAGCAGGGTCAAGGTTGAGTTGGCAAGAAGATGCCTCGGCTATCTCGCTCTGTCTTCTCTGCAGTACTTCACTCTCCACTTAATATTTACAACTCCTTTCTGATCTGAAGTGGCATGACCTCTTCGCATTCTAGCCTTGCCAATGGCAAGTGTGCAATGCAAACTTAGAACTTCTCCTCGCTGGGCGTCCATCGTGTCCGGTGTGCCGAGGGTATCCCCATAGGACCCCCTTAGCTCGTTATCTGGTTTCCAAAAGGTCGCAACAAGCCAGAGTTTAACGCCCTACGCCCCTGCTCGCAGTGGGACTCGAACCCACCATCCACCAATCCGGAGACCGAATGAATGGCTCGGTGCGGAACGCGAGGCATTCCCTTTCGCCTGCCCGACGGTGGGCCTCCTGCCGTGGTAAACCTCGGCGTGCGCCCGATGTAGTAACTCCATCCAACCTCTCCCCCTCCGTTGTTGCTGGCGTGTTGCCAAGAAACGGGAGGCGAACCCCAGCGCCCCCCTCGCGAAGAGCGCTCGCTCGCCGCGTGTGTTGCTCATATCCAATTGACGATGACTTTACCTTTGCATTGCAGCCAACATCGGCCCGCGAGGGGACCCTCGGAAGACCAAGAAGCAGACGTATGGTTCCGGCAAGGAGACGCTGAGATTAAGGGCTGACGGGAACGCGGCCATCGAGCAAGAGGTAAACTGTGATGATTATCGTTGACACGTTACCCTTCGGGGCTGGCCACCGTTCAAAAAGTCAGCCGTATCGTTAACGAATCCAAATGCGTGTATTTGAATACGACCATAACGGCAGCAATCGACCCCAATGCTGGTCTGATAGGTAAAGGTATCGGCATTAGCCTACTCTTAACAAAGGACGCCAAGGGGTCCGCAGCTTAGCGTTCCATTCGACGGACGGCGTACTCACTCTAAGTGCCCTCCACATCAAGTTGGGGTCGGGAAAATATCTACCGCCGCCGGGATTCGAACCCGGGCCCTCTGGGTGGGAAGGCGGTACGTTAACCACTGTTCCATCCCGTTCCCTTAGAAAGCCCTGGACGTCCGTTAACGAAACAGTACGACGTGCGAAAATGTGCAGAATGTTAGAGAGACATTCTAAATTCCGATCGACGCCCGAATGTCAGGATGTTAGCATAAGAGCGCTATATCACGGAAAACCCTTGTGTTATTTTGATAACCCCACCACACTTGTGTTATTTTGATATTAATTTGTGCTTTTATCTGCAATAGCATTTCCTTCATCTGCTTCTTCTCTACTTCTTTCTGAGGCAGACGCTGTAGGTGTGTGTGGGCGGTGGAATGGAAGGATAGCGGGGATTATTGGGGCAATAGTTTAAAGATTAATAACCCGATGCCGAGTCAGGAAGGAGGCGATGCTATTGAACGAAGAGGTGGGGTGAAGCGAAGTAAACTTAGAGGTGGGGAGTGATATTAGTAGAAGTGGAATGTATTCCTTGGCATTAATATATTTCGAGACAATTTTGTGTCCTGACATTCAAAATAACTGAAGAATAAATTTGGAATAATCTCTTAACGTGGTTATTTTCTAGTTTCATTTGTGCCGTCTCGTCCGGTAACTCTTAATTAAGTTCTGCGTGTTGTTTTTTGAAGTTTTAACTTTGCGGTTTTAGTAACTCCTAATATTATATTATTATCTGTCAAAAAAGCACGGCGTGGTCAAAACAGCTACACAAACTTCGCCATCGGAAAGATTTAAAATTACACTCTGACCATTTGTGAACTTGATGTTTTCCATCTTTCAGCCAGATGGCACGACGCAAGCGGGGATCGACAAGATAAACAACTTGCTGGAGAGTTTCATGGGCATCAACGACTCCGAACTCGGTAAGGAGGCCTCGAAACGGTGGTGATACAACTACATTGACGCTCATATTTTAAGAATGTGTTCTTTTAATTGTTGTACGAAATGAATTGTCTGCCTTGCGCACCACGGGTGCGGGGGGAAATGACGGCGCTTCCTCCGCGCGAGCACGCCTTCCACTCTCCCTTCCCCCCCAATGGCGTCGGCCTCATGTCGCCCGTGGGTGTGAGAGAGTGCTTGCTATCTCTATTATATGTGCGCTTTTCGTTATTCTTTCGTTCCCAAGCGACCCTCATCTGGGAGAAATCCGAAGGGAAGAAGAACAGCATGGAGTTCGCAGAGGCCATCGACGAGTCGGACTTGGAAGAGCTGGCCTTCACCGACGACTTCATCATCGAGCTGTGGGGGGCCATAACGGACGCGAGGGCCGGCCGCCTCCGTTAGAGGGCGGGGCGCCCGAGGGTCGCATTGCCTTGGGGACGCGTGGTGCCAGAGCGGGCGACGGGGATTCGTCGTCGGAGGAATCTTTGGCGGAGGCACGGGGAAGTTGGAGTCTCTTGAGATACACTTCATATTCCTCGTGACGATTGAAAACATCTGTTCATTGCCTAATAATAAGATCGAAAGACATTGTAAATATGAGTGGTAGTCTTTTGAGATTAGTCGCTGGCAATGACCGGACATGATATTCATCATTACAACTTGTGTATCATATGCGGAAGGCTACGGATATTTGAATTGCGAGAAAGTGTATTAGTCTGGCCTTGTAATCCATTTCGTTCTTTTCAGCACACGAGGACATCGGTAGTGGAAGCGCTCCATTCATACTTGTCTAAACTTCAGCACCAGGAAGATGAAAACTCTTTTTATTTTCTTATACGTAACATTTTCTACTTCAAATGAATCAATCGTCAAACTATGATTGTATCTTCATTTTGTAATTGTGTTACTCAGTGTTTGTATCTAGTCCAATAATGTTGTTTGGATTTCCATTCATGAGACCAAAACTTACTTTGTACTTGAGAAAATAGCATAAATTGGAGGAAATGTCAAAAATATTAAATTTGGAGATATTTTATGCAATAAAAAGTGAAAGTGCCTGAAAAAACCGTATACATGCTCGATTGTAAATTAATGATTTCTTCTCACACCAGAAAAATGCAGCGTTCGGTACATAGTCACCGAAATGGCATCTTGTGATAGGGTCACAGTGAATCTGCACTCCGCTCCTTCTTTCCGAAGATGCTCGCGGGCGCCATCTGCGGCGCCTCGCTCGGGGGCGCCCCGGGCGGTTGGGCCGGCCATGCCTCCGCCGCCGTTCGGAGTTCTCAGATGTCTGTGTCCCGCTTCCCAGGTGTCGGTCCCGCTAATCGGGTGATATCCGTCCAGCCATCGCCATGATGGGGTGCTCCGGACACCCCTGCCGTTGGACGCGAACCCGGTGCGTGGCGCTCCCGATGTGTCATCCTGGATCTTCCAATGCGCGTGCATTTTCGATGCGATGAATGGTTCTTTCGCCTTCGCACAAATGCCACGCCACGAAACACGAGTAGCAGTAACTCGCTAAAAAGATTCCTGGATGCCACCCAGTCCTCGATGTTTGGTCAATGGTTCATTGAAATATATGAATACGAACTCGGCTACTGTTCGGTCGCTTCGATAGAGCAGTCGGAGTGTTTCTAGTTGACTGGAAGAATCATCTGTTCTCTTTCAGCTGTGCAACGGGTCAAGTATGAATTTAGCGTAAGTTATGCCATATTTTCGTTCGCATTTCGTCTCTTGCTCACCCGTTTGGTTTTGTAAGCGAGTCATTCTCTTGAAACCCGAAGTTATGGTGGTGCCGTCGACGGGGGTCACGAAGCAAGGCGGGCGGAAGTGGTGCCTCCTTCAGCTGTGACGTGTCTACCGAATTCGGAGGAAGGTTCCAGCTTTGGTCCTGGGAAGGGGGCAGTTTTCGCCGATATTTCATGTAATTTTAAAAGCCAAACCCTCGTGATATCGCTGGCACGGAGAGTTGTGGTCCTCCCGCCAGAAGCGCTCCCTGCCCTGGCAAGTGCAGGGGGGGGCCGGGGTGCGTCTTTGCGAATCATATGGTACGAAAGTTTTATGAATGCTTAGTCTCATCGAAAGTATTCAACAGTCCTTAATTTGGATGTGGATGGTGCACGTTCGCCGCTGACTGTCCATCTTAGGCTTCATTTCGTGCTTCTGGCATTCGAGAGGTATATGCTGTGTGGGCCTCTTCCGCGTGTTAGAGAGAGAGAGTATTATGAAATTTGAATTTTTTTTAATTACGGCGCCTGTTTGAAGATCAGACACATTCTAAGTAAAAACGAATTATGTTCCCGGTTGGTTACAGCACATGTCTGTGCCATTTCCCATACCTTCTATTGTACCTTAGAAAAATTTCCCTTCGTGCAACTTCCTCTGGATACCTCACGTCTCGCAAGGTGATAATAATAATGATATATATATATATATATGTTTCCCTAATGGGCCCAATAGTATAAACGTTCATTTCACTCATGTGGATCGTTGCATGAGGGAATTGGGAAACGACTGACATTTTTAATTAATGTGCATTGTGACATTAATGTAATTCATGTCAAAGCACTTTGAGTGAAAAAAGACAAATTGGGAACAGTTGGAATACAGGAATAATATCCCAGTTACCACATCCCTTGATAATGCTCATGAACGCTGTTTCATAGCAAGGCTAAATCTTCAGTTAACAACTTTGGAAATAAATGTTTATTTTATTCTATGTTGTCACTTATAGATTTAACTTTGCTACTAATCCATGGACACAAACAATGAAAATTGATGTGATAACTGCAACTTTAGTTCAATTGCTCCTATCATGCAGGATTTCCATAACATCTTTCCTGAGATAGTAATTGGAAATACTCCATTTTCTGTACTGTTTATGTTAAACCAAATGTCTTCATAATTATTCCTATATATGCACATGAACTACAACCTCGATATGGGGTAACGGCTTTTATGTACTGATGACCCCTAGGACTGTGAAGGCTGGAGCAACAATGTTTGCTCCTGAGAGGGTCACCCATGACAGAAGAGGTTGAAGGGTTGGAGGAAAGGTAGTCTGCACAGCATCTGTTCCTTGGTGAGGTGGTGTCCGACCCTAGTGGGGTGACCATTTGAGTGATGGTGTCACATTAAAAACACCATTGAGAAAGGCAATGATTGCTATATTTTGCTAATGCTGGAGATTGAAAAATATTGAAGTTTATCAATGGAGCTCCGCTATTGCTTTACCTGCAAGCAGCACTACCTGACATTTGTCTTCGGTGCGGTAGATGCCAGTTACACATCCACCCCTCCCCTTAGAGCCCTAATGTCCAATTCTTGAAATTGTAGGCTCATGTTTGATGACCCCATTATAAAATATTTCCGAAAGGCAATGGCCACGGTCAACTTCCTTTAGCAGCTCTGGGCATTAGCAACCCCTTTGCTTGCCTTTTGCTCTCTCCTCCCTGCCCTAGCTTATTTTTCTCCCATTTGGCCCCGTGCATTTGACATCCATTCCATCAGTTACTCTCTTGCTCTGAAGTCTATTACCACTACCCTTCCTTTTTTTTAATATTTGAAATTTGTCTTGAAAATAATTTATTACCACTCTAGGCATTCATAGCCTACATCATCGCCCCATGTTCAATGACTTGAAGTTGCTATACAATATTTTGAACGGTTCTATTTGAAATAATGACCTTATCATTCTTTTCATTTCCTCCTCCTTCCATCCATAAAACCAGCCATGCACACATTCCTAAATTCCACATCTCTATATCTTGACACCAATCTCTTCTGCAGAATCCCCTCACTATTCAATCCCCTCACAGAAAAACATCACTTGCTTGACCTTTTCCCCTCAATTCTCTCCTTCAACACCATGATGCTTTCAACTATGTCTGTCAATGTATTTGTTTCACTTTGTTTTTGATACTTCTTGTTGCTATTTGTTTTATCAAGCAATGAAATAGGTCTAGGTGCTGTTTTCGGTTTTATAATAAATAAGCAAAGAAATAAAAGCAATAGCAGAATGTATGCCAAATTAGTTCAATGTCAGCCCCACAAAATGTACCAATTGAAAAAACTGATTTCAAATTCATCCATTACGGAATCACTGCACCAAATTGAGAGAGTTTGGGGAAGGCAAAATGGTATGACCTCTAGTGCCTAAAAGCTATTTCCTTCAAACATTTATTAGGGTTGCAGAGAGCCACCAACAAGAAAATTGCTTGCCATAAGTAAGATAACAATGCAGCAATCCTCGCCATGAAAACATTAAAATTATGGCAAGATGTTTTGAATGTTGCCAAACATATTTTTGGGGACCTCTCAAACTATGGCGAGCATTTTTTCTTCCAGAAGCAATTTCAATGACTCAATCCATTGAAGAGATGAGGAGCATGGCCGTGGATTGTTAGGGAGATTGAGAGTTGATGAGAGCAGGGTATTGAGCTCCTCATTGCCAGAATCTCATTCAGGATCTTCACAGCAATTGTGCTGAGCTTTTCAATTCCATGGTTGCGAAGCTAGCGGGGGAAGCATGTGATTTTTCTGTTATTTTGGTTTGTGGAAGCTGGGGCTTCTTATAACACGGAAATGGTACACTCTTAGTTGAGTCATAGGCTGTACTTGTTTATCCATAGACAGTAGGTCAAAAAAAATGGAAACACAGAAGTACCAAAGGAAGCGGTAAATATGGCAGAAAATATCATGAGGGAATCACTGTTTGGTAAAAAACTGCTGAACCTGATTATGGGTCCTTCCCTACCACACCTCAGAATAGTGATGAAATGCATAAGATCGGGGCAAGTGACATTTTTGGCTCATTACAATTGCCAAATAATGGCAGGAATGAACTACAAAAAGTAACAATTCTTCCGAGCAATTGCACATATATTGTCATAAGAAGAAAGGGAAAGAGATATCTGATATAAATATCCCCAAATAACAGCTTGATTCGCCAATATTCGACTATTCAGGGGAGAACACAAGCCCTTTCATCAAGTTAAGGATGTGATTCCAAGGAACCACCAGATTCTTAACTGAATTTTAAATATCACAAATTAGGTCAATTGGTAAAATTCGCATTGGTCAGTACTTATTTGCCTGTGGGAGTTCTGGAAATTATTTTAGCACAGGCGGTGCTAGGAAATACTAATAAAGCACATATAAAGCGTTTAAATAAACAACCGATTTATTCTGAGTGCTGTAGATAACAGACCAAGGTCAACGCGGTAAGATATATGCCATGGGCGCAACGTGCACCAGAGGGATGAACGCTCGGCTGGGGTTGAGACGTGACTCCTTCCGCGTGGGTCAAAATGCCTCCTCGTGCGTCGTGCCTAGGGTGACACCTCGCGGCACACCTCTGAATCGCACAAACAAATGAACTGCCACATCAACAAATGAACCGACATCTTCGCTCTTTGGCTGCCGGGGTCGTTCCGGACGACCTTTTACGGACAATTTGGTTGAGCCGCCTGCCGCGTCCCATCCACGCCATTTTAGTCACCCAGGCGTCTACGATCTTGGCAGATCTCGCCGCCCTGACAGACAAGGTAGCGGAGGTGATCTCATTCGCCGTACGCTGCCGTAGTGGCCCCCAACCCAGTTATTAGTGCACTGATGGAGAAGATAGAAAACCTCTCTCAACAAGTGGCAGCGCTCGCCAACGAGCGCGGCCCGCACTCGCGTCCCCGTTCCCGCAGCCGTGGCCGAACCCCCCACCCGGCTCCAGCCCTCAATTAATTCCCAGCGAGGCCAAGGCATCTGCTGGTACCATCGCCGGGGAGTAACGCCACTAAGTGTACCCTTCCCTGTTCATACGACGCGGGGAAACGAAGCGGGTAGTCCTTGAGGGCGGCAGGTCACTGCTTAGACCTATCCAACCGACTTTTTGTCGTTGACGCCGCGTCCGGCGTCAAATTCCTTGTAGATACTGGTGCCGATATCTGTCTCTACCCAGTCACGCGGCTCCGTGAGCGTCAAGGGAAGTCGGATCTTCAGCTTTTCGCTGCCAATGACACTCCCATCGCCACATACGGATCTGTCACTCTCTCCCTTTCCCTTGGCCTTCGGCGAGAATTTTTGTGGAAATTTGTCGTTACCGATGTGCCGCAGCCAATAATAGGGGCAGATTTTCTCCGCCATTTCGGTCTCCTTGTGGATATTGCTCGTAAACGTCTGGTGGACAATGTGACGACGCTATCGATTAAGGGCACCGTCGCCTCTCTCAGCAAAGGTCAAGTGAAAGTCATCAGTAATGCCTCCTCGTGGGTCGTGCCTAGGTGACACCTCGCGGCACACCCCTGAATCGCACAAACAAATGAACCGCCACATGTCCCCATGCATACCTAACACACACATTTGTATGTATGTGTGTGTGTGCTTTAATCTGCATATTATTTAAAGGTAGGTGTTTGGCATGCAATAACTTTGTTGCCAGAACCACTTTAAATTTGCTTTGATATAATATTCTAAAAGAGCTTTTTATTACCTCTTATCTCACGTGCTCCTCAAGACAATAAAAATTACTTAGCATGCAGGAGCTGGCGTAGTCATAAATATCCTGCGCTCGATTAAAGACTTTTTAAATGGTCAGTTACAAAGAGTAGTCATAGATGATATCATTTCGAATCCAGTAGGAGTCACTTCAGTTGTTCCCCCAGGAAATGTTATAATACCTCTTTTATTCCTTCATCAGATGACCTTAATGCTATTACAACACTGGTGTGGTACTTGGCAGTTAAAATCAACCTTAAAAAAGTATCTAGTGATGAATTTTGGGAATAAGAGCATATGACTTCCAAATGGCTTCTGGATCAGGAATTTTCATAATCATGTATTCAAAATGATTTCAAGGAAATAATTCAATGACTATCTTCTTTGTCTTTCAGGGTTAGTAATTATTAAACTAAGCAGTAATTTAACATTGAAGTTTTCAATTACTCATATTACCGCGGCCAGAAAAAAGTTGCAAATAAGTATCTTAATGTTTTTTTTTCTTGTCAAATATCCAGCTCAAATCAAGACTCCAGACCAGATTTCAGTGAAAAAAAGTACTATGTACAAAATATATGCTGTTAGTTTGGGCATTAGTATGGATGCATGACTGCAGGGGTTATTCCGTAACTTATAAGTCATATGATGCTATTCGTTGAATGGCATTTGAAAATGGCTGAAGTAGGTAATTATATCGCAAAGCTCCCAGCATCAACATAGACAAGCGGCATTACATACGACCGATGCAATTTCTGGCATTACAGGAACTTACAAGAAGAGTGCTGTTAACACCTTTTGTATTACAAATCATGATGACGGACAGTTGGCGAAGGAAAACATTTTCATTTGACCAATGCTATTAGTTGAAATTAATGACATGCAATTTAAATACAGCAAGCATGTATTATTTATGTTCACCAGTACAACTTGTGCATGTAAAAGAAAGGAAGACATTTTTCTGTATTCATGGTCTTATACCTCATATTTTATGAATACAATTTTTGTATCATGGATAGCTTGTGGTAAGTATTACAGTCTGAAATGGAATTATGAAACAAGAAGTATTATAATTAACCATTAAAATCTGTTTAACTTTGTAAACACATCTCTCGTTTCAAGGCATCAAAGAAATAGATTGCAACATAGAAGCACTCCAAAAAGTAGGAAGCAACCGTAAATATGGCTAAATTTCTGACACTTTTAATATTGTTGAACGCTGATTCTTGGCTTACTGGAACAAGGGAATTCTGAGCAACACCTGGCTGGTAGCCATAAATATTAATTTAAGCTCGATGTTTTTTTGGTAGATTTTCCAAATTATACTGTAACTCAAATTACCCTCCGCAACAAATATAGAGAACTGATAATGGGACATAGTTTTTCATCAAATATTAATAACCATTTTCCTTCCATTTATCTATTAATAATCACATGCAGTAATAATATTGCAGAATATCATACACCATGGCAAAATCTTTATAAATTAAGACGTTTTGGTATTCAAAGTTGTGGGATTGGTGAAATCTAAAGTGTGACTCATATTTCTGACATATTTATGAAGATATAAAGTGCAATTTTCATAGAGTATTATTAAACAGAGGACACGATTTTCGTAGCTCACTTTTGAACGGTTTTATTGACTCCGTAGGCTTTTCTTTTGAATTAGTACAGCTCATACTTTTACCATGCATTGCAAGTGGATACAAATTATCCGCATTAATCCCATGAATCTTCATGCAATTTTCAAGTGGTGTGTTGCATGGCGATGAAAACCAAATACCACCGCGTTAGATGATTCCATTTAAATTATACTATCATGTCACGGCATAAGCTTCCAGAATAATGGATGGACATCAGCATAATAGTATCCGATATCATAATGATATCCTTAAGCTAATATCAACGGGGTTGATAGTAAGTGAATAACCCTAATACCGTTGTTTATAAGCACCCCATCCAATCGTTTCTCAATATAGTTCGTTTGTAAATGCGCGGGAACGACAGCTGACTCCAGAGTAGCGAATCTTACGCATTGCGCAGCTTTTTCTATGCGAGTATTCATATTTAGTGTTGTTTTTCTTGTTGACCTTGACGTAAGTTGATGTGACGACTCGCTGCCAGTGAATTCCGAAGTTTTACTTCTCTCTCATAGAAATGAGTTCAATGTTAAGGCATATTTCATATCCTTCTTTGAGGCGGTGTATAACTAAAATAAATTTGAATGACACTTTCAAGGTAAGACTGGAACTTGTTGCCGTTTTTCTTATATTTCCCGTGTGGTTGTGTATCATCTGGTATGATTGCATGTCAACAGTTATCAACGACCAATTTCTCAGTTGACGCAAAGAAAAATGCTAAGTTTTATCCTAACGCTGTAGAGGCCATTCGGGATATTCCTGACGGTGCCAAACTTCTAGTTGGAGGTATATAACATCATACGCGTTGAGTATTATGTATTTGGTGATGCAAAAATTTTTGGATCACGATAGCCTCCCTTTGAGCCTCTCCAATTGTGTTTTTAAATGTGTTTTTTTATATTTATCAATTAAGGTTTCGGCCTTTGTGGTATCCCAGAAAACCTCATTTCAGCGTTACTTGAACTTGGGACAAAAGATTTAATCGTTGTCAGTAACAACGCTGGAGTTGACAATTTTGGCTTGGGCCTGTTGCTGAAGCAAAAGCAGATAAGGCGTATGATTGCGTCTTATGTCGGGGAGAATGCAGAATTCGAGCGGCAGTATTTAGCAGGAGAATTGGAAGTGGAACTTACACCACAGGTCAGAAAAAAATCAGCCTTTTGATCACTGTACTGTAGCATGGAAAAAAAAACTTGGCGCATTTTTAACGGCAGTGACGAACCGCACGGCTTGCCTTGCTAAAAACAACCATTTCTCTCGGAAGAAATAGTGGGTTCCCTTGTTATCAGTCTCACCAAATGTTTCGAAAAAGGTTCGAAATGTACGAAACAGAAACCTTGATGAAATCTATATCATGCCATGAATTTATTATATGGTATCTATCATACTTACTCAAAACTCCCCATTGGTTACCTTCAAATCCTATTTCTCTTTATATACTACATTCACCATATACTTTTCATAGTATTTCTCCCGATACTATTACCTCTTCCATCCACATTTCCTGTGGCTGGATTTCATGTCAAAATGTTACTCCTTCTGTAATGAATAGTTTCAGGCGTAACTTTGTGGAATTCTTCCATAATGAATAATGTTAAAACAAAGCTTTGTAACTCCTCATAAAAAATAAGCTTTATCTCAACCCAGGTTTCCTTGCAGTGCAGCGTCTTCAGGCTAAGAGGGTACATCCAAACAGAGATATAAATATATTGGTTGTGGGTGTGGGTTAGAGATTGGTTGGAGAGGGATGGTAAAGGGAGGGGTAGAGCACTGTCCAAGACCGGCCATTCATAAGTTAGGTACAAAGTAAGGGGAGGAAAGGGGAAAATGGCAGAGTGGCTCGTCCAGGGGGGGGCCCTTCCAAACGCCCATGTGTTTTGCCAGCCCAAGGAGAGGGGAGGGAGAGGGAAAACAATGTCATTCACTTGAAGGTTTTCACCTCAGTTCTTAAGCATTTCCCACTGTTCCAGAATGTCTAGCCTGACCCCTTTGCTCTCAAAGTGAAGAAGCTGAGGGGTGCAATCACTGAGTGTGTTGGGTGTCCAGTGGATGTTTGGCAAACAAAGAACATGAATCATTCCTCCTGCAGCAATACTTAAGTTCTTGGATCCTTTCCTTGAACTTCCTCCCGGTTTGCCCGATATTTGCCCTGCACATGGCCGGGCAGTCCCTACACTGTAATTTGTCGACTCCACTTTTGTCGAGTTTTTCCACTTTGTCTTTGGTAAAGGATAAGAAGTTTTTTAATTTGTGCTTACTGAATAAGGCAATCTTGTATTGTGGGAAAGGTCTTTGCGATATTAGGGAAATGTAACACTGCTATGGGAACTTTTTCCATTGTACTTTTTCGTCTTTGAAACTGCTGTGCATTTGTCTGGTGGCTATTCTCTCCAATTTTTTACAATGCAGTTTACTTATTAGGTCAACCTGATATCCGTTACTGGTGGCAATTTGTTTGATGATTGACGGCTCCCTTTCCCGATTTTCCTCTTACTTAGGAATGGCTAACAGCCTACGAAGGAAGGAATAGAAGGCTGTGTACTTTTATGATATGTGATGCGTGAATGAAGCATGAATTGTTTGGTCAGTCGCCATGTTCTTCCTGAAGATCTTAAATTGAAGGCTCCTCCCAGTCCGTGAAATCTTCAAATTAAGGGAGCCTTCTTCTATTTCTGTCGTGAACTGAATGACTTTGTTCTGTTTGTTTTAGGCTTTGAAGAACAATGTCAGCTGTCTCACAGTGTCACCTTACGCACTAAACATGTCATTCACATAGCGGAACCACTTAAACATACAGTTAAGACATTTTATGTCACAAGAAAATAGTTCCCATTCCTATCCATGAAAACTTTGGCTATTGATGGTGATAAAGAGGAGTCCATGGCCAGCCCACTCCATTGGTCATAAATTTTGTCATTGAATTTGAAATAGTTCTGAGGCACACAAACCTCCATTAACAAACTTAGCTCAGAACTCACTTGGACCACAATACCGTTCACTAGTGTGGCTTCCGCTAGCAGTAATGCTTCTTTGTGAGGAATGCTGGTGAATAAACTCCTTACATCCAGGGATACTAGGATGCAATTCATTGGGTGGGTAACTTCTCCCAGCTTACAGGATAAGTCCATAGAGTTTTTAACTCCCAATTTCTGGGTAAAATCCGAGGAAATCACTTTCTTGGCAATCAAGTGATTTGGTGCAGAAGTATTGGGCAGTGCTGACCTCATTTGTAAGTCTTCTTTGTGCGTCGTGGGTAATCCAAAGAACCTCGGGGCTCTCAAAGTCATTGGAATCACACAATTGTTTTCATTACGAGCATTGTCAGATAAACGGATGAACATTGTCAGAAACACTTCTGCAGCTCTATTGAAAAGTGATTGTTGAGTCCTTTTTTTAGGAGGGCTACGTCATTGCATTTCAATGATCTCCTCACATTCTTTCATGTAGTCTTCTTTTTCAATGAACTAACGCAGACTTTCCCTTGTCTGCTTTCTGTGCCACTAGGTTCTTATCCTGCCGTGACCTTTTGGTGGGATTAAATGCTAGAGGGTCGGTCGGGCATGACACCACTCCTTACTGGTTTTGTTTTGAAGATGGAATCTGAACAAATTTGATGAAGCCTCACAGCCTGCAATGGACTTGGCGGAGGCAACCAAAGCAGAGCGTACTCATGCTTTGCTCGTCCCAAGCTTAAGGGGAAGTCTTCTTCAAAGCGCCTTCATTTATCCAACCTCTCTGGCCATGTGGAGAAAATCACCCATGATGCCTTCTTCTTGTGCCCTGCAAATTTCCTCTTCAAGTATTAATTTTACCCTCTGAATTCAGTAGTGACACAATTCAATCCACAACCCGTGGGTGGCACGGAAGGGGTTGATGTGGTGCTTGTAAGCTGTAGCCTTGTCCCGAGGATTGATGGTGGTGCTCTGGTTTGGAGAGGGGTGGGAGGCACCAATCAGAAGTTGTCATGTCTGCAGGGATATCGGGGCCTCCTCTGATGACCCTCAGCCAGTAGTCTAAAGGTGTGGGAACCCTCTGAACCACTGTGGTGTTCACTACGTGTCCGAGGCCGCCAGCTGTGTTGTGGTTGAACATTAAGGCTCTGCAGGGCTTTCTTAGATTGAAGCGTAGGGGAGAGCACGTAGGTCAAATGGTGGGTCTCAAAGTGGGGCCCTCTTGGCCAAATATAATGGAATGAGGGCCAGTGCTAGGGATGTATACCACAGGTCTTTTAATATGAATTGGCATCGGATAATTTGCAAGTTATTCAAAATAATTGAGAGAAGGATCCCCATTAAATATTCAATCAACCCTAATGTCAAAGAAGCACAGAAGGTGATGATGTGGCCCTTTTTTATCGGGGAGAATTGATGACTGGGACATTGGACCCCGTCACCACATCTCTGCAATCGCTCTATATATGTACTGTGAACGTATTACCCATGCAGCAACTTTATTTGTCATATGATTCAAGTACACTTATGGAATTCATCAACCTACGTGTTGAGAATTTCCTTTTTAACCTGAATAGTGTATATTTTGGCCATCCACCTGGTCAGATAATCAGATGCTGGCATTTTGAAGGCTGACCCTGCCCCCAAAATGATGGAAGCTGATTACCTGACCCGGTGAAAGACTTAATGCCCAGCGTGTGTCAGCAAAGCACCAATCCTCCTCCACCATGACAGGGTACATTGGCGGAGCGGCTCAGGGCAGGTGGCGCTGGCATTCCAGCCTTCTACACAACGGCAGCCTATGGAACGTTGATCCACGAGGGGGGCGCGCCCATCAAGTACGTGCCCAGTGGCGGTGGACAGGTGAGCACTCATGTTGCTGGATGTTTCACTGCCGGCAGTATATTTGTCTCTTACGGTGTCTCCTTGTCCACAGGTTGAAATAGCAAGCTCCCCGAGAGAGCAGCGCACATTTGGTGGGCGCCAGTACATCATGGAGGAGGCGATCACTGGTGACTATGCTCTCGTCAAGGCGTGGAGAGCAGACAAGGCGGGGAATTTGATTTTCAGGTGAATATGATGACGTGCCCTCTAGGTTAACTACCACTCTAAGGCAAGGTTCTCATCCTTTGTATTTACGTCCATGACCCTTTACTTTGGGAAAATAGATCAGGTTAGCCAAAGTAAAGGGCTGTGAGCTCAGGATAAGGACAAACACTAGGAAAGATGGGAAGAATCTGATGGGAAAGTTCCCTCTCTTGCTCACGTAGTAAATTTTCAATTGTAAGAAATTGTTCGTGGTAGACAAAAAGTTGAAAGAGTAAGAAGATACAGCTAATTGCCTGATCCCATCGTATAAGTTATCAATAAATCATTGGCTTTGACTTGGAATCCTAAAATATCCATGTTGAATTCAATATTCATTCAGGGCGATAATTTGGAATATTTTGCTTTTCTGGTGGTATCACCAATGATGGAAGTGTAGGTGAATGCGTACTCCTGGATACAAAGGAAATATTAGATTTCATGGAGAGTTCCATCAACCACTTAAAGGTTGCGGCACTCGGGGACGGTACCAAACATTAATAATAAATAATAAATCCCTTGCATGCAATTGATGGTGAATGGCATTATTTCTACATAAATTTTGTTAGATCTTTAGTCAAATGTGTAAAATGACCCTGCTTGGCATGACTACCCTTGCTGACAATATTTATGTACTTCCTCTGTTGAATCTCAAAGAGTATTTCAGCAAGTGCACATGATAGTGTGGTAAGCAGCCAACAACATAGTATTGCAAAAGGTCAATGCCTTTATTTTGGTGCTGATGTATGGAGTGAGTGGCCGAGGGGAATGGGATTGTTGATGCGGAAGTGCTGAGATGGAATGAGAGAGGACAGGGGCCAACCAACGACTGCCTGCCCCAGGGCCCTGGGAGGGGGCAGTAGGGTGGTCGGGGAGATTAGAGGCATTTAGAAATGAACCTTGGGTGACTGCCCGTTAGTCTAGTGCTTCCTTTTTTACTATTTATGAAACAGCAGACGTTACTCATGTCATATGTAATGGTATTCAATTGGTTATGATGGGATTGCTGTTTCATTCCCGTACATTAAAATTTTCCCTGTGATAGAGGTAGAATCTGTGTGATTGAAAAATCTAATATTAGTTAAATGGGTCATTGTTTATAAAGGGGACCATTTTACAATTGCCCCTCTTTATAGTACTACCTTAAGTGGTGGTGACCAACTGGTAAAGTCATGTGCACCAATAGGGATGGATGGGAAAGGATGAAGGGTGGGGAGAAACCCGACATCGGCATTAGCCTACTCTTCTCGAAAGGTGCCAAGGGGTCTGCAATTTAACATCCCATCCAACGGGTGTTGTACTCACTCCAAGCGCCCGTCACAAAGCACCCAAAGTAGGGATCGGGATACCTTTGAAAAATGTATGTCGCCTCCAGGTGTCGAATTCAGGCCTTCTGCATGGGAAACTGGTTCATTAGCCACCACACGGCTCCAATCCCGGCATCTCTTGTTCAATGTTGTGATTGATTACCAGTGGTGCCACTGTTTAATGTATGGGGTTTAATGTAAGTGGCAATAGCGTGACTTGCCGGGAAAGCAAAGTCTGTGAATGGGTGTTTGCCTTTGGCAGGAAGACGGCTCGCAACTTCAACCCACCAATGTGCAAGGCGGGGCGCGTGACAGTGGCCGAGGTGGAGGAGGTGGTGGAGGTGGGGGACATTGCCCCCGAGGACATCCATGTGCCCAGCATCTATGTGCAGCGTGTCTTCCAGGGCACCAACTACGAGAAGAGAATCGAGGTGAGCTCTGACTGTGCTCCGCTGTGGCTGGCATTTGCAGGGATCACTTTCAGTTCTGAGCATCTCTGCTTGAATGTGAATGGGCCGTGCATCAAGCCCTCTCCCTTCCGTATTGTATGTCATCGAAAGTAGGCTTGCGGTGCCTCCCACCCTCCCTCCCTGCTTCCATTTCCCCTCCCCTATCCACGGGGTGCCCCCTTGACGGTGGTAATATTATGTGCAGTAGTCCCCCATTCGACATTCGTTTGATCCATGACGCACCCAATGGGGCGCTTCGGTGAAGCTGCCGCAGAAACTATCCCTGTAGCACTGCCAACAAGTCACGCTTGGCTTTTGATAATCAGGATTTGCAAATTTGTGTTTTCAATTTGCAAGTTAGTTGGTCAAAATTCCTTTGACCAGAAAACTTGAGTTATTGTGTTGGCATTAGCATTTCGTGAAGAGGAGAGAGTGAGGTGCATAGTCATGAATTTGTCGGAATCCTTTCACTTCCTAACTGCGTCATCACCATGCATTGAGGGACAGGAAAGGGCACTGTAGAAGGGCGTAGCATCGGAAGCCGCCACAGCTGATTCAAACCCACGATCGTTGCGAAACCATTGTGGCATCTACCATCACGGTGCCTCCACTGCGTATTGTAGAGGCTTATTCCAGCTATGCCTGCGGATAAGTGGTCATCTTTAAGTCACACCATAATATCATCCAAACACTTGAAGGAGGGCCTCACCGAACTTAGAACAATGAAGTTCCAGTCGTGTAAAGCACATCATTATCAGATTTCTTTTATACGCCACTTGCACCAAAACGCCACTTCATGCCGGAACGTGGAAATCCTTATCACTTGAGAACCTGGTGTCAGTTTCTGTACTGTGCTGCGGCTCCATCTGTGGAGAAAAAGAAGTACTCTTGGAAAAAGAAATTTTTATTTTTAGAAAGTGAATGATGTAATGCTTGGTAATGAATGGATAATGGGTGTGACATGGGATAAAGATTCTAAAATAATCCCAAAATTTTAAGTTGTGACTTCATCCTTATTGAGCCATAATTTGGTGCGCTGCTGCTGACCTTCAGTCCCTCTCATTCTGGCGAAGCATACTCCAAAGATTAAATGGGAATCCTAAAAAGCTAGATCACACTTTAACATTCATGATGCAAGGTGTAGTGTTGCTTTAATCTTTACAAATGAAGTTATTTCAAAAATACAAATGTGAATAATTACTCTGAATAACAATCTCTAAGGTTTCTCTCCATCTTTTATTTTGTCATGCATTGGATTCTTTACAACTTGTGCAGAATATTGCACGTTCCCACAATATTGGGAATCAAAGATTTCACTGCGTTCAATAGTTGGCTGGATGGGTTTTATAAATAGGCGCAATCATGTATACAAGGCTACGAGTGGTGAAAGTAGATGTGGTGACATCTCGACTGCAACTCGGTGGAAGGATTCAGAATTGTTTAAACGTTTTGAAGGCTATGGCCTGAAAAATGTTTTCAATGCAGACGAGAAAGGGTTGTTTGTTTAATGAGCTGCCAGCAAAAGCACTGTGCTGCTTCAAGGGGGGGCAATGTCATGGAGGGTTGCTGGGCAAACAAAGGCTTACTATCTTATCACTCAAAGATACAGGCAGAAGTGAGAAAGCTTCAGCCACGAGTGGTTGGTATGTCACCTTGAACTGGATGCTTAAAGCATTTTTTTTTTTATTCAGTATAAGTCCGAAAACAGCACATTTAGGCCTTTACATCGAACTATTAACAACGATAACAATGTCACATATACAAACACCCAAGCCCTAGATGGAGGGAAACTCACCCAGGCGGGAATCGAACCCGCGACCCTTGGAATGGCAGACGAGGACGTTACCCCCGCCGCCACCGGGGCCGGCAAAGGCATTTGAAAAAGTTGCCCACTAGATGTACAGCAAATTTACAAAGCACCTCTGAAATATTCAAGGATGAGCTCCATACTATGTTAGAATGGGGTCTCAGAACTGGAAAATTCTGCTCTTCATTGATCCACGTCCAGGCCATCTGCCAAATGTACGCCTGAGAACTGTCCGGTCACAATGTTTTCCTGCAAACTGTACTAGTGATCTCCAACCGCTGGATAATTCACTCATGTTAGGTACATTGTTGAAGAATGATTATGCACAGAAAATCATGCATGAGCATGATTATGGTAGGATTATAAAGTCAATCAAAGTAAGCACTGGTTGCTTTACGCAACATATCATGGGCTTGGAAGCAAATAAAGGACTCGACAACTCTGTGCAACTGCTTAAGGAAGGCTGGATTTTATGTTGCTTGCGATGAAGAAATTACAGTTGAAGACATTCATAGTGAAGATGATGATGATACTTCAGACAATGTCAAATCAAACATGTGAAGTTGAAAATTCTACTTTTCCAAACATTTTGATTTTCAAGCATTTTACTCTGTTTATCTGGCGTTCCTGGAAAAGTGCATGTAAGGGGTTTAACTGTATCTATATTTCCTCTCTCCATAGCTGACTATTTAGTTTCTAATTTCCCTTGTCTTAACACAATCCCAATATTCCTAGTCCCTATTCTAGCTAGTTTGGTCCTCTTCTCTGCTGCTGCTGTCGCTTTCACTTTGCGAGGGTTTCATGAGATGATGATCACGGAAGCCTTGCCTCTCCCTCTCCTGGGGATGACACTCTGCTGACAGGGCTGAGTGCCTATTTGCCAGGACTCATTTTCATCATAGTGTTCATACTAAAAGTCTTGGGAATAATAATTGAGGTGGTTTCCCATTGCCTTCCTCAATAATGTTTTTACCATGACACCATCACTCAATGGTCAGATGCCTTTGTAGCCACCTCACTGAGGAACAGATGCTGTGTGGATTACCTTTCATCTGGCTCCTAATCTTAGACCTATCTGGCATGGGTCACCCCATGCGGGTAGGAGCAATTACCATTGCTCCTACCCGCACAGCTCTAGGAGTCATCAGAACACATCAAACCTCGGGTGAATGCGGAGGGATCTCTCCATTTACAGTGGAATTATGAGAATTTGTTGAGAACTCTGTAAAAGAAGCAAATATTGAACTCCAATACAAAATCACAAACTTCACAATTTTTTCATGATTGTGAAAACTGCTGATCTTAGTTATAAGGCAAGATGAAGCAATCATAAATATCATACCTTGTTTTTGTGTACTGTATTTTTATACTTATTTTTGATACTATTAATTGCAAATAATTTTCATTTTGGCTCGATGGCTTGCTGCACAAGGCCACTGGGTGCCTACAAAGAAATGGCCTATTTAAATTCCCCTGAAAGTAAAACCTCCATTTCCTCCATTGAAGTGGGTCTTGGCTACTTTTCCATTATTTGTGTCGAATTAATGCATTGATAAATTGCACTAATGCAAGTGAATATTATTAGATGCAGGAAAGTACCCTGTTGGCCTCTGGTGGACACGAGAGGTGCTGCAGTGGCCCACGTCCAAATGAGGGCCAGGTGCCTATGGCTTCACGATCGGGGTGACTCGGGGGGGGGGGGGGGAGTATGTTGAAAGCCGGTTGACGGCTGCATGCACCAATAAACCCCTTCCTTATATTTTGATTCAGAGGCTGACCTTGAAGAAGAAGAAGCGAGCATCTTCGGCAGCGACCACCAACCCAATGGCAGCCTTGAGGGAGCGCATTGTGCGACGTGCCGCCATGGAATTCCGAGATGGGATGTACGGTATCCTTTGCTGAATTAGCTTTATACTTTAATTTTTAACTTATGAATACTGGCTTTCATATTTCTTATAAGATGATTGATGTTGTTGTATTTTTGGTGTGTCTTTGGTGAGGAAGAGTCTATGTGGACTGATTCGTAGCATTTATGAGAGAGGAATCTGGCCAGATAAATTTTCAAAATGTTCAATAAAGATAAATTATTTTGCTATTTTGATCACTGATAGAATTTTAACATGTCTTTATATACGTATATGTTCTGTTTAGGAAAATTAAATTAAAGTGGTGAAAGGATGCAGCATTGTGCTGTGTAACATTTTTCCTTCAGTAAGTCCTTAGAGAGTAGTATTGGAAAGGATTGCTTTTAGCTAGACTGTTGTTTAATTTCAGCTGTATCCATCTCTGATTTTATTGCCATAATCAATTGAAGCCACAAACTTTTGGTCATTTAGAAAAATTGAAGAAATAAGTTTCGTATGGTGATTAAACTCCTCTATGTAAAAGCCATAATATCGAAAGAAATTAAAGCAGAGTTGGATGAAGTTGATGGCACATCTGTTCCTGTGTTTGCAGTTGTTTACAATTGGGCAAATGGGTTTCAAACACAACCATTTATCCAAAAATGAGCGACATCGTTCGAGACATCTAACGGAATCGACTTCCTTCAAAATGCTTGAAAAAGTCCATGTTATGGTTTTGAGTGATCAATGAATCAAAGTTTGCGAAATAGTTGAGGCCATGGGCGTATCAGCGGGCAGTGTTTTCAATTTTGAACAAAATATTGGGTGTGAAAAAAATCTCGGCAAGATGAGTGCCGCATTTGCTCTCGGTGGAGAATAAATGCAATGGTGCTGTTAATTCGGAAGCTGGTTTGGTGCTTTTCCTGATGAGCATCTGCCTTAATATGTGATAACTGTGGATGGAACATGGATGCACTGCCGGGGATCGGGATGGTGCGGGGGCTAATGTACTGGCTTCCCACCCAGAGGGCCTGGGTTCAAATCCCTGGGGTGACCGATATTTTTCAGTGGTATCTCAATCCCTACTTGCGGTGCTTTCTGGTGAGTGCACCGTCCGTCGGATGGGACGTTAAGCTGCAGATTCCTTGGATCCTTGTGTTAAAAGAAGGCTAATGTCAATGCAGAGTTCCCCTCCTCCCTCCTGTCCATCCCCTATGGCACAAATTACCTCAGCTGTCAGCCACCTCCCCCACAACTACTGCTATGGATATACTGCTACACTCCAGAGACAAAGGAACAGTCCAAACAGTGGGTTTCTAAAGGTGATCCTACCCCAAAGAAGGTGAAGACAGAGAAATCAGCTGAGAAGGTGATGGCCATGGTTTTTGGAATGCTCACAGATAAAAGACTCATAATGGAAAATTATGAAGATTTCCTATTTCTGTTTTGAGGACCTTGTGAAATCCTACTCGGTGGACAGCTGATAAAATTGGAGAAACGTCAGGAAAAGTGTATCCAGCCAAAAAGGGATGTCGAAAAATAAAAATTTATCCAAAATAATTCGTTTTTCCTCAGTACTTCTGGAACAACATATTATTTATTTAGTAATTTATTTAGTAAAAAATTGTGCACATACAGCAGGATTGCCAATTTATGCAAAAGGATTCCTCAGGTAAAAGAGAATTAACTAATTTTCTTGAGTCCATCAAAATGATTGCTTGAAATGTAATAGGTAATGAGTAAACGATGTGAGCAAATGGGCAACATGGGCACTGCAACTGGATGCGCAGACATGTTGAATGAGAGAGGTTTTCTATGATGAGGGAAGTGTCATGATTTCTCAAGCAATGCCCGTTTATAAGAGTTGCAGATTAAAATGCTCCAGAGGTACCAAATTAAGAGTTGTCAATGAAGAAGATAAGGTAGTGGCCACAAAAGGTGATGTGGGCATCACTCCTTTCAGAGGTGAGTTGTGTTGGCAAAATCATTTGCAGTTAGTGTTCGTCCGTGGTGTTTGTGGAGCACCCTGCCTGCAGCTGTTGTGCGCCCTCTGAACACCACTCTTTGCTTGCCAAAGATTTGCTTCCTTAATGAGTTATGCAGCCAACCTCGGGATAGGGATCCCAATGCTTGCCAGCAACTATATCCCTGAGGGCATGACCGTGCACCTGCAGAGCGAGAACGGACTGCTCGGCCTCGGACCATTCCCGGAGGAGGGCCTGCAAGTGAGCAAGAGCCTATTTCCCTCCCTCTCTCTCCCAACCTTTTCCAACTACGCAATTAATTTCTCACGCTATTCTAGAGACAGTTGTATTGATGATTATGATTTTTAGTCTTTCAGCCTGTGGGTGTTTGTAGGGATTCTTTGCCCACGTTATTCTAGAGGCATTCACGGTGTTGATTACCTTTCTAAATCTTGGGATGCAATAAATTGCTGAGCAACTGTCTGTCTAAATAATATCCTCAGGAATCTTTTAAGCTATACTGCAATACTAAGAATCCTTTTTTATTTTCTGTGAATATTTGTGATTGTCATTAATCTGAAAGCCACTGTAATGTTGCTCCATGATATCTTGGAGGACTGAGGCTTACTTTGGGGGCCATTTTGTGTTGTTTTTTGAATATATATTCCTAACTTTCAAGTCTAATGCTCTTATATTTTTCTAAACCGGCTTTTTTCACTATCTGAAAATGTGAAATGGTGCTTGAATGAGATTAATGGTGATTGCTGAAAATGCTCTCAATTTATTCTATTTCCCAGGATCCAGATTTAATCAATGCAGGCAAAGAAACAGTGACTGCCCTGCCGGGTGCTGCTTATTTCTCCAGTGATGAAAGTTTTGCTATGATTCGTGGGTGAGTCTATCACATTCTAATGTATGCTATTCTTTGATCTGACAATGTAGACAAGAACAGGGAAGGTTTTAAATTTTTTTTGAGAATTGTGAAAAATATACGGTGAAACCTAATACAATGAGCGCAATTAATTCCAGGAACTTTATAAAGAGAATCAGTCATTGAGTGAAATAATGTCATGCATGTAAATTAATGTAAAATTCTTTGTGTACAAAGTTTATTCAGAGAAAATTATCCGAAGAAAAGTCTCTTGAACCTAGGCTGAATTTATAATCTGCTTACTGATGAGAGGGAGGACACAGAAACCACTCAAAGAGCTGGAGGGAGTTAATGGCAAATCTGCTCCTGAGTTTGTGACTGGTTACAATTGCATGTATTAGTTTAAATATTACTCTATGTCCACAAATGATGTACATTATTCAGGCGTCCAGCGCAAATTGCTTCCTATGAAATGATTGATGTACCTCATGGTATGGTTTTCAGTAATCGATGAATGAAAGCTTGTGGCATAGTTGAGACCACGGGCATATCACAAAGTAGAGTGTTTTCAATTTTGAACAAAAAATGGAATGTGAAAAAAATATCGGCAGGATAGGTGCCACGTTTGCTCTCAGTGGATAATAAATGCAATTGTGTGGTTGATTCAGAGGGCGGATTGTTGCCGTTTGCAACAATCCAGCAATATCGCAATCCTGATGAGTGCATAACTTTGGACGAACATAGATACACTGCAACACTCCCGAAATGGAACAACAGTCGGAACAGTTGGTTTCTCAAGGCCTTCGGCTCCAAAGAGGGTGAAGATGTGATATTTGCCGACAAAGTGATGGCCATGGTTTTTTGGGATGCTCATGGAATCATCTGCATTGTTTACTTGCAAAAGGGATAAACATTAAATGGAGAGTGTGATTCAATATTACGGCACTGATTGAGCCAAGAAATCAAGAATCTTAGCCTCATTTGGCTGAGAAAATCATTCTTATCATGTTATTGCCCTATTGTTGATGTAATCAGCCAATATTTCCGATCTGGCTGTCTTTCCATCTGCCACATAGCCATTACACCCAAAGCATATCTAGTGGATCTGAAATGGTTAGATCCAGCTAATTGAAAATCAGTGTTTCTTTTTCACTGCGTGTGGCCTCTTGTCCTGTTCGTTAATGATCTGCCAGAATATTTCACTGGGAGTTAACAATTAATGTATGCTCATGATACATCAACCTAATATATGTTAGTAAAAATTCTGATTTGAACAATCATTAGACAATCAACGTGTAATGACATGCTGAAGTGTTGTGGCTTAAGTAACATTATTTCAAACAATGAAGGGACTCTTGTATTCATTTTTATACCAAGGGAGCTTGTCTTTTAGATGACTTAACTCTTAATATGCTTTTCTCAGTATCAGGTTCAGTGAAATTTCTCATGTTCCATAGACTGTGAACTTGGCTATATATGTGTCAGAATTGGCTAAGCAAAGGGCTCTCAGTATTTTCATGCTTTGAAAGTGTGCACCTTAAATGTCTGTCCATTGGCACACTTACCTCTCTGTATTATGCTAAAGTGCCTGCTAATCTGGTATGGGGCGTTGCGTTTTGGGGAATTGATCCATCCATTTCTTCAGGAGCATTCTTGTCATAAAAGCAAGTAATTAAAGCCTTGACTGGACAGTATACTATTATTCTATCCTGGTAAATTACTCTCTAGCCCACAAAATGGTAACTCTTATTTAATCTACATTTTTCCATGGCCCTGTTTGTAAATAGTCACCCTCTGTTTTTCCTGTGAATGTTGGCATTCATAATTGTCATGCCTGTATGGCAAAATTAACATCGGAAGGAATCAGTGTTTGTGCACCCTCTGCCTTAAAGAGCGTTGGTGAGGCACCTGGTCTATATTCGGTCAGATTCCCATATGCATCTGGTCTCCTTTCATCTGGCACAATTTTCAAAAGAAGGCCAAAGCTAATCCTGTAAAGTGAACCATAGGCATGAAAGCAAATGTGAAATTTTGGCAGATAAGTTGTGATACATTTACTTATGTTTTGTATTGTGTGTTCATGGTGACATTTATGGTTGCATGAACCTATGGAATGGAAATAAATTAGGCCATGACTTGGTCAAACTCGTGGCCTTGTTTCTGTCCCTGTACAGCTGAGAGGGTGTGGTGAGTGAACATCCCAAATGGCAGTTTGTTCCACAGAATCCCATGAGAGGAAACGAAATCCTCGGATCACGACCACTTCCTCTTGTCCAGGATAAGGGGTGTGTTGGAATGCACTTTGACCTTATGCAAAACACTCTCTTGCAGGGGGCACGTGGACATAACAATCCTCGGGGCGATGCAAGTGTCGCAGCAGGGCGATTTGGCCAACTGGATGATCCCTGTAAGTTCTATGCTGTTTTTCTCTCTTTCTTCACCCTCCGTTGATATGGGGACCCAGGGTTGATTCATTTATATCACTGGTTACTGGCATTAGCCAAAATTCAGTGTGTTACCCCCCCTGGCCAGGGCAAATGACATTTTTAAGCCCTTTCTCAAAGTCTCCCCTTTCTTCCTTGTGAAAAGGAGTGCAGCTTTGATGCATGTTCTCAAACACGGGTGACTCTGCCACCTGGTTGGCCCATACACATTGAGAAAAGACAAGAGCAATGGATGGACGCCATTGGAGGGCCTTTGACGGCCTTGTTTTCTCCCTTTCCGCCCAAGCCTTCAAAAGATTCTTGGGGAATGACGGAGAGAGTTTTAATGACAAGAGTTCAAGTGATTGCACGTGACTTACTTTTGCCGAAGGATATCTTGTAGATGTTTAATAGCAGAGATGTGGAAGGAGAAGAGTGAAAAATAGTGGCATTCATTAATTCTCTCTGCCAGAGTGCCACGAGACGTGGTTTCAAAGTAGAATGAAATGGCACTGCAAAATTAAAATTGAGGTGGCAATGAAAGTGTGCGAATGCTGTACTCCTTGGCGTAACGGCCTAACCGTATTGGCTGCCATTTGTGCTCTCAGTCCCAAACACAAAATGAATCGGAGAGGTGGCATTCGCTTAGAATGTGGCTCAGCCCCTCACTCAAATGGTAGGCTATGATGGGAAATGTCTCAAAATGGGGGAAACCAGGTGCATGGATGATTGATTTCCCTGAAGGTGGCAGTTAGATCCTCCTTAACTCTCCAATTACAAAAATAAATACAGGGTTCGTCCGGAAAATAAGTGTACTGACTCCTGGGCTGGGCGCGCTGCTCCAGGCGCTCCCAGCACCGCTCTGACGGGCTGCGATTGGAGGGGGGTATGTTGGCAAGCGACGCTGAAAAAGGCAGTCGGCTCTGAGCTGTGGTGTAGTGAGGAGCTCTGTTAACGCGAACCTCCACGCTCGACCCACGTCACGGAACGCGATGCCGAAGTTTTTGAAGCAGCGTTATTCCATCAAATTTGCGGTAAAGCTTGGGAAATCGTCTACCGAAACTGTCGGTATGATTAAACAGGCTTACGGGGAGTCAGCCATGTCCAGAAACATGATCTTTCGGTGGCACAAGATGTTCGTGGAGGGCAGAGAAGAGGTCGACGATGAGTCTTCGAGAGGTTCCCGATGATGCCTTCGCGGGAGCATTCCAGGAATGGGAACGCCGCTGGAACAAGTGTATTGACTCACAAGGGTCCTATTTTGAGGAATATTAGCTTAAGATATGTAAAAGTGTAATAAATTTTTTTTCCTGAGCTCAGTACACTTATTTTCCGGACGAATCCTGTACTTTCAGCTTTTTTGTTTTAACTCTGGCTTGTTTTATTGTAATGCTTTATCATTTATCGATTTTAGCAATTTAATTTTTCCATCTGTTAGTTTGTAAATTTTGGCTTCATATTGTTGTCGTTACATTTTTGTTGAATTTTTTCATTTAAGTTCTAATGTCGCTGGAAATTAATGCATTTTACTTTAATTTTGACGAATACCAGGGAGATAAGCACCTCATAAGCCACAAAAAAATATCTTTTTTAAATTTGGGACTTTCTGCTAAATAAGCTCCAAGTTTGTGCCTCAACATAGCTGTCCGCTGCTGCATTTGATTTTCGCAGCATTTTCAATTACCTGCTTCGCAATTCAAAAATACCCTTTCTCCATTAAGTTTTTCCTATTCCTGTCAATGTGAATGAAGCAGGTTAAATGCTTAATTTTTCAATTAAGGAGTAGTAGGGAGCATGACAGGCAGGCTTCATGAGCAATCAAGTGAACGTCCGTCTTTTGTCTTTGTGTGAGTGAAATCATTGAAAAGTGAGCATGACTTGTGAGCATGGCTGAACTAGTCTGCAATTACAACCGATCAACGTCAACGATTTGCAGTAACTTCAAGGACAAGACCAAGGAGAGAGATGCTTCAAAGGGAGTGACGAGAAGATCTCTGTAATGGTTAGGTATTCTGTTAAGATGTCGAAAGGTTGCTTCTCATATGAATAAACGAAAAGCAACACTGTTAACAAGAAAATCATTTTTGAGAAATGGAGATTCTTGCCGACCTCATTAAGAAGATGACAGGAACATCTAGGCCGAAGAAGCATTTAAAGGGAGCCATGCTTGGTTTGATAAGTTTACGAGAAGAACGGACATCCACAGTATTTTGAGGCATGGTGAAGCAGTGAACTCCAACTCAAAGGCAGTAGAGATCTTATTCAAAGACTTTTCATAGATGCTGAGGGTTACCGGCCAGAAAAGGTTGTTGATTGTGATGGAATGGGTCTCTTCTGGAAGAAAGTGCCAAACTATATAACAGCAGAGGAGTATGCATTGCCCAGCCGCAAGCCACCTCACACTGCTATTTTGTGCCAATGCCAGTGGCAATTTGAAAATTAAACCCCTTCTTGTTCACCACTCAGGAACTCCATGAGGCATCAATGAAAAGTTAAGTCCATAAGAGCAGGCAGTGTGTGACTGGTCTTCTGCCAATGGAATTCTCATTCCAGCTCGTTCAGTCGGTCGGGTGTGCCTCAGGAGAGAGGGTTGTCCCTTCTTTACCACGCACACACAAAGTGCTCCCCATCACATGAGAAGCCCCCGACGGATTACAACTCTCTCACAATGCATTATTTAAGGATGTGATGTGGAAGGTTAACCTTGTTGCCTCTGATGCTGGTGTCATTTATGGTGTTCAGCTCAATGAATGTGACTCTTTAAAGGTGGTCAAGTTTTACACTGAATAATTACTTTGCATCCTGGTGGCTTATGGTTTATATTTAGCATTTATTCCGGTTTATTTTAACTGTATTTGAGCAACTTAAATTTTTATTACTGGTCAAGCCACTTAAATTCATTACTTTCAGGTGTCTTCTCGCAAGTTCATTTATACTATACCTTTTTGTGAGAGATTCTACTCTTTTCATAAGATAAGAAAAATTTTGGGAAAAAGCCTGGGAATACTGAAGTAATCAAAATGCAATATATGTAGCCAAGGCAGGGAATCTAGTGCAAGACGCTTTCGGGAAAGTTTGGGAAGTTAAATATAATGTCTCTTAACGACCTCCATGATGATGATGAAAATCTCTGGACTCAGGAAAGATAACTGTAATTTTGATGAATCCTGCCGTCATCGTAGAAGAGAAAATGAATGGGTCATTCTTTGCACGACATCAGTAATTATTAACTCTTCGATGCATATTTGTATTTCCAAGTGCTTAGTTTGCCTCTTGTTTGATGGTGCTCTTTGAATGTGTATTGAGTGCTCCTCTTGTCTTTGGCAGGGGAAGCTGGTGAAGGGGATGGGTGGTGCCATGGACCTGGTGGCAGCAGCTGGCACCAAAGTGGTCGTCACCATGGAGCACACAGCCAAGGGGGGCGTGCACAAGATTCTGAAGGAGTGCTCGTTGCCCCTGACTGGCAAGGGCTGCGTCAACATGATCATCACGGAGAAGGTGAGTCTGACTCTTTGGGAGGAAATGAATAAATTTGAATTTCAACGCACGTTTCACGAGAGGAGTTGGAAGTTTGATGGAATGCCAAAGGAGAAATGCACCAGAGAACATATAATAGCATTGACGAAATGATTAGAGAGTGCAAAAAGAAAAAAATTAAGAGATAATTTTCAAAATATCTTTGAGAGAATTCTGGAATAGGTTTAATTGAAGCTCACCCACAAAAATTTTTAACCTTTTTTTTGCCTGTTTTGGCTCAAGGCATTTTTAAAAATTAAATTGGACTTTTGGAATATTTTTTCTAAATAATGATAAGGATTGAACAAATTTGATATTTTGGGTAATGTATTGCAGTCTTTTTAAAATTACAGAGATGCCTTTCTTCTTCCATGCCTACAACTCAGTGAAATATAATGCTCTCTGAGATTTGCTGCATCATTCAGGAGGCTTGGAGAAAAAGTCCGGAATAAGCACGTTTATGCACTTAGGGAGGAATTATTAATGCATCATTGATTGGAATGACTACACAGGGCACAGAGAAGTCCAGGGAGTTTCGATAGCAATGGAAATGAATTGATGGACCCATTGTGCAAGGCCAGTAACTTGGCCAACAAGCATAATGATTTGAAGAACCCAAAGCACAGTCACAGCCAGTTTCTTGTCATTCTGGATGATTACGATGGCAGTGTAAATGTTTACTTCTGCAAGAGCAGAGATTGGAGCTCCAGGCGCTCTCCTCTGCAATTGATAGTCCCCCCTTCTTTCTTCAATGCCTACAACTCTGTGGCAACTTCCAACTACAACCCTGTTTAAACAGTTGAAACCACCATCTATCTACAGGGAAGACAAGAATATTTGTTAGGCTTACTTTAGCCTAACATAGGTCTTGGATGATGACTTGCTCAGGAGAAAGTAAAATTTCAATATGGAGTCACAAGTTACCTCAATCAAATTTCACAGGAGAACTGAACATGTTTCAAATTAAGACAGATGCAATACTGGAGTCAAATCAACAATTACATATTACACATGAAAGTACCAACGGTGGAACCTTGCCTAACCAGCACTTTACATAATGAGTAATTCATGTGACAAGCAAAAATATTTTTCTAAAAATGATTTGCTTAACAATGGAATTTTTGCATAAAAAGTTACGTAAGGAGAGCAATTCCGAGAATATTTGCATGTCAGCTACTTCAGCTTGTGTTTAGCACTCATTCTGCTAGCATCTTAGTGTCAATAGTGCACCCACATTTTCCCAAACTTTTGTTCCAACATATTATTTGCAATTTTTTGTGCCAAGTTAAATAATATTTTGTGCATAGTTTTAAAAATGTCCATGATGAAAAAGTCACGAGAAGACAGCCGTAAGAGAATGAAAATAACGGTAGAAATTAGAAGTGAAATCATTGAAAAGCAAGGACAAGGTGTGAGCATGGCTGAACTAACATGCGCATACAATCGATTGACGTCAATGATGTGCACCATCTTCAAGAACAAGGACAGCGTTAAGGTAATAGACGTTTCAAGAGAATGACAAGAATATCTACGCAATGGTTACATGCTATCAACAGTGTTGATAGTTTGCTTCTCGTGTGGATAAACAAAAATCAATTGCAATGTGACACACTTAATGAGAACATCATTTGTGAGAAGGTTAAAGTGATTTTCACGGACCTCATTAAGAAGATTCCTGGATCATCAAAGGCTGAAGAAGTAGTTAAAGGGTGCCATGAGTGGTTTGAGAAGTTTAAGAGAAAAACCGGCATCCTCGGTGTTGTGAGGCATGATGAAGTGGAGAGCTCTGAATCAAAGGCGGCAGAGAACTACATTGGTGACTCATTCAAGAAGCTCGTTGATTCTGAGGGTTACCGTCCTCGGCATGGTTATAATTGTGATGAGATGGGTCTCTTCTGGAAGAAAATGCTGAAGCAAACCTATATATGTGCATGTAACAGTAGATGAAAATGCACTGTCTGGCCACAACCCATTGAAGGACCATCTCACACTGCTATTTTGGGCCAATGCAGGTGACAATTTGAAAATTAAACCCCTTATTGTTCAATATTCAGAAACTCCACCAGCGTTCAAGTGGTGAAAAGTCCACGAGAGCTGGCTTAATGTGATGTTGAGGTCATTGGATATTGTTGCACTGTACCATATGTATAGAGCATCATCACCCTAATGAGGCAGTGATTATGCGTGCCAGAAATTAAGTAAACCTAATGCTTAGTCATATTTTGACAAAATTTTGAAGTTTTGGCAAAAACAAGCATCTCAATGCAGCAGTCTAGTAAAAAGTAATTTGGTGCATATCCTAAATAGTAAACTATTTATTTAAATTCTCTTTAGTTTTTACAAATCGAGTTTGCATTCCTGGTTATTTCATTCCACAATAGGAGAAAAGATGAACATAATTCATGGTCCTGAACAATGTACTAGGTCTTCACAAAAAAAGATGAGACTGGTCTCCGTACGCATGAACTGCTTGGCTCGTGGCTCTTTGTCGAATTGGTTGCTGCTCAACAGTGATTCTTGCCTGAGCTTGCACTTGCTTGACGTGCAAATTCTTGTATTTATGAGAATGAAGGTGTTGGAGAAGCAGCGCGTGTGCATTGAATTTTGTTTTAACCTCGGGAAAAGTGCAACTGAAAATTATGCAATGATTCAATAGGCATTTAGCAATGAATCTATGAGGTGAGCATAGTGTTATCGTTGGTACAACTGCTTCCAGTCTGCACAAACCTCATTCAACCAATGAAGAACTGAGAAGTGGACGACCATTGACATCAACAAACGATGCCCATATCAACAGTATGGATGATTTAGTGGGTGCAAACTGTAGGTTAGCTGTCATTGCCAATGTAGTTGACATTAGTGCTCACCATTTTGTTCATGCAGCGTGTGGTATTAGTGCCGCAAGTGTTAACGGATGAGCAGAGGCAGAAACATCGCGACATCAGCCTGGAACTGCTCAATCGCATAAAAGACATCCAAAACTTCTTAAAAGCAATTGTCCCAGGTGGTGAAACCTGGGCTTTTGGTTATGATGTAGAAACCTAAGCTCAATCTTAACAGTGGAAGGAGCCATCTTCCCTGCGACCCAGAAAAGCTCGGATGTCGCAAAAGAACGTGATGGTGATGCCGATCGTTTTATTCAATCGGGAAGGGATACTTCATTGTGAATATGTCCCCCAACGACAAGCAGTGAATTGGCAGTGCTAAATAGAGGTCATGAGAAGGTTATGACCCGCCATGTTGCGGAAGAGACCACAAATGGGGAAGAACAAGTCTTGGTGCTTTCATGGTGACAAACTACTGCTGGACACATTGATTCTTACCAAGTTTTTGGCCAAAAACAGCACACTGACGATCCCCCGGCCACCCTTAACCTCTGGATCTTGCTCCAGTGGACTTTTTTCTGTTTCCTAAGTCCAAATCCCCCTTGAAAGGATGCCGATCTTAAACTATTGAAGACAGCTAACAAAATTACCCTGCAGATGTAAAGGCTATCCAAAAAGAAGCATTCCAGGCAGCATTTGAAGGCTGGCAAAAACATTGGTAGTATTATAATGGGAGCCTAGGGCTGTATTTTGAAAGCCATAAACATGAATAAAGGCCAACTGATAAAATCAAATGTTTATTCAAACAGTCTCATCTTTTTTTGAACAGACCTTGTGTATCTAGTTTTCTTTGAATAAACCTAGAGCATAAAATATTTTACATTAATTTGCACAATAAAAATTGTTTCACTGAACATTTTTTTTTGCTTTATGAGAAAGATAGTGGAATGAATTATGCTTGTTGTGCAACTCTCCACTGCATGACATTAAGTTAAATTTTTCCACCTTCACTTATGAGAATTAAAGAACTGTAATCGATTTTTGTTGAACAGCTCTTCTCAAACAGATTGGCATATGTACCTATTCGATATGTAGTTACTTTACTATTTATTTTATTACTGTTTCAAGTAATAGCAACGTTGGACTTCCTAAGGTTTATGTAACATTTCAATATATCCAGCATTTTAAAGTATGTTTCACTGCATATGACTTTTTTTTGTGTTGTAACTCTAAGTTAATATTTAAAGAGGAGTCTTTAACATGGCAGTCGATATCCATCCAGACATTCATCTTCAGAGCAGAAGGGTGATATGCATTGTGGTATTGTCCAATAGCTTTCTAATTTTGCCCACACATGTGGGAGGTGCATCCTAAAGCTAAGCGGATTATTCCTCTGTTGGTCTCCTCGGCACACATTCTGGCAGGTCTCTCTCTTGGCGCTTCAGTTTGCATCGCATGCTGTGGGCTCAGTCTTATGTTTGCTGAAGGCAAAGCCACACTGCATCGCATTCTTTGATTGGGTTGGTGTGTACTCATCCACGTCTGTCCCAACAGGGTGTCTTCGACGTGGATGGAGAGAATGGTCTGGTGCTGAAGGAAATTGCAGACGGTGTGACAGTGGAGGACATAATCCAGAGCACAGGAGCTGAGTTTAGGGTTTCTGAAAATCTGAAGCCAATGGCCGGGCAGGAAGTCTGAAAGTGGGAGAGATGGAGAGTCAGAGCTCATTTGCCAACTTGAGTTACTGCGGTCGCTGTTCAGAGAACCACTGTGGAGTATGTGAGTGAATTTCTTCCTTCCCTCCCCCCCCCCCTTGGGAGCCGTCCCCCTGTCCATATGGGCACCCTGTAGGCCGAGAGACATGCTCGCCAGGGAAGTGCAACTCTTGGCTCCATGCACTCCCGTGTACAGTGAGTAATACGTAGGATATGCTTATTCTTGGATAGTTTGATTGCGAGGAACTTCACCTCCCCTTCATCCCATGTGGGAGTGGTCCCTCTGATGCAAAACATGAGATTGCTCCGGAAGCAGATGCCTTCCTCCGGGACTTAGAAGAGCCCAGCTTATAAAAACTGATATACTATGCCTCGATTTCACTCGATCACTATTATTGAATGAACCATATAGTTGGAGGCTTAACTTTGTGGACACTTTCCATGTTGGAGAGAAATTGTAATTAGCAAATGTAATTTCCGCTGTAGTATGTTTATTCACTCGACCTGGGTTTCAACACTTTGTGTCATCTTCTCGTGAAAATTGCGTGCATGTTGGGAAATATATTCTTTTGTTGATAAGAGGAAGGAGGGGGTGGATGGTGGGGTGTTCTGGTGGGTGGGAAGTGGGGGGGGGGCTGATGGGCTGGGTGAAAGAGTCAAAGGGGTAATCTGCAGGGGCCGAGTGGGGGAGGGTGAGGGAAAAGGATATGATGCTCTATCTACATTGTGACAATTCACGATCAACGAAACCTCCCGCCACCACCGCTCTTGGTGCAATTTTGATGGTCGAGTGGTCAAAGAGTGCGATTAAAATGTGGCTTGCAACCTGAAATAACAAGATGTCGCCAATGCACCGAAACAGCAAGAAAAAAATCATACACGGGTCTTATTTAGTGAAAAAGGAACCCTGTTTGCCCATGTTCATCCTTGAGCCGTTGCTTCCTCGGTGGGTGGTTGTCCTTAGTCACCTGGCCAAGGGTCAGGGCGACAGGTGGGTGCCGGCCAGGTGGGGGTGCTTGGGATCTTCAATTATCAGCCCAGGAATCGGAAGGATTGCAGGGTGCTGTTGTGTGCCCTTGGGATACACTTAGGGGAGATGGCAGATAATGAATGGGGAGTGGGAGGGAGGCAAGTGTTACGCTTGTTCATTGACTGAGGTTGCGTTGCATCATTGCAAGGGCGTCAAGGGTGTCCAGTCGCCTTCCATCTTCTTGGAGAGTGGGAGAGAAGTCACTGCTGTGGGTATTTTCTAGCAAATGTTTAGCGAACAATGTTGTTGAATTTAATTGCATTCAATGTTCAATGTCAATTCAATTGAATTATTCAACGTTATTGAATGGATCTACCAGAACTGATATTTTAAATGACCATTAAGGAGGGAATATGTTTGATATGGTTGATAGAAAAGCCTATCCACCAGTCCACGGACATACTCATTTTCCGTAACTAACAGAAACTTTTTCTTCGGCCTGATAAAGAAACATTATAGCTAAGCTTAGGGTCATCGGGGAAGATACCTTGTGAAATAATCTGTTAATTACTGCAAAAGCTTGAATAGAAGCCAAGCTCGGAGATAATCCGTCAAAAAAGTTCCAAATTTCAAGTGAGAATGTTACTTTTAGGGGCTTTATGCTGCAGCATCAAGGTTTGAAAGGGAGCCCGGTGGAATTTCTAAAGCTGATGGGCCTGCAGACTCAGCAGCTCTGCCCTCACTCCTCTCGGGTAGTCGGTGCCTCTTTCCTGCATGGCTGCGGTGGAATTCTCTAGAGAACTGGGCACGGTAAAGAAAGAGTGGAGCATATCAAAGAGAGATATCAAAAGTCACAAATGAAAGTAAAGTTCATGGGAAAAGATCAAGAATCCGTGGATTACTGATGAAATGATTAGGAAGATAGACCAGAGAAAGAAATGGAGAACATAAGCACTGAATTATGTGCAAATAAGTTCAAAGAGAAAAAGAGATCGATTGTGTTACTGATAGGGCAAAGGTACGTGGCGTAAGACAGTGCGAGAATATGGAGAGTGTACAAAGGATTGAGGAGGAGGAAGTAGTAATCCTGGTAGGTTCATTTATTGAAGGGGATACTTTTAAAGTCATTAGAATAACCATTAAGTCATTGAGTGATTTCTTTGAGCAGATAAGGAACCAAACTCAACTAAGTCACCACAGATGATATTCACTGAATTCTTAGTATAAACATGTAGTGTCTGGAGAGAGAGGTCCATGAAGACAGAAAAATCACTTGGAGGTGACCTTTAAACACACACAACAGGAACCAGGACTCAATCAGCTTTAGTTTTCACAATGAATATTTAGCATTTTTAGGTAATTTTTCATATAAATTAGCACACCACCATTTCTATGTTCTGATCTTCAAAAATATGAGAAAACGTTGAAACCCTCTTTGCTGACAATTATTATTTCATTTGAGTGCTGCCAGTGTTCTGAAATATGGACACCATCAGGCAAACGTCGGGTGATCAATTAGGAAAAGTTCAAGAACATTCATTTTAGATTCAATGCCCTGAATATTTAAATATAACACCTTGAAGGCACTTCAAAGTCGGTTAGATTAGAGTCACAACTACTCTTATTGAAACTAGCGATTGTTTGTTCACTCATTGTGCCTTTCTAATCACTATTTCTATTCACAGAATGTAGTCTTGGTGGGATATGAAGGACGCTAAGTTAATTGAAATCAAATAAGGCCTTTGGGGTAGATAACATTCCCTGGAACTACCTAAATATTTAGGGATTGGTGAGTGGAAGTGCTTTTATGGACTAATTAGTAGTATTTATGAAGGAGACCATAAACATGGTAATCAACCCGAAGGTTGGTTTGGTAGGAGATGGAAGAGTTCACCCAGTACTAAGCCCTATACGGCGTGTTTATTCCACGTATCAGGGTAGGGAGACCAGTTCCTTTCCCTGTGCCAGCTATGGTTTTCCCAGGAAGTTCTGGTAGTCTGGTCTAGGGGGTATAGTGTTGTACTGCTGACTGGAGGGCTCTGGTTCGATTCCTGGGCATGCCTCTCTGGGCACCCTCATATCCACCCAAACTGTGTGATTTTCCAGGCATTAAAAAAGGAAAAGGCGGTCATATGTGAGGACTGCAGAACAATGAATTTCGTTTTGCGGGCAGCTTGCGGGTCTCGGGATCATCAATGAGAGGATGGGGAGGGGGGCAAATGAGCCTCACAAAGCAAGTAATTCACACTACAAGTTAATTTGCTAGTCCTGAAAATGATTCGCTTAACGAGGGACTTTTCCCTTGATGAGAAACGTGGAGAGGGGAGTTCTCGGAATGATAGTGGGCCTGCTCCTTCAGTTTGTCCCTATCTCTCGTTCCACCAGCAGTGTAGGGTTATCTAGTGATCACACATTTTTCCAAACTGGTGATCAGATAGATTCAGATGTATTATTTGTGATTCTTTGGTGCAAAGTTAAATAACATTTTGTGCATAGTTTTAAAAATGACTTAGGAGAAACATCCATAAGGAGCAAGCCACAAGAGATTAAAAATAGAAGTAAAAATGAAAAGTAAAGTCGTTTAAAATTGGGAGCAAGGTGTGAGTGTAGCCGATCTAGTACACACATCAATAATGTGTACCATTCAGAAACTCCTTGAGCCTAATAAAGAAGTGGCGAGGCACACCAGAAATTTATTCAAAGATAATTCTGAGGTGCATATTTACAAAATTATGAAGTGTCGGCAAAAACAAATGTCCCGAGACAGCTTTCTGGTAAAAAGGAATTGGGTATGTATCATAAATAAAAAAGTATTGTCTTGATTCTCTTTTGCTTTTACAAATAGAGTTCTCTTTCCCAATTACTTCATTCCATGATAGAATGGAAGATAAATGTGATCTATGACCCTAAACAATTTATGCATAAGTTTTTTGATTAAATCTTATATATAATTTATTTTCATCGTGGATTTTGCCTTAATTTATATTCAAAAATTTATTTAACTGCACCAATGTTTTGTTTTATTGGAAATATTGTGGAAAAAATTATACGTGTTGTACAAGGTTCCACTGTATTTATGGAATGGTCAGTTTGGCTTCAGGAAGGGCAGAGTTACACTAGGTCACTAATCGAGAGGAATATAGAACACAACCAGGAGGTATTTGCCTGTTTCGTAGATTTCGAAAAAGCTGTTGATAGAGTGAATTGGGGAAAACTAATGAGTATATTGCAGAAAATAGGAATAGATTGGAGGGACAGGAGGCTAATCTGCGACCTGTACATGTCTCAGACTGCTCAGGTGTTAGGGGGGAACGGGGAGTCCGGATGGGCAGTGCTAGGAAGAGGGGTAAGGCAGGGTTGCCCATTGTCACCACTGCTGGCATGGGAAAAGCTGCGGGTAGGAGTGAAAGTTGGAGGGGAATTCATAAAATCATTTAGGTTTGCTGATTACCAAGGTTTAGTTAGTCAGTCAGCCAATGAGTAGCAAACATTGCTGAATGCTTTGGAAAGTCAGTGCCATAGGTATGGGATGAGAATAAATGGAAACTAAACTATGGTTTTATAGTTTTCCAGAGGGAGATGGGGTGTGTTAAGTATTGAAATTGACATTCAATAACTGGAGGAGGGGGAACAATTGAACTTCTTAAAAGTGTTCTGGATCACTGGGGTCAAAGTAGTGTGGATATAAGGATGAGAGTTGAGTTGGCAAAGAAGCTTTCACTTGGAGCAGGATGGCATTGATGACAGTGAAGGTAAGTAAGGAGGTTAAGAAATCAAGAATCAATCTTGTATGGCACTGAATCGAGACAATGGACAAAGATCAATGGTTTTTGAGTCATAGGTGTGGAGAAGGGCAGAAGGGGTGAAATAGGGGAAGGTAGGAAAAGAAATGAGGAAGTGTGTGGCGATGGGAAAAGGCATTCCATGATGGGAAGGACGGGAAGGATTGAGAGTGGAAGGCTGTGGTAGAGGAGAAGATGTGCGGAGGAGGCGGAGGTGTGTGTGTGGGGAGGGGTAGAATAGGCCGAGGAATGAAGGGAGATGGAGGGCGTGGCTAATTTTAGAACGATTTGTGCGTGTGGTGTCAGGTTGTGTGTTGTTGGGCGAGACTTCTTAAGTGTGGTCGTGGTTAGTTTGCTTCACCAAAAAGCTGTCTTTAGTGGTCGACCACCAAGTAGTGATATGTTAATTGTGGCATTGGTCATTTGTGCTCCTACTGCAGGCTTCCTCTCATGTGATTTTGTCCTGCTAATGCTTCATCCGTTTTCCATAATCCCATCAACTGTCGAGTGACATTTGTTCGACTCTTTGGTCTCTTTATGCCCAGATGCAGCATATTTGATTTGGAGTTCAAATACACAAAAGATGCTTTTGCTTTCACTTTCTCTCTGCTTTATTTTCCAAGAATGCACATTAAAAATGTAATTATATCTCAAAGTTAGCCAGACCACATATCTTCTTCGTTCATGGTGTTTATTCATGAAATTATATCAATTCTACGTATTTCACAAAAAGTATAACCGAATGGAAACTTTGGAACAAGTTCAGTCATGCATTAAGGTGTATTACCTTCTGACTTCGATGCAATTTTGCATCACTTTTAGGGCTCGAGATTTCCAGGCCATTAAAATATCCATTTTTTTGTGTTACAGGACTGCCCAACCTTGATTCAGCCGTCTGTTTTGTTGTGAATTGTTGTTAATTGTGGAAAATGTTGTATATTCAATATTCAATAATGCTTTCAAATACTGTAAAAAAAGTGAATTCTATTGAAAAATATGTATTTGTATCAAATGCTTACCCTATCCTTCAGTATGTCAGGATGATTGAGCAAAATGTAAGTACCTACTGTGATACTTTTTATATAATTACATAAAACAAGTTAATCATACTGGATTTAAATTTGTAATTTTTTACAAGATTAAAGGTTTATTTCAGCAGATAACGTCATTATTTTCAAGAGGGCCAAATGAGAAATTCCCAATTCTTCAAGACTTTATCTTGTTGCTGTAATAATGTACTCACAATTATGTAAATCTATGAGTAATGAAAAGTGAGCAACATTGTTGCTGGAGAAATGCTGACCTTTCAGTTCCTCCTTCAACACCCTGAGCGATTGGAATGCACTTGGAATTACTCTGCACCTGCTTTGGGGGGGGGGGGGTAGTATTTCCTGACATTACTCTGCAATTCAGGCTGGCAGTGTTTGGGTGGGCAGCCATTGTCACCTTAACACAAACACGGTAATCAACCCGAAGGTCGGTTTGGTATGGGTGATGGTAGAGATCACCCAGTACTAAGCCCTATACGGCATGACAAATTCACCCATCAGGGTAGGGGGACCAGTTCCTTTCCCTGTGCCGGTTGTGGTTTCCCAGGAAGATCTGGTACCCGAAAAATCACTTTAGCTTGGGTGGAGCTGCAGGTGCCCAGAGTGCCTTGCCCGGGAATCGAACCCAGGACCCTCCGGTCAGCAGTCCAACGCTCTACCCACTGGACTGCCGCGACCCACATTGTCACCTTACAGAATGCAATTTCTGCAGAAGGGCAGTTTCGATAAATTACAAGTATCATTTGAACTAAGGTTTCACAGCAGCCATTGGTATTAATTGTTGCTTTTATTTTCATGATTTCTGTAATCCTAATGCCTTAATTTTGGGAATACTCTTTAGGGAGTCATGTGTCTGAATAGCTGGGCAAGATATCACGACTCAAGGAATTGTAACATGTTTAAGAAATGAAGGAAAAATTACTCAAAGCAAAATAGTATTATGGATGCACAAATCCTGCTGTTAGAATGTACTTTTAAAATTTCAGAACTAACTCGGTTGATGGACAGTCCACATTGATTATCTGTAGTTTCACCTGTTCAATTGATGTCCTGTCGGCCTTATTCTTTCAATCCTGGGAATTCCATTACAACCGCAATAATATTCAAGATTTAAGAATTCAAAGTCCATTTAGATTTAAGACTCAGAATTTCCTCTAGAGAGTAAGACCATGTATACAATCATACACAATTAATTACCAGACTAAGTGCGCAAGGAGAGCAATTGGAAATGTAATGTAGTGAAAACATGAGAGGCCTTGAATATCATCGCCTGCTTCACATGTGGGAGCCTTCCCTACGATATAATCTATAAAAATTGAAACAATGTTTACTCTTTGAAAATAATATTCATTCAGTACATGCTTTATTAGCCTCCTTAAGCATTCAATGTTCAGGTAGCATTAGAAACCCCAACTTAATAGTTCCGCTGAACTTTAAAATGGCAGCAGTTAAAAATTTGCGAGAGCCTCCTAAAATGGAAAGTGATGAAATGGATCCGATGAGATCCTGCTTGTGGTCGCCCAATGCAAAAATCACTCTTTCGAAGATCCTTGAGAACTCCTGGATGCCCGTGGGAAGGAAGCGGGAGGGTAATGGTTTTCAGTGGATCGTTGGATGATCCATCCGCTCAGGTGGCATCCACTATCCAAACTACAGAGAATTGCACCCCAGAGCAATGCATTTCCTGGTAATTAATCTGACCCCCATTCTTTACACCAAACCGATAGATATATATATATATATATATATATATATATATATATATATATATATATATATATATATATATATATATATATATACTCATATATATAGAAACATACATAAGGAAAAGGGATAGGAACACGTATAAAGGACGAACACAATAGAGGTGGGGAAGGCGGAATCAAACGGATCACAAGAGTAAAAATATCTCCTCAACCGGGACTCGAACACCGGATCTTTCCACTTGCCGGGCGGATGCTCTTAACCACTTGAGCTATCGAGGATATGTAATTTACCCTGAGATCCGTGGGTCTTATATGTCGCCAAGCGCCCCGATTCTTTAGCCAAGAGATGGCGTCAGGGGGCTGTTTCACCCACCAAAGGAGAAATGGACAATACACAAGAGGAAAGGACAGTGGTTAGAATATGTTTCTATATATATGAGTATTTATTCGCCGTTTGGCGGGATTTCGTGTTTGAATGTGTATATATATATATATATATATATATATATATATATATATATATATATATATATATATATATATATGTGCCCCGTGGTTGGGATATATATATATATATATATATATATATATATATATATATCCCCCCTCCCCGGACTACAACCTTGACGTGGTGGAAGGGCTTGTGCGTTCCGATGACCCCTAGAGCTGTGCTGGCGGGAGTAATAAAAATTGCTCCTGGTAGGGTCACCCATGCCAGATAGGTCAAAGGTTAGGAGCCGGACAAAAGGTAGTCCACGCAGCGTCTGTTCCTCGGTGAGGCGGCTGCAATGGCGTCTGACCCCAGTGGGGCGGCCAATAAGTGATGGTGTCACGTTAAAAAAACTATTGAGGAAGGCAATGGGAAACCACCTCAATTATCATTCCTTAGAAAAATATGATGGACAATAGAGATATTTTGAGTCCTGGCAACCACGGGGCTCGGCCCAATCGGCCGTGTGTCGTGCCCAGCAGCGGGGGAGGCAAGGCTTCCACGGTCGTCATCCCACAAAACCCTTGCAAGGGAAAACCAGCAGCAGCAGGACAGAAGACGCAGGAGAAGAAGACCAAATTAGTTAGAATAGGAACGTGGAATGTTAGGACAATGATGAGGACAGGGAAATTGGAGAATGTTAAACGAGAGATGGAAAGGGGAAATATTGATATTTTAGGTCTATGCGAGGTGAGATGGAAAGATAGCGGGGATTACTGGAGTGATAAGTATAGAATAATATACAGCGGTAGGGACAAGAGCCAACGAGGGGTTGCCATAGTATTAAATGAAGAGGTAGGAAGAAGTGTAGTCAACATAGAGCAGGTAACGGATAAAATACTACTAGTGGAGATAAAAGCAGAACCGACGAACTTAGTTATTATTCAAGTATACATGCCACCGAGCAACCATAAGGAAGAAGAGGTCGATAGGATATACGATCAGTTATAGGACATGATCGCGTGTGTTCCTGCAGGGAAACATTTGATAGTGATGGGGGATTGGAATGCGATGGTAGGCGAAGGAAGAGATGGTGATGAGGTGGGGGACTACGGTTTAGGCACGAGGAATGACCACGGGGAGAAAGCAGTTGAGTTCTGCAGGAGACAGGGGTTAGTCATCACCAACACTTGGTTTAGACACCACAAAAGATGCAGGTATACATGGAAAATGCCAGGTGACTCAGGAAGATATCAGCTAGATTATATCCTGGTTAGACACAGGTTTAGGAACAGTGTGATAAATTCCCACAGCTTCCCGGGAGCGGATGCGGACTCAGACCACAATTTAGTTGTTGTGAAATGTAGCGTCTTTTTCAAAATTGTAAGGTAGGGGCGGCGAGTTAGGAAATGGAATGTAGAAGCATGAAATGGATAAACAAGGAAAGAGTACCAGCAGGCTGTATAGAAAATCATGGAGGATGGTAATGGGCTTAGTACTATCGAAGAAAAATGGGAAATGATCAAGAAAGGGTTGTCTAAAGCCGCAAAAGACACTATTGGAACCGTTAGGCTAAAAGGACTAGGAAACCATGGATCACGGATGAGATGATTACGAAGATGGATGAGCGGCAAAAATGGAAGAATATAAACACAGAATTAGGCAAAATGAAGTACAAAGAATTGAACAATAAATTGAGGCGGGCAACAAATAAAGCAAAGGAAGCATGGTGGAAGACGCAGTGCGAGGATATGGAAAGTCTGCAGAGGAAGGGTGAAATCGGTGCGCTGTACAGCAAAGTAAAATCATTATCGGGAAGTAAGAAAGGAAGAGCTATGCTAACAGTTAGAGATAAGGCGGGTAAGGTAATAGTTGACGCAGGAAAGATCCAAGAGAGATGGAAGGAGTATATAGAAGAACTGTATAGTAAAGAACTCAGAACAACAAAGTTAGACATTGAAAAAGAAAATGACTTAGAGGAAGACAGCTTAGGTCCAGGCATACTAGACAATGAGATAGAAAGGGCATTAAGGGAGATGAAACTAAATAAGGCGGTGGGGGTGTATAACATTCCCGCTGAACTATTGAAATGTATAGGAAAATGTGGGAGGAAGAGGCTAAATGGGCTGATCCGTAGTATTTATGAGGAGGGAATCTGGCCGGAAGACTTTGTGAGATCAGTTTTAGTTCCTATTCCGAAAAAGGTAAAGGCCACGTCATGTGAGGACTATAGGACAATTAGTTTTATATCCCACGCGGCTAAAGTTGTTCTCAGGATCATAAACAAAAGGATAGAGAGTGGGGCAAATGATTACTTAGGGGATGATCAGTTTGGGTTTAGGAAGGGGGAGAGGTACGCGCGATGCCATTGCAGTAATGAGATTATTAATCGAGAGGAATATAGAACACAACCAGGAGGTATTTGCCTGTTTCGTAGATTATGAAAAAGCGTTTGATAGAGTGAATTGGGAAAAACTAATGAGTATTCTGCAGAAAATAGGAATAGATTGGAGGGAAAGGAGGCTAATCCGCAACCTGTGCATGTCTCAGACTGCTCAGGGGAGAGTGGGAAACGGGGAGTCAGGATGGGCAGTGTTAGGAAGGTGTGGAGAAGAATGGAGAAGGTGAAATGGACAGAGAAGAAAACAAATGAGGAAGTACTTGGTATGGTGGGTGAAGAGAGGGGTTTGTTGGGAGCAATCCTATGGAGGCAGGAAAGGTGGATGAAGGGGGTGTTGACCGGCAGTGGGATGTTGAAGACTGTGATAGAGGGTAGAATGTTGGGCAAAAGAGGAAAGGGAAGGAACAGGATAGGGATGTTGGACGGGATGAAGGGCGGAAGAAAGTACTCAGAGATGAAGAGGGACCTGATATAGAGTAGGATGCTGGATTTTGTGTTTTGTTAGGAGTAATAAAATATTTGTTTGGTAGTTGTCCATCCAAAAACCTACCTTAACCGGTAGATTACCGTAAAAAAAAATATATATATATATGTGTGTACATATATATATATACATATATACTATATATATATATATATATATATATATATATATATATATATATATATATATATATATATATGTATATATATATGTACACATATATATATATATATATATATATATATGTATATATATATATATATGTATATATATATATATATAAAAACACAGATGTAGATTTTTAGAATATAGAGACACAAGATTCTCAAGACAATAGAGACACAGATTCTGAAGACGACAGCCGTGCTGTCGAAACGTAAAATAACAAATTGTGAGTGTCCTTTCTTTGTGTCTCTATATTCTAAAAATCTACATCTGTGTTTTTATATATTTGTGTGTCGCCGATGAGCGTTCCATTTCGAAGATATTTTATATATATATATATATATATATATATATATATATATATGTATATATATATATATATATATATATGTATATATATATATATATATATATATATATATATATATATATATATATATATATGTACATATATATATATATATATATATATATATATATATATATATATATATATATGTACATATATATATATATATATATATACAGGTATATAAATAGTGTGTATTTCTAGAGAGTAGCCCCCATTCTCCCATTGTTTTTATTTCTCTGGAAATCATTGTGCCATCTGCAAATAATCTAAAGTTGCTGCTAAAATGGGAAAATAGGTCACTTATTTTATACAAAGAGCTGCCTTGGCCCCGTGACACTCTTCAGTGTTACTTCCAAAGTTAGAGTTGCCTCTCAATGGACTAAACCCATCCATCCATGCTCACTTCCTGTGATGCATGGTGAGACAAGAATTGCCTCTTCCAATTGGTCATCCCTTTTTAAGGCCCAGTGGTTGTTTACATGAGCAGCTATTCCTAGACCTCAGATGGTCAGGGCATATTGTTTTTTTTCTGTCTAGGAAGGACATTATATTGCAAAAAAGACATTCTCTAGAATTTTGCAGGATTTTGATGCGAGAGGAATGTAGTTGCAGGGGTCCTCCCTACCGCCGCCTTTGAAGAGGGGGCTAAGTGAGCCACGTAGCTTCCAGGAACTGAACCGAGGCAGCTCGCCCTCACTTCCGCCCTAGCGCAGCCAGCGGAGTGACCTCCTGGGCGCTGACGGAGTCTCTCGCCACCCGTGGAGAAGAGAGGGGCTTCCGCGCGATGATTGGCCGTCCCGGCATCGCAAGGACGTGAATGTCAAGTGTACCACGATCACCCCGTTTGCGTCTTCGGGATCATATCGGGAAATAGGCTCCCGTGCTCGGCTCCAATGGTCATTGCTCCCTTGCAATTTCCGTGCACTCCTCATCCAAGGCCATTCCTTCTTCCAAACGCATCGTAGAAGTGGCGCCGAGTTTCCTCGAGGCGAGTGAGCCCGAGTTCGAGCGACCACCGCCAAGGTTATCGGAGCGGTGATAGTTAGTTATAAGGGGAGGTGACCGAGGTCACAGGCACCATTGGGGATGGGATGGGAAATGGGGAGAGACGGCCGACGTCGGCATTAGCCTACTCTTAACTAACGTCCCATCCGACGGACTCACTCAAAGTGCCCTCCACGAAGCACCTCAACCGGGTATCGGGAAAAAATATCTGCCGTCTCCAGGATTTGAACCCGGGCCCTCTCGGTGGCAATAGCCCCCGCGCCAATCCGATTCCCTCAAGGCAATCCGATCTACGCGTGGTAAGAAGAGCGGGTAGCCCAGTTTGGTTACTCGACTGGTGGTACAGTTTGGGCCCGGGTTCAAATCCGGGAGACTCCTGCACAACCCAAACTGTGCCATGGCACCGGGGGAAAGAACGCCCTTCGATCGACGCCCTCTTAATTTGTGAGTTTCACACCCGACAGCGAGGTGCTGGGCATGACCTCGACATCCGCCGGGCCTCCTGCCCGCGTTTGAATCGCTTCGAGAAGTCACGGGCACAAGAGGCGTGGCAATGATATTTGCAAAGTCAGCGAACACTTCACATGCCAGAACGTCAGCATGAGATCGTCAGCTTCAAAAAATATACCTTTCAAATACCAATATGTTGATTGAGTAAAGGCACTGTTTCGTGGGCATTCCTCGTCGGCCGTGCTGTTAGGGGGAATCGATTGTGAGCGGCACGGGGAGACATTGAGAGAGAGAGGGAGGTCGGTCGGAGGAAGGCGTCGGCGACCTCGCGCGCGCGTGTGTCTGGGGGGGGGGAGGAGAGGGAGAGAGGGGGGCGACGCGGTGTCTCTTGTGCATGGGTGTGTGTCTGCGGGGGAGGGGGATGCGTTTTAAAAGGCCGCTGTCGGGAGGGCCTTTAAAAAGGTCTCCCGAGTCAGTTTGAGGGAGGAGGGAGATTTCCGGCTCCCCGCGTGCGTGCCCGGCCGAGAGAAGGCACCACCACCTGCCCCAATGCCAAGGGCACCCTCCCGTGGCGAGCGGAGTGTGTCGTTGCCCCGGGTAAGCAACCGAAATACGTCTCGGTGTGGCGGCGGGGGCGGCCCCGCGGTTGGTTTGCTGCGAATGTCCCCGCGGCGGGAGGATGTGGCGTGGCCCTGGCGAGCGGGTGTCTCCCCCCCCCCCCCCTGCGAAATGCGCTCCGTTGTGTTGCCGGCGCGTATTGTGTGGATGTTCTTGAATCTGCGTGATTGCGCCGATGCTACGTTTGATGGCGGAATTGAGAGAGGAACAAAAGAAGTCAAAGAGGAGACTATTACGGAAGCGAAGGCCTTTCGAAACAGAACCACCACGCTGGTCGCATATATTGTGGCGGTGCCATCCAAATATGTATGAACTATTACCACCGCTGTTAAAATGGGCAATTCCTGGCGAGAGGCGATTCCAGCCTCGTAATTGCAGGCCGCGGTCGCAGCATCCGAAGAGAAGGGGTCCCTCCTTCCGCGGGGGCGTGGGGCGGGTATTCACGAGCAAAGACGAAGTCGCACATATGCATATGTATTTACACTTATGCACTCATTTCATACCTGTATATATCATGCAATGGGTGTACTTGGCTAAAATATTAAATTTTGTTTCCCAAGCGAAATTATTCGGGTGATTTGGTTCGTCTGAGGGAAGAATGATACTCGAATATGTCAGTGATGCTGTTCTCAATTGATCCCTTTTGTCAAATATACCTGTATTATTCGGTGCCATAATAGACTCATTAAAACTTTGATTTGGAGCTTGGTTCAGAACGGCGCGGAAACATGGCCACTGGCACAGGATGCTAGGTGCAAATTGAGGCTTTTGAAATGTGGGTGTGGGGAAGGATAGTGAAAGTGAAGTGGTAAGAAAAAAAAGAGAAAGTGCAAGGTATGGTGGGGCAAGGGAGGGGATTGTTGGGAGAAATCCTAAGGAGGCACAAAAGATAAATGCAGAGTATTCTGATTGGCAGTGGGATGTTTGAAGATTGCGATGGAGAGGGGAATGTTAGGCGGAAGGGGAAGGAATAGGATGGGGATGTTGGACGGGATGAAGCAACGAAGGAAGTATACGGAGATGAAGAGGGGCTTAGCAGCGTGTCCGATTTCTGGTTGTGTTTGCGATCAAGAGAGGGAAGAAAGATGCTATGTTTTTACGCAGTGTTCATCGAAAACCTACATTAACCGGTAGAATAATAATTATAATACTGAATGACGAAGGAAGGCCTGGGATGAGCTTCGGGAAGGAGGTGATGGGAAAAGCCAATGCAAGGAGCAATGAGGGAATGAAGAAATGGCAAATTGTGAAGGGAAGAAGATCGGAGAGCTGCTAGAAATCAATCCTCGGATTGAAAACCAATACTCATGATGATGAAAACAATGCTTCCTTGCGGGAGACTAGGTCTCTAACGCCTCCGATGCCTGTTGGGTGTTGGAATCCCTTTCTCCTCCCCATCCCAACACAGTTCGCGGCCGGCTGCTCTGTCCCTTCCTTCCCTCCTGCTTGGTATCGCTCCCCTTCCACCCTCCAGTCGTTCCAGACCGACCACGCGAGCGCCTCTCGCGGTCGCAGCCTGACTGACATCCCTCTCACTTTCATGGCCTTCAAGAGTCGTCAATTTTTACTCTTAGACATTTGGTAAAAATGATTTTTGAAGCAAATTTTTTCAATATTCTCTCAAATGCCTTCACCATACAGTGTTGTAATATACGCCTATTTCAAATGGGTAGTTTTTTACAGTATTACCCACCCTTTTGCCGATGAACCCCGCGGGCGACCGCTCGGGTGTGAGGCAGGGAGGATTACACACTCATCCACACTTGATTCAACATCAAAAATTAAGTTTTTAGCTGCGGTTTAATTCTGCGAAATATTTCAAATAATGTAGATCACGAGTTACGTATATCTACAGGTACAGGTACCTCAGTATCTAAGTGAAATACACTTCTCTATAATGCGAGAGCAGCTGTTAGTAATCATTAGGACTATAAGTAAGGTTAGATGAAAGTAAAGTAGCCCTTACGACTGCTCGATTCCCTAAATCTCTCAGCTTAGTCCCGATGATGCCACAGTTGAGTGAAACTGTGTAGTCGGTAATAAAAACCTATTATGTGGAAACGCAGTCTT
>NW_027286952.1:0-292500 GCF_022747635.1 Hetaerina americana | reverse complement strand
CATAGAACAGGCAACGGATAGAATATTACTGGTAGAGAAAAAAGCAGAACCAGCGAACTTGGTCATTGTTCAGGTATTCATGCCACCGAGCAACCATAAGGAGGAAGAGGCCGATAGGATATACGATCAGTTGGAGGACATAATCGCGTGTGTCCATACAGGTAAGCATAAGATAGTGATGGGGGATTGGAATGCGACGGTAGGTGAAGGAAGAGATGGTGATGAGGTGGGGGACTACGGTTTAGGCACAAGGAATGACCGCGGGGAGAAAGCAGTTGAGTTCTGCAGGAGACAGGGCTTAGTCATCGCCAACACTTGGTTTAGGTAACACATATGGTGCAGGTATACATGGAAAAGGCCAGGTGGCTCAGAAAGGTATCAGTTAGATTATATTCTGGTTATACACAGGTTTAGGAACAGTGTAATACATTCGCTCAGCTTCCCGGGAGCAGATGCGGACTCTGACCACAATTTAGTTGTTATGAAATATAGCGTCCGTTTAAAAAGATACGGCAGGGGCGGCCGGTTAGAAAATGGAATGTATAAGCATTAAATGGTTTGAAAAGAAAGGAATACTAATAGGCTGTAGAAAGAATCATGGAGGATGGCAAAGAGCTGACTACTATCGAAAAAATATGGGGAAGTATCAAGAAATGGTTATCGAAACCCGCAAAAACTATTGGAACCGTTAACGCGAAAAGGACTAGGGGACCATGGATCACGGTTGAGATGATTACAAATATGGATGAGAGGAGAAAATGGAAGAATGTAAACACGGATATGATATCAATCCACACACAAGTGTCATTGCCATGGCAAAAATATGTGAATAAGGATATGAATTGTAGCCTAACCCACCTTATTCTTACCTCAGATGGGTCGTGAGAAAAATGACATCTTAAATCTATCTGTTCTTCCCCTAATCTTATTTTATTGAGATGATCTCTCCCACTCTAATAGTTTTGAGACGCTACTTTGTTTATTATGGCAAATTTTTACAAATCTAGTTCCTCTACGCTGCTCCCGTTCATTCAACTGCTGATTCGAATATCAATCCAACTTTACGGGGGATCCCATGTACTTGTAGCACCTCCAAATGAGGCCTAGCCAGCGAAAGATTACGTTGCTCTCAAACCTTCTCGTTGTATTTCCCCAATTCTGTTCCAATTAATGCTCATTTTTTCTATCTTGTCCACTTCTTCCCAGTGTACTAGGTGCGATCAAAAAAAAGACCGGACTTATTTTATTCTGCGCAAACCGTCCAACGGATCGAAACGAGAAACAGTGCGCCATCTAGGGACACATCTAACGACTAAAACGAGAAGTGTTGTGTTTGCTTACGTTGAGTCGTTACGCAGCAGCAGCGGTACGTGTCTTAACCTGTTTGTTGCCGCGTGCAACGGCAGCAATGAAGGAGCTAGAGGAACAGCGTGTGTGCGTGAAATTTTGTTTCAAACTTGGGAAAAGAGCTACGGAGACATTTGGAATGATTCAGCAAGCCTTGGCTAATGAAGTTACGAGTCGAAGCCAGTGTTTTGAGTGGTACAGTCGTTTTAAATCGGGCAGAACCTCGACAGATGAAGAGTCGCGAACGGGACGGCCTTCCACTTCAACAGACCCCAAACATGTTAATTTGGTGAACGATTTGGTGCGGGTAAATCGCCGTTTAACTGTTATAGAGATCGCCGAGGAAGTGAACATTAGTTTTGGATCTTGTCATTCAATTTTGACTGACATTTTGGGCATGACGCGCGTCGCATCAAAATTTGTCCCGCGGGTGCTGACTGATGAACAGAGACAAAAACGTGTGGACATTTGTCAAGAGCCAATGCCGACCCAGAGTTTCTTAGAACCTTATTTTTGTTTCCAAAGTAAAAATCAACCTTGAAAGGCCGCCGATTCGACTCTATTTTGGACATTAAAACTAATTGTAAGGCGAACCTGAAGAGACTGCCTGGCTCATCAGGCAGAGTTCGAGAGCTGGAAAAAACGTTGGCAAAAGTGTGTCGTCAGCCAAGGCATTTCGCACTTTGAGGGCGAAACGTTCGATTAAGCTGTGTCAGTCGAAATAAACAAGTTATAAAATCAGTCCTGTCTTTTTTTGATCACACCTTATATGTATAACCAGGAGAGGTCGCGAGTAAGAGTTAAATATCTGATCGAGTCTACACTTTCTATTTGGTCTTCTTGATGCAGTAGGCGTTCGGGAGGGAACCACTCTTACACCAAAAATCAATCACCACGCACTTTATTAAGTTTAGTTCTGATTGCAAAGTGTTACACCAACGTTGTATGGCATTAAGTGCATCTGCTAAAGCTACTTTATCCTTAGGATCGTCGGCAAATGAGAGCATCTTGCCATCAATCACGGAGTTTATGTCGTTAACGTAAAGGAAGGCTGAAACAGGTCCGACAGCACTTACCTGGGGAGCACGTGAAATGAAATCTACTTTGTAGAAGGCTTTATTTTAAGATCTACAAAAATCGCTCCCACTAGAACGATGCTCTTTCCCGGAACAAAGATATCATGAAAAATCGCGCAAGTTGTGTCTCGAAGGATTTATCCTAGCGGAAACTGGTTTTCCATCAATTTCTTTTTTTGGTAATAGTAGATAGGTCTGTTTCTCCTCGCCTCCGCTCTAAAAGTTCAAGTTCTATTCATTGCTTGACTTCATTTCACTTTTTTCTATCCCGCTGTCTAGTATTCCCACGCTCGACCTACACTCGTCTACGTCACATTCCCAACCTATTTTTATGCTGACCGGACTCATTTCTTATGCGTTAAGTTCCCCTTCGAATTATTTCCACCCTCCCTGAATGTTTACGAGGTCCATCAATAATGTGCCCGTCTCTCGTATGCCCGATATAGTCTTTCTCTCGCAACATCCTGACACTTCTCTTGTTTAACGATTCTACTTTTCCATCTTTGAAATTACTCCATTTCTTAGTGCTGCTCATTCCACCTTATTTACTTGAACCTACTAAGTTTCTTACCAAAGTTTTTTATCTAACCCCCTGAATATTCTTTTCCAAATCTCTTTGTTAGTAAAAACAGACTCCAGCTGTGTGAATGCGTGTATTTGTCTCGAGGGCAGGCTATTTACTCGCTTTTAGGCGCTCGGCCAATCATAGGAGTCAGATCTGCCCAAGAATGAGATAAAGGATCGAGTCCGAGATAACTTATGAAAGAGAGCCATTGTCAAACATCGCTGAAATGGGAAGACGCACTCTTTCACGCCCGTGGGTAGTTAGTTGGCTGTTGAACCCAAATCCCTCCCTAGAAAAATCCCGCTTCACGGTATGACGCGCTCTCTCGTCTTCTAGATCTGCTGCGCTCTGTGGCATTATAAATTTCTTTCATGCTTTCGAAACCGCACCTTTCCGTCCTTCTATCGTGGTTTCGAAACATATCAGTCAAGATCACCTGCCGCTAAGTCGACTGGACCAATTCAGGGAAGGCGGGAGCATTTCCTTTTCATTTGCCACACGTCGTCTCTCGGGGAGTCTGCAAAATCACCAACCGCTCGGGTTTAACTGTGGGTGTCCAGAGGCACCACCCGAACTCGAACCTGGGCCTTCCGGTTAAGAGATATCTGCTCTTCTCACTGGACTATCACACCGCAGCTGTCGTGGCTTGTTCATTTCTAGGGATTCTAATGATTGCATTTTTTTGCGGAAAGTGATGAAATGTTCCTATATTGATATTAATACTAATTTAGAGTCATTAGCGCTGATTCACTCAAGTAATACGGGGAATATTTAACATTAAATTTGTAATTTGATGGTGGATTAATTATCTTGCGTATATCTTTCAAAGATTTCAGAGTAATAACAATACAATTTCAAGGACATCGGTAATTCTCATGAATCGCAACCAGAATAGAAGCTTCACCTCATTTCACTGAATTTCCAGCATGTGAATGAAAGTTGTTTGGGGATTCATTGAATTAGTTAGCTTTGCTGATGAACACAGGTGTAAGTTGCCAAGCAGCCAAGAGGTTGCCAGCATTGCCGAGAGTATGAGAAAGTCAGGGCGATAGATACGGGATGAGAATAAATATGGACAAAGCAAAGGTTATGCGGTTTTCGAGAGAGAGAAAAACTAAGTTAAATATTAAAGCAGGACTGCATAAACTGAATCAGGTTGAACAGTTCACCGGTCTAGGAAGTGTTTTGAACCAAGATGGTCAAAGTAGTCGGGATATAAGAAGAAGAATTGCACTAGGCAAAGAGCCTTTCACAAGGAGGAGGGTATTGATGACTGGGACTTTGAAGTAAGGATGTTAAGAAAAGGCTCGTCGAAACTTAAACTTGGAGCGCAGTTATGTACGGCGCGGAAACGTGGTCACCGAAGCTGGGTGATATCAGTAGATTGGAGGCTTTTGAGATGTGGATGTGGAGAAAGATGGAGAAGGTGGAATGGGCGGAAAGGAAACCAAACGAGGAAGTGCTGGGTTTGGTGAGGGGGGAGGAGAGGGGATTTCTGTGACATATGCAATCGTATTTCCATGTTGCCCAGGAAGATTTTCTAGTTTAAACTGGAAGCAGGCATTCACGCTAAAATATGTCAGTATAATCGTGCTCTCATGTGGATCGGATTGGAATAGTGCCCTTGCACTCCACTCCTTATTAGGCCCGGGTTCGAAAACCGGTGGTGGCAGGATTTCTCACCGGTATCAGGATCCCAACTTGCGACGTGGAGGAGAGTGGAGTTCGCCACCAGTCGATTGCCCCCTTCGTAGTCTAATGCCGACGCCGGGTTTCCCTCAATTCTCATCCTCCCCCTCCCTGAACATACCACTCTTCCGAAACGCCACACCATTCCTAATTGCGGCAACGGCCTCGACTGTCGATCGCCTCGCCAAAAAATCACGACTTGGAACCCTGGAGCATCGGGCGAAAGGGTGTGGATAAATCCGTCCGGATATTGCGCGTGCAGGAGCCAAGGGGAGGGCGAATAAAACAGAAACAAGTTAGCTGAAACATTGAGGCTCTCTTCCCCTTCTCGTCATCGCGGAAACAAACTTGTGATTTGATGTGCATTTTGTCATTCCGTGATTATGGTTTCGAGGCAAAATGTTGAGGCGTCTCACTAGTCGCGGAACGAAATAACATACGCTGGATTTGAGGGTTTGACACGATTCCGTCGAGGAGGGGACGGGAGAGAGAAGGTAAACCACCCGCCCCTCCTCCGGCCCTCCCCTCCGGAGCAAGGGGGCGAAGGCGGCCGCGGTGCGCGCCTCTCCCCTCTCTGCTTCTTCATCTTCTGGCAGCGACGGCGGCGGCGCTCGAGAGTGATTCCGGAACCGGAGATAGCGACGGCCGACTACGGCGAGCGAAGAGGAGACCAAGCCAAGGTGAGGAGGGGGCCGCCTCGGACCCATTCTCTCTCGGACCGAAGCGAATCGCGGGGTGCGGCGAGGGCCGCAATGGCCTAAAGGCGACATTCATCCGGTGGCGGCGAAAGGACCCCTAAAGGTGATCGAGCGGGTGCACCATCGTGCGGGAGGGCACCCCCCCCCCCGCGGGGGCCGGTGCCAGCGCCCCCCGACGGAATCGACTCGTCGCCCCCGTCCGATATCGCGATCGCGCGCACGCCCCATCTCTCCCCCCTCGTCTTGTAGAGGAGTTGGAGCGATGGACAGTCGGGTCGAGGAAATCCCTGCGAAAAAAGTCGAGAATTGAATCAAAGGATAGCGGTTCTCAGCTCGCTCGAAACTAATTCCTCCATTTGAGGTGAGTTTCGCACTTTTCGCCACTTATCCCGAGTTTCGCTCATTAGTATGCATAGGTTAAACGTCGATTAATTTGAATGCCATCGAGGAAATAAATGGATGCGAAAACGCACGAATGGCTCTTTCTTCTGCCTTCAAATCACGAATCCTGCGTGCATCGCGAACCCTCAGCCTCCACGACCGCCAGGGAGCGGCAAGTAATCACTAAATTCCTACCGCAAATATTGTTATTGTTGTGATAAATATATTTATTTTTGACTGGCCTTCAATTGGATTGAATTTGAAAAGAAAAGACGAATTCTAGATTCATTCTTCCAAGCAATAAAGATAGGAATAAATCGATTCCTAAGAGTGTATACTCTGCAGCGGGGAGCGCTGTGTGTGTGTGTGTGTGTGGGACCACTGTGGATTGATCGCTGGGCTACTGTCGAGAGGGTCCGGGTTCGAATCCGTCTTATCCATTTGAGCACCCGATCAGAGTAATTGTCCGGGTGCCAGACCTTCCTGCAAGATCACAGAATCGGTGAGGGGAAAGGAACGTTGTTACACTGTTGATGCGTGAATTTCAGGCGCCGAACGGGGCGAGGGCATCTATGCCCTTTAGGAATGCTGTGGTACTATACTTCTAAATACGTTAGCATGTTTCTGTGAGTGCATTGCGCCAGCGTGTTGGTTAGTGAATTGTAATTTTTAATTCACTTTATAATATTTATGGGACGTGGTAGTCCAGGGGTAGAGGATTGGACCACTGAATCGGAGGGCCCGGGTTCGATTCCTGGGCACGCCACTCTGGGCACCTTCAGCTCCAGCTGTGTGATTTTCCGGGTGTCAGATCTTCCTGGGAAACCATAAACGGCGTAGGGACAGGCACTGGCCCCCTTATTACCCTGATGATTTGTGAATTCCACTCGCCTTGTAGGGCTTAGTGTACTGGGTGAATTCTACCAACACCTACCAAACCGACCTTCGGGTTGATTACTGTGTTTATTGTGTATCCAATGAGTGTGTCCAGATTGTTTATATTTTTTATTCGGTATTCCTAAGGACAAAGTATTCCAATTCTACTCTCTTCAAACCGGTTGGATGGCGAAGGAAAGATATGCTGGAGTATGAATACTCGGGGTCCAGAAAATAACTGGGAATGTCGGGTGCTCTCGGCAGTCTCCATTGCCATTTATTTTATCGTGAATTTTCGGTACTAGTAGTAATCATTGACGGTTCCCCAGGAATATCGACGTGCCTCCTCCCCTCGAGTACGAATCGTTTCTTTCTTTTAGTGTCGCCATCGTCTTGGGAGATTGGAAAGGTTCGCCCGGCACCGACTGCTGTCCTCCGAAATCAGCCGTCCGACGAGAGCTAGCTCCTCAAGGGAACTCATTATTTTTTCACGTCTCTCCCCAAACATTACTCCTGGGTTAAATGAAAGAAGGGACCATTTGGTCTCGATTTCGCCCTAATAAAGACCTCTTATCTATCTCTCCTGCGTTGTTAACTTCGGTTTTTTTTAACTATTGTCGTGATGCAGAGGCTAGTGAGCATGCGCAAAGGGCGTTTCGGTCTTCGCCACTGCCACTCGTCTCCCGAGTTAGTGGGGCGAGCGTCGACCAAGTCCGTGTTTACTTACTTCAACCGAGAGTCCCCCGCCGCCTTGAACCAGCGCGGCGGCCAAACACGCCCGCCTCCCGGCGCACGAACCCCCCCCCCCCTTTTCACTCTCGCCCTCGACCTTGGAAGGGCGGCAGTGCTTCCTTTCACGCCCTCCCTCCTCGTCAAAGGGAAGGCGAGTTCGCCGGGATCTCCTTCTCGACTGCTTGGGCCCACTTTCGAGTGGTGTTGTATCGCTCGCGTGAAGCTGAAAGTGGCATCACCGTGTTGGCCCAAGATTTAAAATTCCATTTCAATCGGTTGGCTTCATCGCAAATCATAATTGGGATCCATTTGTGTTTCAAGGAGGCCAAAAAGTACATTTTTGGCTTCTTTTTTTTTTACAGAAACACGACCTTTTGAAATCGGGCTAATTGATTCCATGCCATCTTCCGCAGATCTTCCGAAAACACTTAACTGAAGCTACATCAGAATATTTCAAAGTAACCTGGGAGTCACAGTAAATCAAGGCCAACTAACCATGATTTGTCCTCGTTAAACTTCAACCACGTAAATTATCACTTAAGTATTTGTTAAATATGAGCCAATAACGAATTCCCTGCTATTCTTCGATGGTAAAATGATGGAATATAATATTTCTATGAGTGCGTAAATTCTGTACTTAAATATGAATACAGCATCAAAATTCTGAAGGAGCTGTTCCTTCAATCTAACTTAAAGCCGCTGATGGGATGAGCTTGGTGTGGGTCTCATGAAATAGTTTTTGATCCACAAGTTTTTTTTTTATTTGCGTTGATTTCTATGATTACAATCGTTAGTTGTAGCTGAACGGCCAATGTTGTGTGCCAGGTCGGTCTAATAAATACGCGAAGTTTTTATTTTAAGAATACCAAGTTTTTACTTTAATTTGCAATATTTGGTCTTACAATCGCTTTTGTCCCCTTCTTCAAAGTACTCTCCATCCGTTGCTATGTCTTGTCCATACTCCATCTTCTTCTTTTCCACTGTTAATTAAACAGTTTGGAAGTCCTCCTCGGCAGTTAGGAATTTTAGTTTTATCGTCGTTTCTTCCTTCATTGTGTCTTCCACATCTTCCCAGTGAAGTGCCCTCATCGCTTTTTTGCATTTTGGGAATGGTAAAAAGTCGCCGGGGTCGAGATCTATAAGAATAAGGAGGATGATCAAGGTGGTTGAATTTTTTGCCAGAAACTGGCGAACAGTCAATTGCTGAATGTGCAGGTGCGTTGTGTCATGGTGCGAAGGATCCATCCATCCATCGCCTTGAGTCCAATTCGGTCGAACACGACGCACGCGATCTCTCAAACGCTTGAGAACTCTCAAGGTAGAACACTCTGCATTAACTGCTTGTCCTTCAGGAAGAAATTCGGGATGAGCAACACAACTTCCACGTCAAAGAAAACGAGGAGCATCGTGACTTTGTACGAGCACGATCGGATTTTTCGGTTTGATTCAATTCACTTGAAAACAGATGTTTTATTCCGAGCATTATCGCCGCAAGCAGCTGTCAACATTTCAGTCATTTCTGGATAGCTTCTACCGCAATTCACCTGGAAACTTGATGTTGATCAGATGCTCCATGATTTCGCCAATTTCCATTTTTGAGAAACGGTAGAAACAAAGACAACAGAAACTAACATAACTGGCAGCATGCACTCAGCTTGACGATCCACCAAGCACATACGGCGCAATGGGTCTCAGGCAACTAGCGCCGCTGGGCTTTAGTTCGCGTCATGGGCGCCAGATTGGACCAGTTCGCGCATTTATTGGATACCTCAGATGCATTCAAATATCTATATATATATTCTATATCAGGAGACCTCACATGCATTCAAATGTGTTAATATTTGATTTCATGTTATCTGAATACGAAAATAACTATGTTGATACTAATCCAGCAATGGTATTTTTTTTAAGGAATTAATGTCCCTAATAATGCAAACGTTCTGACAAATTGCTTCAGTAATATCCTCAACTAATTTATTTATCACAATATATAATAAATATGAAATATCTAAAATCTTTCTCACTCGGCATGATACTCGTCTGCACAATAAGTATTCGGATGACGTAACTAGTGAAAAAGTAGTAACAAGAGGTTTCATTTGCTTCCGAAGCACTTTCACGTGAATCTCTCATCTTTCATAAGTATCTTTGAGTCCATACTTTTCTACCGACTGGTTGGCAGAAAAAGTTATCTCGCTCAGTGGCAGATTTGGCTTGGGCGAATTGACGAGAAGAAAACATTTTATCTATCCTCCCGGAGAGAAAAGTGGCTTTCAGACTTGGCGCCCAAGTCTGTTCGCACTGACTATTTCCGCCCTCATTGTACGAACACGCATTTCAAACGTAATCTTCCCTAATAATTTGAAATCTGCAATAATAGAATAAAAAATCATTATTATAATTAAAATAATTGCGAGTAAACCCGATAATTAGGTTGGCACTTCTATTTAAGAATTTGAAAGGCATTGGAATTCATGGAAAACGAAATAGCCGAGACCGTAAACTTGATTGGCTCTTGGTTTGTTTAAGGGGGGGGAAGTAAAAACAAAGTTACAAGTAAGGGGAAGATAGGGAGCTCACCCTAGGTAACTTGGTTGATTTTGGGGAACAGTGACCCATGTGTACTTCAATCACACACAAACAATTCAAAATTAATAAATAAGGAAACAAACTTACAACCACTCGATCACTATGGTGTGTGTTAAGGAATAACAGTCACTCTCGCGCATCGCATTCATACACACACTCAGGGTTTGCAAGGATATCTCCTATGCCAGGGACCTGTCGTTCTCACACTGGAATGAAAAACAAAATGAAATTAAAATCAAAAAAGACCCAAGTTCACATTCACAGTCATACAATCACTCGGGTGTATTAGACCTTTGAGAATCGCACTCATTCACTCTTTCAGGGTTAACAAGGATTCCTCCTATGCCAGTGACCCATCAATCACACAGATGAATACAAAAATACTAAGGATGGATGTAGGTAGCGGGGGTAGAAAATTACTCAGAGAAAACCTGATACCTGGTGCTTTGCCCACCAAGTAGGCCTATTCAGAGAAGAATGCGTTTTTACCTCCCCCTGTTAAACAAAACTAGTGCCAATTAAGTTTAGGGTCTCGGCTTTTTCGTTTCCCATTGCTTTACGACCATAGGTATGTTCAATTTCAATCCACAGTGGAATTCATTTTTAAAAGATTATCAATATGATGAGAAAACAGGTTTCAGTCTTTGAGTGTTGCCACCAGACATTGCCCTTCACCAAGGGTCGAAGTACCATGGCAGCAATAACTTTATATGGGTTTTTCACAAATCCCTATGCTTCCCATGGTTCCCAGAAAACTTAATTTCCAAATGACCTAGAAGATTTTTCACCTAGCTGATATAAAAAAAGTTGCTCGACCTGGTGAACCTGGATATGAGCCATGTGCCTGAATTCATCATGTGTGTATCTTTTTCAGACTATTGCACTCTGTATCTGCAGTTGAGTGTTGACTAGAGAGTTGGAACAAAGAACCATACACAACTCTTGGAGTATCAACCAAATAAAAGCCACCATTGGTAGGATACAACAATTTGGCAATTTTGTGACTCTATGTGTCCATTTTTTACATATTGAGGAGCAAAGTGTTGAAGCTGAAATCCAAAAGAACGGTCTAGGATATATTGTAGTCATGAAATTATTGAAAATGGGAACTTACCTTAGAAAAGGTTATATTTTTATGGACATTTTTTTATCTGTACCTCTGGCAAAACCTTTGTTTGATCTAGATTGTTTCATTACTGGCACCATTAGTGGAAGTGCAAAATTCTTGCCCAAACAACTGAGAAAAATTAGCTGTAGTAGTGAAGAGGTATTTCTGCCAAGGATCTATTCTCACTGCTGCCATGTACGTGAAGAAATCATAAGATTTTCCAGGAATCTTGTTATCCACGAATTCCAAAGCAGAAAATGTTGAACACTCACCCAAACGTAGAGGTAAGAATAAAGTGTTATGATAACCATCAATTATACAATGATGAGATGATTACCTGGGTGGAATCAACTCATCTTGTATGATGCTGTATGCATATATTGTGAGATATGGACTGTGAAATACTGGAAAAAATATGCTCCAACATATTTTTGTCAATGATGCTCACCAGCTCTATATGAGGGTACTTAGAAAGTTTCTCGGAATCACAACAAGATGTCAGGACTAGCGCATCGAGCTTCCCACATAGTAAATGTAATCCTTAATGAGGAAACACGTCACATGTTGGTGCTGTAGGAAGAGATCTGTGGTGTGTCACCTCTCTGTTGTTGTTCCCATGTACTAATTTGTGAAGATGGAAAGAAAGTGAGAAGTGATTAAATACATCTTAAAGAAAGGTACAATAGCAAAAGAAATTCATACAGACTTTCAGAACACTCTGAGAGACTCTGCTTCATGTTCAACTGTTTCCAAGTGGACAAACGAGTTTAAGTTTGGTCTGGGAAGCTTAGATGATGATTCATGTAGTGGTTGGCCAAAATGTACCTTTACCCCAGAAATTTATTTACTTTATTTATTTATTTATTCAGTATTAGTCCGAAAACAGCACATTTTGGCCTTTACATCGAACTATTAACAACGATAACAATGGTCACATTTACAAACACCCAAGCCCTAGGTGGAGGAAAACTCACCCAGGTGGGAATCGAACCCGCGACCCTTGGAATGGCAGACGAGGACTTTACCCCGCCGCCACCGGGGTCGGCAAAGAAAAGAAATTAAAAGAAATTATTGCAAAAGTGCATAAAGTGGTCATGGAGGATCACTGACTGAAAGTGCAAGAGATCGCTGAAGCTGTAAGAATGTCATCTGAACGGGCAAATCACATTTTAACAGTGGATTTGGATTTGAGAAAATTATCAGCTAGATGGACGCATCACAATGGAAATTTCCAACCATTGTTTGACCGGTTGTTAAAGCAACAAACTAGATGTTCGGTGCCGGTTTGTAACTACAATGAACTTCGGTCCACTATTATACCCCAGAGATAAAACAGCAGTCATCGCAGTGGAAACATATTGATTCACCATCAACAAAGAAAACAAAATCAATATGGTATGCCAGGAAAGGTGATGGCTTCAGTTTTCTGGGAAGTGAAAGGGATTGTGCTGATGAGATGAGATGAGATTTCCCACTGGTCAAACAATTACTGGACAATACTTCGCTAATCTCCTGGACCAACTACAGCAAAAGGAACACGAAAAAAGGCCAGGTTTGGTAAGGAAGAAAGACACTTTTCATCAAGACTATTCATGCCCTCACACAAGTGTCATTGCCATGGAAAAAATATGTGAACAAGGATATGAATTGTGGCCTAACCCTCTTTATTTCCCTGATTTGGCTCCATCAGATTTCCATCTCTTCCCTAAACTCAAAATTTTCCTTAGAGGACAGAGATTCTCTTCACACAAAGAACTAAGAGCTGAAGTAGACGAGTATTTTGTGGGTTTGAAGGACTCTAGACATTGAATATCACTGGACCAAGTGCTTTAGTATACAGGGAGAATACATTGAAAAATAAAAAAAAAATCCCTAAGGTAATTCATTCAGTTCTATTCCAATTAGAGAATTTTTCAAATTACCCAAATCATTAGTGACCATACATAATCTGCCTATATATTGGGGGAATGCCTTGAATGAATGTCTTCATAGTCAATGCTTGATATATTGTGTTTGTTTGGGATCTCATGTGTCCTCAAGTCAACTCAACCCTGCTCTTCTGATTATTATTATTATTAAAATTTTCATGTGCAGATAGACTGGGTCAGGTGGCACACAAGTCCCAAGTAATCACAAAAGATAATAAATAAAATCAGTCAGTAAAACAGAAGTATACTTTAAGGAAACTTCAAAACACAAATATCTTTCAGAAAACAAGAAAATCCCCATCTCATTAACATCAATCAATTAGCAAGGAAATAAAAAGATAAATTAAAAATAAATTATGCAGTTACATATAATTTTACACCACACATCAATCAAATTATTACACATATTCCTTACATCTTTTCTTAAAAGTACACACTCTGTTAGGAAAGGGCTCGAATATTTTTGCAGGTAATGTGTTCCATCCACAATTATTTTATTTAGAAAATAAAATTTTTTTTATTCATTCTCGGTACCCAGCATTTTACCTGAAATTTATGATCATTCCGCCCTATAAAATTTGGCTTCCCCCACCTCTTTCCTAAGATCTGCCCAAGCTTTCTCTCCCTTCAGAATGCCGAACATTCCACAAAGTCTGCTTATTTTTCTTCTACTTCGTAGAGGTTTCCAGCCCAGCATTTTGGACATGTGAGACACACTCTCCATGTTTCCCCAGTACATATCAGGCAGCCTTTCTTTTTACCTTTTCCAGTTTTTTCATATGTCCTTCTTTTTTTTTGATATTGTACCTTTTTATATGTCCTCTCGTCGTTTTTTGATATTCCCTCACCTATCCACATTCCTATGCTTGGTGAGGTCCCTCTCTTTACTCAGATGGCTCTACTTTGTAGATGTTTGCACCTTATGCTTTATGTGAACAAAAAGACAAAAGAAATGCATGCTAATTTATTTCTTTACTCCATCATGTTAATATTTACTCCTATATAATTTGGGGATCAAGATGGTGCGGTGGCTGTCATACTGGCTTCCCACCCAGGGTTCGAATCCTGGTGGCGTAGAATATTTTTCAGTGGTATCGCAATCCCTTCTTGAGGTGCTAGTTTGAAGGCACTTCAAGTGAGTGCACCATCCGTAAGATGGGACATTAAGCTGCGGACCCCTTGGTGCCTTTCGTTAAGAGTAGGCTAATGCCAATGCTGGGTTTCCCTCCACCCTTCATCCTTTCCTGTCCATCACTAATGGTGCAAATGACCTCAGCTGTCGGTCACCTCCTCTAAATACTATTACTACTCCAAAATATTTCTTTTCCCCTTATATCAGCATAAAAATTTCCTGAATTGTGCTTTTCTTAAAGTCAACTATGCAGTCTTATACATATGCATATAACCATGAAAAGTTTTCCTTTTTATATAAATGAAATTGTTTCCAATTGATTCGAGTGTGAAGAATGCTTAAAATAGTTAACCATAATTTTTGTTTAAATTTATAAAAATCACCATGTTAATAGGGAATAACAATTGAGAAAATTCCCCTTTGCCAGAATTACACCTTCGACTGAGTTGACGTTGTCGGCCAGTGTATTCTTGTTGAATGGTGTGACCATTGATTTGAGCCAATTAGGTCGCTATGGTCAGTATCCTACCATAAAAAAGTCTTACAAGCATGTGTACACATGGCCTAATTTTGTGCTGGTACTAATTGGTCTCATTAAATTATAGTTTTCCAACCTTTGTCCTAAATTACAAAGGTTGGAATGAAGAAGAAGATTTTGGAAATATATGTGCATATATTCTGGATAAGGCTGACTGGGTAAATCATATGTAGACTGAGAAAGCTATTCCATGATTGTTTTATTTTTGTTACTTTAGTTTATCTGAAATGGAAATAAAAGATATCCCAAAGTGCACCATTACAATATTCTCTGCAGTCTAAGGATTTTAAATGAGGCAGAAAATTCACACTTATCTTTTTCAGATGAAGAATAAAAATTCACAGCACATCAAGCGCCCTATGAATGCATTCATGGTGTGGTCCCAGATTGAGAGGCGTGCCATATGCCAGAGGCAGACAGGACTTCATAATGCAGAGATCTCAAAGAAGTTGGGGCAGCGGTGGAAACAGCTGACGGACGAGGAGCGGCGACCCTTTGTTGAGCAGGCAGAGAAACTTCGCGTGTTGCACATGAGGGAGCATCCAGACTACAAGTACCGTCCACGGAAGAAGAGAGCCAAAGGGCCTATGCCCTCAGCGATGGGGATCCAAAGGCCTGCATCCTCCTCTGGGGACACCCCCTCCGGGAAGCCCACCCTCGATGTAAAGAAGGTGACGGTGACCCCGGCCAATTACAGTGACTGGTGGGTGGGGGAGTCACAGACTGATGGTAATCTCTCGACTCCACTGCCTCTTGACCTGTGCCTTGCCCTCGACCCCCGGCTAGACATGTCGTGGGCACTGCCCTTCGACTTCGCTGCCCTCTTGCCAGAAGATGCCATCCTTGATGGGGGGGAGGACCAATGGCAGGACATCATGGCTTCCTAGTGGAGTGGTCAGGGAGAAGCCCTCGTTGGCTTGCTGAGAGACTGAGGCAACAGCAAGATAATCTTCCTGTTGTGCATGATCAAGCAGCCATTTGTTTTGTGTGTGTGCTCTCCTTGGAATTTCAGACGCTCATGGAGGAGAACTCCAAATAAGTTCCTGTTAAAACAATATAAGGTGAAATAATTAGTATATATTATGGTACTTTTACAGAGTGTTTATGCAGGGAGGAAAGAGTGGCTGGTTACCAGAAGCTCTTATGTTTGAATTCAAACGACAACCTAACGATACTAGCAGCAAAATCCCCGAGGTTTGTGGTGATCAAGGTGAGCTGCATTGTATCGGTCACTTACTATGGGGAACACAGGAAAATAAATAAATAAATTGACCATATAGAATATTAAGTATGCATTTTCAGTAATTCTTCTTTCTGAAAAATTCATTCAATGATGACTGAATGTCATGGAGTTGCCTCAACAGGCAGGTGTAGACACATTTCTTGTGGTTCCTTACATTAAGTGTAATTTTGTATTGCTGGTGTGATTATCAAGCACTATAAGTAAACACATAATTTCCCTCAATTTATTTCTCAAAATACATATATCATAATGAACAGAATTGCTGCAGAGCAGAATTGATTGGAAGATCATATGACAGAATTTACATACCAAACGTTTGACTATTGATGTCTCTTTTCTGTATTTTTGTTGAAAGCTGTACTGAGAGTTTATATCTGTGCAAGGATACAGGGAGAATTGGAGTACCTAATGCATCAATGATGGATGGTCTGATTACATGTTGATCACACAGATATCTATTGTTACGCAATTCCTTGCATGAATAGGTGAGTTTAATGGTTGTCCAGTGTATGGGGTCTGAGCTATTGATCCAAGGGCCCAGATTTGATTCCCGGGGATGCCACTAGACACCCTCAGTTTCACCCAACCTGCACCCAAGCAATGGTTTATGTTGCTGGGAATCATAAGCTACACAGGTAAGGGAACACGCTCATTGTAGTGAATTACTAATGATGTTGGGCTTAGGTGAGCTCTACTCTATCCTGTCCAACCTTTGGATTGATCTCTGTGGTGATGCATGCCAACTACAGAAAGTAGATAACCCTTGTTTTTCAGATCATGAATCAAGAAATACATTTATATAAATCTGATGTGAGCTTGTATGTGATGGGACTATGGACCATTGAATAGGACTCTATATATCAATTAATGGTAGTGTTGGTAAAAATATCGTTGAAAAAGTCAATTTTAAATGGGGTGAAATGGAAATTGAATGAAATTACCCCTCGGCAACACAGGAATCATGAGAAAGAGACTGAGATGACAAGTGCTATTGCACATGGTTGGGCAACATAACTTCCTTTTCTTAAGACGCAATAAAACCCATTCTATGAAACAGAATCTTTTTATTATCTTTTTAAATGTAGGTACATATTTAAAGTTTTTTTTCCTCAGTTTAAAAAATCGAATCAGGTACATGACACCCTCCATTGTTCATACACGGAATAAGCCGATTTCTGGCATTTGTCATGGCCCTTACCAGCATAGCAGCAGGTATGCTGGCAATTTCTGCCCGGATGTTGTCTTTCAATTGTTCCTGGTGGGGTCACCCATGCCAGATAGATTGAAGGTTTGGAGCCAGGCGAAAGGTAGACCACACAGCGTCTGTTCCTCAATGAGGCGGCTGCAATGGCGTCTGACCCAAGTAGGGCAGCCAGTAAGTGATATTGTCACGTTAAAAACACTATTGAGGAAGGCAATCGGAAACCACCTCAGTTATCATTCCCAAGATTAATATGATGGTCACTACAGATATTTTATGTCCTGGCAACTACGGGGCTCGGCCCAATCGACCGTGTGTTGTGCCCGGCATCGGGTGAGGCAAGGCTTCCGCGGTCGTCATTCCATGACACCCTTGCAAGGGACAACCGACAGCAGCAGGGCAAAAGACGCAGAAGAAGAAGAACACATTAGTTATAATAGGAACGTGGAATGTTAGGACAATGATGAAGACAGGGAAATTGGAGAATGTCAAGCGAGAGATGGAAAGTGGAAATATAGATATTTTAGGTCTATGCGGGGTGAGATGGAAGGATAGCGGGGATTAATGGAGTGATCAGTATAGATTAATGTATGGCGGCGGGGATGAGAGCCAACGAGGGGTTGCTATAATATTAAATAAAGAGGTAGGAAGAAGCGTATTCAACATAGAACAGGCAATGGATAGAATATTACTATTAGAGATAGATGTAGAACCAAGGAAATTGGTCATTGTTCGGGTATACATGCTCCGAGCAACCATTCGGAGGAAGAGGTCGATAGGATATACTATACGAACAGTTAAGAGGACATAATCGAGTGTGTTGCTGCAGGGAAACATTTGATAGTGATGGGGGATTAGAATGCGACGGTAGGCGAAGTAAGATATGGTGACGAGGTCAGGGACTACGGTTTAGGCACGAGGAATGACCGCGGGGAGAAAGCAGTTGAGTTCTGCAGGAGACAGGGGTTAGTCATCACCAACACTTGGTTTAGGCACCATAAAAGACACAGGTATACATGGAAAATGCCAGGTGACTAAGAAAGGTATCAGCTAGATTATATCCTGGCTAGACACAGGTTTAGGAACAGTGTGATAAATTTACACAGCTTCCCCGGAGCGGATCCGGACTCTGACAACAATTTAGTTGTTATGAAATGTAGCGTCCGTTTCAAAAAGATAAGGCAGGGGCGGCGAGTTTGAAAATGGAATGTAGAAGCATTAAATGGTTTGAAAAGGAAGGAATACAAACAGGTGGTAAAGGAAATCATGGAGGATGGTAAAGAGCTAAGTACCATCGAAAAAATATGGGAAAGTATCAAGAAATGGTTATCGAAAGCCGCAAAAGATACTATTGGAACCGTTAATGTGAAAAGGATTAGGAAACCATGGATCACGGATGAGATGATTACAAAGATGGATGAGCGGAGAAAATGGAAGAATGTAAACACGGAGTCAGGCAAAATGAAGTACAAAGAATCAAAAAATAAATTGAGGCAGGCAACAAATAAAGCAAAAGAAGCATGGTGGAAGACACAGTGCGAGGATATGGAAAGTCTGCAGAGGAAGGGTGAAATCGGTGCGCTGTACAGCAAAGTTAAATCTTTATCGGGAAGTAAGAAAGGGAAATCTATGCTAACAGTTAGAGATAAGGCGGGTAAGGTAATAGTTGACACAGGAAAGATCCAAGAGAGATGGAAGGAATATATAGAAGAACTGTATATTAAAGTGCTTAAGCCAACAAACTTAGATATTGAAAAGGAACATGACGTAGAGGAAGATAGCTTAGGTCCAGGTTCTCTTTCTTTCACCTCACCAAGATAGCTTAGGTCCAGGCATACTAGACAATGAGATAGAAAGGGCATTAAGGGAGATGAAACTAAATAAGGCTGTAGGGGTGGATAGCATTCCCATGGAACTATTGAAATGTTTAGGAAAATGTGAGAGGAAGAGGCTATACGGGCTGATCCGTAGTATTTATGAGGAAGGAATCTGGCCGGAAGGCTTTGTGAGATCAGGTTTAGTTCCTATTCCGAAAAAGGTAAAGGCTACATCATGTGAGGACCATAGGACAATAAGTTTTATATCCCACGCAGCTAAAGTTGTTCTCAGGATCATAAACAAAAGGATATAGAGTAGGGCAAATGATTACTTAGGGGATGATCAGTATGGGTTTAGGAAGGGGAGAGGTAAGCGTGATGCCATTGCAGTAATAAGATTATTAATCGAGAGGAATATAGAACACAACCAGGAGGTATTTGCCTGTTTCGTAAATTTCGAAAAAGCGTTTGATAGAGTGAACTGGGAAAAACTAATGAGTATTCTGCAGGAAATAAGGATAAATTGGAGGGAAAGGAGGCTAATCCGCAACCTGTACATGTCTCAGACTGCTCAGGTGTGGGTGGGGAACAGGGAGTCTGGATGGGCAGTGTTAGGAAGAGATGTAAGGCAGGGTTGCCCATGATCACCATTGCTGTTCAACCTGTATGCAGAGGAAATGATTAAAGAGGCATGGGAAGAGCTGGAGGTAGGAATGAAAGTGGGCGGGGAATTTGTAAAATCAGTTAGGTTTGCTGATGACCAAGCTTTAGTTTGTCAGTCAGCCAAGGGGTTGCAAGCATTGCTGAGTGAATTGGAAATTCAGTGCGACAGGTATGGGATGAGAATCAATATTAATAAAACAAAGGTTATGCGATTTTCTAGAAAGAAAAAGGCTAAGCTAAACATTAAAATAGGAGGGCAAAAACTAGAGCAGGTAGAACAGTTTACGTATTTTGGAAGTTTTTTGGACCAACATGGTCAAAGTAGTAGGGACGTAAGGAGAAGAGTTGCGCTAGGCAAAGAGGCTTTCACAAGGAGGAGGGAGTTGATGAGAGGGACTTAGAGTAAGGATATTTAGAAAAGACTCGTAAAAACTTTTATATGGAGCGTAGCTATGTTTCGCGCGGAAACGTGGTCATTGAAGCAGGAGGATAGACGTAGACTGGAGGCTTTTGAAATGTGGGCTTGGGGAAGAATGGAGAAGGTGAAATTGACAGAGAAGAAAACAAATGAGAAAGTACTTGGTATGGTGGGCGAAGAGAGGGGTTTGTTGGGAGAAATCCTATGGAGGCAGGAAAAGTGGATGAAGGGGGTATTGACCGGCAGCAGGATGTTGAAGACTGTAATTGAGGGGAGAATGTTAGGCAAATGAGGAAAGGGAAGGAACAGGATGGGGATATTGGACGTGATGAAGGGAGGAAGAAATTACTCAGAGATGAAGAGGGGCCTGATGTAGAGTAGGATGTTGTGTTTTGCTAGGGGTCACAAATTATTTAATTAGTAATTATGTCCATCCAAAAACCTACCTTAACCGGTAGATTACCTTAATAAATAAATAATAGTTGTCTTTCAGGTCTTGTAGGGTCCTTGGATGGTTGCATAAATGTGGGATTTCAAAAAAACTCCACAAAAATATTGCAAGGGATCAAATGGTAGGAGCCAGCTGGCCACTCCAAATCACCCTTTATTGAGACAAGGCGCTTGGGGAAGTGCCTTGTCTCAATACAGCCATCAATGCCCTTGAAGTGTCAGCCAATACTCCATCCTGTTGGATCCAAATGTCACGTCCATTTCATGAAGTCCTGGAAAAAAAATTCTGCCCACATGCATACCTGTCTGAATTCACTGTCACTGTGACCTCATTTTCTTCAAAAAACCAGGGAACAGCAATACCAACTGAGGAAATTGCACACCACATAGTGACTTTAGTTGAAAGCAAAGGCATTAGATGCAATTCTCTGGGATTGGTGTCAGCCCAGTAGCGCATGTTCTGTTGGTTGATATATCCACTTACACGAAAATGGACTTCATCACCGAAGAACGCAATTGCATCCTTAGGAATGTTTTCAAGAAGAGCCTCACAATTTGTTCCTCTGAGAATTGAATTCGCGTTTGGAGAGTTCCTGCACAATCGCCAACTAGTAGGGGTGGTAATGAAGGTCATTGTGAAGAATTCGTCTCACTGAACAATCAGAAAGTCCAAGGGCTGAGGCATGTTTTCGCGGAGAATGCCGTGGGGATTGCAAGATGGCAACTCTCACTTCCTCAATGTTCTTAGGTGATCTGATGGGCTGAGCGGATTCCAGTTCTTAATCTTGTCCCATTTGCAGTTTGTTTAAACGTATTGACCCATGTAGCAATTGATTTCCCATCCAGGACGGGGCCCAACGGGGCTATGTTGAAGGGATTTCAAAAGGTCTGATGGGTTACAATCACAAGCAATCCATTTTGAAAAGTAGGCCTTGACGGCAAACGTGCGCTCCTCACTGTACCAAGGCGTGATGGTGACTGAGAGAGGTGGGGAAAAAACTTAGGAACCCAGGCTGTCAAATGAAACCACTCCTACTTAGCTATGACCTCTACTGCCTGATTGGTGCAAATTTCAAAAAAGGAAGTAATGTTGCCACACTCTGTACAAGTAGGCAAGAGGGAGAGGAGAGTTCCTGAAATGTACCCGGTCATCCATACTTTATCCTGTGCTGTAGGAAGCCATGAGTAACTGAACCAATGCAGTCCTAAAGACCTTTGTGGTGGCTCGTTCTTCTAGTGAGTCACTGCATTTTAAATTGCAATGCCAGGTGATATTTCAACTAGAATAATGCATGCCTGAGGACTGTCTTGAGCCAGAGGTAGGCAGATTTTTGAGTCTTGAGCCAGAGAGGCGGGCCTTGGCGAGACTAACTTTTAACCTTTTGATGACCAGCCATTGCGATAGTTATCCTGCTCAGTACAAGAGGAACCGCAGGTTAGGACATCTAGTTCACGTGCTTGGTTGAGTGACCGATAGTGCAACACTGCCATCCTTGGGATTATGCCGGAATGCCTCTACCATAGAATCCTCTGTGGCCAATGAGCACTGGTGATTCAGTTACCTCATAGCAATACTTGAAGAGTACTTCAGTGTAGAGCTTCCTAAAGTTAGAAATAACCTGCTGGTTGATAGGCTTGCAATTGCTTTTCATTTATCCATATGAGAAGCAGCCATTTCACCATTGCATAGACGTTCCTGTCTTTCCCTTTGAAGCATCTATATCCTAAATCTTGCCCTTGCTCTTAAGGATAGTGCGAATAATTAATGTTGAAATGTTGATGTGTGTGCCAGATAAACCACACTCGCACCTTGTCCTCACTTTACAATTATTTCATTTTTCATTTCTATACTTATTTTAATTTCCATATGGCTCTCTTCTCGTGACTTTTTTTGTGAAACATTTTTGAGCGGTTTTTTTAACTTTCTAAGTAGTTTCTGATGGTTGTGCTATTTCACTGAGGAATCACTGAGTCCAGAAAAGATGTGCTGTAGCTGAGCAGAACCAACAAAGCATGTAGAGGTTTCTGCCAATGGTTTCAAATGTCTACAAGATGCATCATGGGAATTTTAAAATGATTATCTGGTACAAAATTTGGAAATCGCATCACTTTTAATACTCAAAATAAAAATTTTGCTGAATTTTACCTCATGACATTTTTTCAATAGGTAAATATGTATATTGAAAATGAAGATTTCTCAGCTTAATATTTCCATCCCAAACATTTCTGAGGCAAATTTTGTTGGCATGCAGCCTGAGGTGAAGACAAAATAGCCTTCTTATTCCTCTCATATCCATGATAGCATATCCACTGTGCTGGCTGGGTTCTGTCAGAAAAAAATGATGAAAGGTTTCATAAACCAATCAATTTACAGTAGGTTTCATCAGCTGTTTTTTCTATTGGCTCATTTGATTAACCAATGCATATTTACAACATATCAATGCCCCAGATTTTCACTTTCTCTGCTATTTCTTCACTCTATCAAATGATTTGAGTTTATTTCTGTTTGCATACACCCTGGTATAAAAACCTGGGAGATCAGGATTGTGCCGTGGCTAACATACTGGCTTCCTACCAAAAGTGTCCGGGTTTGAACCCTCGAGACAGCAGATATTTTTCAGTGATATCCCAATCCCTACTTGAGGTGCTTTGTGGAGAGCACTTTGAATGAGTACGCCATCCGTCAGATGGGCCATCAAACTGCAGACCCCTTGGCACCTATCGACAAGAGTAGGCTAATGCCAATGCCAAGTTTCTCTCCACCTCCTTCCCCATCTATCAATCCCTAATGGTATAAATGTCCTCAGCTGTCAGTTGCCACCACTTAAGCCTGTACTAATAACATGATAAAAGCAGGATAAGATATCCTGGGTATCTATACTGTATCCTGGGTTGCAATGTGCCAGCTGGATAACCACGTTCGAGTAATTCCAGATTCCCAGAGTGACAAAAGCTCCTTGAAAATTGCATTTCTTGTCCGGCATCATCTTCTTCTGTCCTGTTGGGAACATCTGGACCAAATGGTTTGTAAGATGGACCTAGTTAAGTAAGGATGCTAAATAAAGATTAGTAAAATATTTATGTAGAGTGTAGTTCTGCATAATGTGGAACTGAAATGAAAGATGAAAAAGATTGGCCTGTAATTGTTACATTATTTTGCATTATCTTTCTTTAGGGAACTAAAATGATCTTGAGTAACTGGTCTGGCCAAATGCCTGAGCCGCAGATTTTATTGACTATACTGGTCAATCAAGTAATTGCATTAGATTCTACTGATTTCGAAGCCTCAGTAGGTACTCTTAACACAGCTCAATGCTTTATTTTCCCTGAGATCTTGAACTTCACTCTTCATGTCACATCTTCATTTCTTATCCTCTTCTTTGCATTCACCTGCCAGCCCCAGACTTGAATGATCAGGCTGTGAATCATACATCATCCATATTTTCCTGCTCTCTCCCATTCACAATGTAAACTTTGCACCTTAGTTAGCATTCCTTGTTTTCCTTGACTTTTCTTATAATTTTCCTTGTTTTTAATGATTTTCTGTCTCCTCACATTGTGTCTGAATTCAGCTCCTTCTACCCTCATCAGTCAACCCTCTTAATTCATTGTTCATTTTTCTATACTTCCTCCAACTTCAAATGAACCATTTTTCAGTTTTCTATATAGTCCTCTATTTTACCAAGCAATCGGTGATCCACTATTTCCTATTCTTTTTCACTTCTTCCCCTAAAGCCTTTACATTGTATTTTGAATGGTAGCTCATTCCTCTTTTATGTCTATAGTTGGCCTTATATAGTAAAATTCATTCTCCATATTTTTAGTATTCATTTTCCAAGTATTTTCAATATTTCATTGCCCATTTTCACTTGAGCAAAGACCTATTTTGGTTTTAACCCAAGAGTTTTCCCTTCATCAATCCTAAGAACAAAATAGCACTTCTAAGAATCATCAGTTCCAGAGTGTGAAGCAATACACACCAATTATTGTATGTATTAATCATTGCATTTATGACAATTACTTGCATTAATAATTTATATTCATCAAGTTAAATATCCAAACTGGTTTATCACTGAGCTTGCCTCCCAACAGGTATAAAAAGGTTTAACATAAGAAATATAAACATTTTGTTCTTAGCATTGATTTCCTGATACTTAAGGAATTTAAAGAAATGTAGGATACTCTCTAGAAATTGGTGGAAAACATTTATTAGTTAAATTGTGGATTAAATTTGTCGTTGGTATTTAAAATACTTTTTAAAATTTCAATTGTTACAAAATACCACATTTTTAATCAATTAGACATAATTGTTATATTATTTAATCGTTTTATTATGACTAGTCCCTTCCATGGACTACAACCTTGATGTTGACGTGGAAGGGCTTGTACATTCCAATGATCTCTAGGGCTGTGCTGGCGGAAGCAATTATGATTGCTCCTTGTAGGGTCACCCATTCCAGATTGGTCGAAAGTTAGTAGCAAGACAAGAGGTAGTCCCTGCAGCATCTGTTCCTCAGTGAGGTAGTTGCATAGGCATCTGATCCCATTAGGGGGGCCATTGAGTGATGTTGTCACGTTAAAAGCACTATTGAGGAAGGCAACGGGAAGAAACCACCTCAATTTTTATTCTCAAGTTTTACATGATACACAATATAGGGAGAAAATAAGTCCTGGCAACTATGGAACACAGCCCAATCAGCCGTGTGCCATGCCTGGCAGCGGGAGGGGCAAGGCTTCCCCGCCACAGTTGTCATCTCACAAAAACCTTGCAAAGCAATTTTGACAGCAGGAGCATAAAAGACCCAAAGGAAGACTGAAATGGATAGAATGGGAACTTGGAATATAAGGACAAAGTTATGGACAGAAAAATTAGAGAATACAAAGCAAAAGATGAAAAGAGGAGCCATGGATGTTTTTACATCTGAGCAAGATGAGATGGAAGGATAGCGGGGATTACTGGAGTGATAGTTATATGGTACATGTATATAAGTATGTTGTAAATATACAATAAAATGGACAAGAGCCTGTGAGGGCTTATGTTTGCGCACTTATTGTATTGAATAAAAAGGTTCATAGAAGCATACTTCACATAGAGCAAGCAACAGATAGAATATTACTATTAGAGATAAAAGCAGAACTGAAGAACTTGGGCCATTGTTCAGGCATACTTACTAAGCAATCATAAGGAGGAAAAAATCATTAGGGTATATGATCAGTTAGAGGGCATACATAATCGCATGTGCTCCTGCAGAGAAACATTTGATAGTGATGGGGGATTGGAATGCAATGGTAGGCAAAGGAATAGATGGTGATTAGGTGGGGGATTACAGTTTAGGTACGAGGAATGATCATGGGGAGAAAGTTTTTGAATTCTGCAGGAGACAGTGGTCAGTCATCACCAACACTTGGTTTAGACACCACAAAAGGCGTAGGTATACATGGAAAATGCCAGGTGACTCAGAAAGGTATCAGTTAGATTATATTATGGTTGGGCACAGATTTAGGAACAGGGTGATCAATTTGCACAGTTTCAAGGGAACTGTTGCAGGCTCTGATTACAATTTATTGCTTATGAAGTGTAGCATCTGATTCAAAAAGATAAGGTAGACTCTGACTACAATTTAGTTGTTATGAAATGTAGCATCTGTTTTAAAATGGTAAGGCAGGAGCGGCGAGTTAGGAAATGGAATGTAGAAGCATGAAATGGATAAACAAGGAAAGAGTACCAGCAGGCTGTAGAGAAAATCATAGAGGATGGTAAAGGGCTGAGTGCTATCAAAGAAAAATGGGAATTTATCAAGAAAGGATTGTCTAAAGCCGCAAAAGACACTACTGGAACCGTTAATGCTAAAAGGACTAAGAAACCATGGATCACGGATGAGATGATTACAAAGATGGATGAGCGGCAAAAATGGAAGAATGTAAATACAGAGTTAGGCCAACTGAAGTATAAAGAATTGAACAATAAATTGAGGTGGGCAACAAATAAAGAAAAAGAAGCATGGTGGAAGACGCAGTGCGAGGATGTGGAAAGTTTTCTGAGGAAGGGTGAAATTGGTGTACTATACAAGAAGGCTAAAACAGTATTGGGAAGTGAGAAGGGAAGATCTGGACTACAGTTATGGACAAGCCGTGTAAAATAGCAGTTGAAGCAGAAAAGATCCAAAAAGATGGGTGGAATACTGTTTATAAAAGAACACTATCATAAATAACTTAGGCCAGCAAGGTTAGACAAGGAGAGAGGGTAACACGTAGATGAAGCTAGATTATGGGCAGACATGAGAAAGAAAGGGAATTAAGGGAGATGAAATCAAAGAAGGCCATGGGGGTGGATAATATTCCTGTGGAACTACTAAAAGGTTTAGAAAAATGTGGGAGGAAGTCCTCATAGATGCTACAAATCAGTCTATATGGGCTGATCCATAGTATTTATGAGGAAGGAATCTGGCCAGAAGACTTTGTGAGATCAGTTTTAGTTCCTATTCTGTAAAAGGTAAAGGCTACATCATGTGTGGGCTACAGGACAATAAGTTTGATATCCCACACAGCTAAAGTGGTTCTCAGGATCATAAACAAAAGGATGGAGAGCATGATAAATGATTACTTAGGAGATGATCAGTTTGGGTTCAGGAAGGGGAGAGGCATACATGATGCCATTGCAGTAATGAGTTCATTAATCAAGAGGAATATAGAACACAATCAGGACGTATTTGCCCATTTCGTAGATTTTGAAAAGGCTTTAGATTGAGTGGGATTGGGAAAAACTAATGAATATATTGTAGAGAATAGGAATAGATTAGAAGGATAGGAAACTAATCCGCAATCTGTACATATCTGCTCAGGTGCAAGTGGGCAATGGAGAGTCCGGATGGGCAGTGTTTGGTAGAGGTGTAAGGCAGGGTTGTAGGGTTGTCCATTATCACCGGTGCTGTTCGATGTATATGTCGAGTAAATGCTTAAAGAAGCATGGGAAGAACCAGAGGTATAAATGAAAATCAGTAGGGAATTAATAAAATCAGGCAGGTCTGCTAATGACTAAGCTTTATGTTGACAATCAGCCAAGGGGTTGCAAGCATTACTGAGTGAATTGAAAATTCAGTTCAAGAGATATACCTGTAGTATGAAAATAATTGTAAATAAACAATGATTATGCAGTTTTCCAGAAAGAGCAAGGCTAAGTTAAATGTTGAAAATGGAGGACAAAATTAAAGCAGTTGGGACAGTGTATGTATTTTGGACCAAAATGGAGAAAGTAGTAGGGACATAAGGAGAAGAATTGTGTTAGGCAAAGAAACTTTCACAAGGAGGGGGGAATTGGTGACAAGGATGTTGAGTAAGGATGTTGAGTAAGGATGTTAAGAAAAGGTTTTTTCAAACTTTGAAATGGAGCGTAGTTATGCAAGATACGGGAACATGGACATTGAAGCAGGTTGGTAGGCGTAGATAAGAGGCTTTTGAAATGTGGGGGTGGAGAAGGATGGAGGAGGTGAAAGTAGTAGTTGTGGTAGTATTTAGGGGAGGCGACCAACAGCTGAGGTCATTTGCACCATTGGTTTTGGAACTAGATCGAGTGCAACGTAGAGCAGCTGGGTTTGTGAAAAGTTGTTTAATGAACAATGCAGCAGGCTCACGGCACTATTGGAAGAATTAGCTTGGGAGCCACTAGTTGACTGTAGGTTGAAACACAGGTTACATTTACTGCTTAAATTTAAGGCAAATTACTTAATCGAGGATGTTAATTATATATTACAAGCCCCGACTTATGATGGTGGATTAGACCACGTTCGTAAAATCGGGGAGATTTATTGTTGAACGGATGGATTTAAAATGTCATTTTTTCCTCTTACTATGAGAGATCAAAATAGTAGAAGTAGTAGTATTTAGGGGAGGTGGCCGACAGCTGAGGTCATTTGCGAGGCCATAGGGGATGGACAGGAAAGAATGAAGGGTGGAGAGAAACCCGGCGTCGGCCTTAGCCTACTCTTTACGAAAGGCGCCAAGGGGTCCGCAGCTTAACGTCCCATCCGACGGACGGCGTACTCACTCAAAGTGCCCTCCACAAAGCACCTCAAGTAGGGATCGAGATACCTCTGAAAAATATTCAAAACCGCCGGGATTTAACCGGGCCCTCTGGGTGGGAAGTCAGTACGTTAGCCCCCGCACCATCTCGATCCCCATGGAGTAGGTGAAAGGAACAAATAAATGAAAAAAATGAGGCAGTCCTGGGTTTGGTGGGGGGGGGGAGAGGGAATTACTTAGGGAAATCATAAGGAGACAGAAAAAAGGGATGAAAAGCTTATTGATTGGCAAGTGGGATGTTGAAGACTGATAAATGGGAGAATGTTCGGCCAACGAGGAAAGAGCAGGAATTGGATAGGGATGTAGAATGCTATGAAAAGAGGAAAGACATACACGGAGATAATGAGGGCCTTATTGTAGGGCGTTTGGATGTGTTTTGTTGGAAGAGACCAGATAATTATTTGGCACTTGTGTCCATCCAAAAACCTTTCTTAACCGGTAGATTACCAACAAAATATTACTACTTGTAATACCATGTTATATAGTCATAATATATGTACTAATCATTAAGTGGTGGTTATTTAACGATTATTCTATTTTATTTTGCCTATTCTTTCTGCGGTTATAATTATGCATTAATACTATGCTTAGCAGCAGTTTCGTATATTTGAAATAATTCTCGCATTACTGCTCCTAATTTTAGTGAAATCTCGCAAAAATTGTTCACGGGTAATTTGGAATGCGTTGATTTCGTGGAATACGTGAACTTGAGACGAAAATCGTCATTGGCTGAAACCGTTGAAATTCTACGGAGGGGGCATATCCGGGATGATAAGGGTGGATACCAGGTTAAATGTCGGTGATATCAGGCTAAATGACAGCAGGAGTAATAATAGTCTCGGAAGTTGTGCTCTGACGACACCTCGACGGCTAAATGCCGACGGTCGATGGTATGTGTCGCATTATTTCTACACGTAAAAGCGGTAATTTGCTGATCCTCGAGCTTTTTGGTGCTTGCCGATCATGAGAATGCTTGTTGTTGTTTAGTGGCGTTAGTTTATTTCGCCGTGTTCTCGAAATTTCACTTGTGCCAGTCACGCACATCTTTTGGTTTGAAAATGCAGGTTTTCAGTTTGGTATTTTGTTTGGGATATTAATGCAAGATTGGATTTAAGTGATTTGTAAATGAACATAATTATGTTTTTTGAGGGACAATATTGTTCCTAGACCGATGAATTTTCTCAAATTGGTGAGTTAGTACAAATTGCGATTGTACGTGTTACTCGTAATTTGTTGATACTGATTAATTTCTTTTGTTATCTGAAGATTTGTTCACCGTTTATACCTCACACTAGATGCCATATTAAATATTTATTGGAAGAAATCAAGAGGGAAATAATGTTGTTGTGCACCTTGAATGTTTTGTTAAGGAAGTTTAACTATGAGTGTAATTCGATGATTTGAATGTCATGAAGTGAGATCCAAATTTGAAGATTCATATAAATTTCGTTTTCGTAACTATTTTGGACGACTCACGAAGTATCATAGATAAGAATTTTAAGGGATATATTGCCATTTACGTATGTCTTTTTGTGCCGGAAATACTAGTGTTTCAGTAAAGATAAGGTGACCATCTATATGTTGAACATAATTTCTGGAATTGCTTATTTTCTTTATGATATGATTTCTTAGCACATATATCCCGTTTTTACCAAAATACCAATGGTATCAAATAAACATAAAGATACGCGATGTCTCATTATTTGACTGAAGTTCATGTACACTCATGTGTTTAAACTAAAAGTAATAGGCTACCAGATATTCAGGGCATCGAAGTTGTCTAGAATCTCATTTTGCGGGTCACCTTTCCCAAATATTTCAATCCTACGAATAGGAAGAAAGAATTAGTAATAAAAGGATTATGGTTCGTATAGTTGAAAAAAGCATCGTTGAAAAATTGCGTGGATATTATGCTGTTTTTCATGCTGTCATCGCTGATTATCCTGCTACCTAGTCAATTGAATTTTTGGACCAATGATTGATTTTGTTGATTTCACCTCAGTTTTCTCCTTGCCAAAGTTACACCATTAAGATAATATTTTGGCGATTAAATTAATAGGAAGATTATCTAAGATATTTTGTGGATTTGCTCTCCTGCGTGGGCCAAAGATGGAAGTGAAATTGTTGGAGAGAGAGAACTTGGAGTATTAACAGATGCATCGAATAGCAAAAGAGTGACATTAAGTGATGTTCCAAATGAACATGTTAGAGTGGAAAAAGAAGGGCGCACGGACGGTGCAGTCATAGTGAAAGAAATGGAGATATTTGTAATACATTTTTCGAAAATAAGGTGGAACACCTAGTTACTTGAGTGGGGAAAAGGAGCTAGATTGACTTTATGATACACCGTGGGTAACATCTAAATTAGGCGAAGAGCTAGACTGTTACAAATGGGGAAAGTGTAGCAGCACAATGTAGTCCTGCAGTGATGGATTTGACAATGCCGTGAATTATAGTTGTTATTACTATATTGTGTGGAAAATTGTAGAAATGGTGTTTGGTGCATAACATTGGGAAAGGAATGAGGAGACGACTTGGTCGTGTAATGATGGGAGTGGATAAGGGAATAAAATAAGGGCAAATATGAACTTGAAGGCAAGCCAAGTGGAAGCCGAGTAATGTGACATCGCAGAAGAGAAAGCTGAAAGGGAAAGGCAGAAAGCTGGGGCAAGGACAAAGGCTGTGGAAGGAGCACTTGGAAGAGAAGAGTTAAGATGGTTGCTAAGGATACGCAAGAGCCAGAGACAAGGCTTCTTATTACAGAATCAATAAAATATTGAGGAAATATGTTTGAAAAAGACCATTGAATGAGGAAAATCCTAGGGAGAGGTGTGCAGATGGAGAGGCAAATGAGGGGGTGGTTTAAGACAGTTTGTAGGAAGGAAAGAGGTGGAATATGCACTAAGAAAGATAAATATGGGAGAGTGATAGGAGGGGATGAGATAGCGCTTAAGGAAAGTGTTGGTGGGGATGGGATTGAGGCACTGTGCGATGAAATTGGAAAATTATGTGAGCGGAAAAGTTTGCGAATTGAGTGGAGAAGTAGCATACTGATACCTGTCTATAGAGGAAAATGTGATTAATGAGATTGCAGTAACTATAAAGGAATAACAGTAATGTAACATATGATGAAGATCTGGGAAAGGCAGGAGGTGGAGATTGGTGAGGGACAGTTTGAGTTGGTGGCAGGGAGAGGAGTAACAGCTCTGTTTTAAGTCAGGTTGATGGAAAAATGTCGAGAATTGGCTGAGGTAGAGGTACACACAAAGGCAGAACCACGTGTGGAAATTTCTACATCCCATTGCCTGTCTAAATGTTCTGCATCCATCTTCCCTGCTTCCTTAGGATTTCTCCCTTAAGTCAACAATGATTGTTGATCCTTTCAGTCCCTTCATAACAATGCTTGATAAATGCTTTAGTGTGGAGCTTTCTAAAGTTAGAAGTAACCTGCTGGTCGATAGGCTGGAGTAATGGAGCGGTGTCCAAGGCAGAGTTTCTTGAAGTCACCGACGAAATCCTCTGCCTTTGAGTCAGAGTTTGCTGCTTTACCATGCCTACAATGCCATGGATGACAACAGTTCTTCTCTTAAACTTCACAAGCCGTGTACAATTCCCTTTAAATGCTTCTTTTTTTGTCCTTTGATGGTCCTGGCGTTTTCTTAACGAGGTCAGTGATGAAAATCACTTTCGCCTTCTCACAAATGATGTTCTCCTTAATAGTCTTGCATTTGCTTTCCCTTTATCTCTATGAGAAGCATCCTTTCAACATCTTTGAGAATACATAACCATTGAATAGATATTCTTGTCACTCCCTGTGAAGCATCTGTTGCATTATTTTTTCCTTGTTCTTGAGGATATTGCAAATCATTGATGCCGACCGATTGTTGTGTACGTGCTAAATCAGCAGCACTCTCACTTTGTTCTTAATTTTCGATGATTTCATCCGCCATTTCTCTGGTTCATTTTACTCTCTTATGGCTGTCTTCTTGTGGCTTTTTCTTTGGGGACATTTTTAAAACTATGCTCAAAATATTATTAAACTTTGCACGAGTCACAAATCACTAATAATATGCCTGAACACAAGCTTGGACTAATGTGTGGTCATATGATGCTGGCAGAACTGTGCCTAACCCTAACGTAAACAGCCGGTGCGGAATCAATTCAGCGATCTCCCTCTTCGTCACTTGATAAGCGACATGCCGCTTGCTACGGGAGTCTTTCTCGGGCACAATATTTTTGCTTGCGATGCAAATTACTCGCTATGGGAGGTACTCGTTAAGTGAGATTCCACTGTACAGTTTATGTAATTTTCTACCAATGCAGTTAATTTCAATTTCTTTTGGTGTGAGAGCCATAGCAATATGCTCCAATCCTCTTTCTCAACTATCGAAAGGTGCATCAATATCAGCTGATTTGTCTGTATGTTCTGCGCTGTGATTAGTATGAGACCAAAAATAGCTTCTCTTGTTCCTCCCCTAATTTTAATTTAATTTTCTCATCAACTAAGTGCTTTTTGGGGTAGACTTCACCGTACAATAAAAGTGAAGGGAGACTCACTAATGCCACACCATCTTCAGCCTTCTTAGGACCTATTTTAGGATTTGAGAAATAATTTTGTTGGAGTAAAGGTAGAACCGTTAATTATTTTAAGTAATGAAAGCTTAAGTCCAGCCATAGTAATCCATCCTTTAAGACCTGAAAGCGTGCAATTTCAACATCAAGGTCCTGAGGAGGGCAGAAGTGGGTACATGAAATATTTTGTGCATTTTATTGCAATCATGCATGCCAATTATTAATTACATTTAATTCAATTCTGTACAAATCCAAAATTACATTCTTTGAAAGGTGACACTTTGCACTCTGCACCAGAAGTTCCTCCTCTTGGTCCTCTTATTTCAATTGGCGCTACATCACAGGAATAATTCTTTTACACATTGATAGCCACTTGCATTTTTTGTCCTCAATGTGCACTTGTTTTTAATGAGCCTTGGGCCTTTGCAGAGTGGGTCTTGTGACGCAGAATTGGATGAGTGACGAAAGATTGCGGAGGGATGGCATTGAGCATGCCTTGCATCCGCTTTGACCTCTTCTGCCTGCTGCTCTATGCCCACCATGTATCATCCATGTTGGTGACCAGCCCTGCACCCATGGTGGCGCCACATCCACGGGAGTGCATCAGCATCCCAGGGGACTCCTGCCCTTTGCCTGGGGATCCCTGCCCCTGCACCCTGGCGCCTGGGGATTTGCCATCCACCGTCCCCCATGTCCCCATCCTGTGCTGCCACCTGGTGGATGCCACTCAGCTGTGGATGGGGGTGAAGTGTGCCATGAGTGGGAATGCCGTCGCGACCACTGCGGCTGGGGGCACCGTGGCCTTGCACATTCGAAACTCTACTCTGCAGGGTTTGGCGCGGGCCCTGGACGAACTGTCGCCACTTCCCATGCTCTCTTCGCTTGCCATGACGCACACTGTGGTTCCCCTCGATGATATGAGGCGTGGTCCACTGGCTACCTTGGCTTCAACTGTGGCATGCTTGAACCTCAGCAGAAATGGGATGGGCGACCTTCCCGCGAAGGCACTGACGGGACTCGGCCAGCTCCAAGCCCTCGACCTCTCCCACAACAACATAACACACCTCCCAGATCTCCCTCCGAGGGTGCCCGGCGACAAATCGCTCTGGGTGGACGTGTCGGGTGAGTTTTGCCGTGGGCAGCTCAAAATACCAGACCCTGCTGTCGTATTGTGTCTGTAGCAGGATGAAAATTTAAAATGTTGCTACATTTTCATTTTTATGCTTTTTCTTTGAAGTCTCTCAAAATAAAAGTCCCTTTCCTCTCTCCCACTTACTCCTCCCATTTTTCCCACTCTCAGCATCTCCAGTCACTTTCTCTGCTCTTCCTCCGGAGCAGTCGTCCTCCCCTCCGCCCGATGCCCTGCCCATTTTCTTTGTCCCTTCTGCCCCGCGCCAGCGTCTTGAATCCCTCCGATCAACACTCGTCGGTTTTCCTCGGAGGCTGCTCTCAGAGCCACAAAAGCTCAGACGTTCAAAATAGTTCAAGATGTTCCAAATCATAGATTGTCTCTGAGATTATCTTGAACTCTGGTCTACCTCTATGATCTGCCGTGACTTTGTTATGAATCAACTATGTGGACCTGTGATTTTGGTCTATATGGAATCTTTACTAATATATTGAAAAATATCCATAAGTAGAAATGAAACTGTTTTGGGGTGTTCTTTGTGGGACTACGTGATAATAACATTGGAAAAAGCAAAATTTTTTGTTTACCCCAATAAACTTATTTATTTCATGACCAGGAATCCTTACAGAGTGATATCTTCGGGTGACTAATGATACACAAAGAGCTAACATGTATGTAACTATGTGTGGGACCGAGAAGAGGGGGGGGGGGCTGAGAGATGGTAGGGAACCTTGTGGTCCTTGGGCATTCTTGAGTAAGTGTGGGGCTTCGCATTGGGGGGAGGGGGCAAGGAAGTTGGGGGCTAGAAGAGGGATGGTGGCATTGGAGTGGCTAAAGGCAGAGCGGGAGAGGTACAGCTGCTCATTCATCAAAGTCCATATGTTGTGAAATCTGCTCTGTTTTCATCTATGGTCCCTGTCTTTGCAAAATGCGCGTGAAAGCAATAGTTTTGATGTCTTCTGTGAGGTGTTTTGCTAAGATGTGAGTAGTTTTTGTCATTGAAGCATTCCTTGTTCTCCTTTGCCCAAGTTTCAAAATTCCTGCATGTTTTTCCTCTGCATACTGCTTGGCAAAGAGCACAGTGCAGTTAACATGCTCAACTTTGTTGAAGCGAGTTCAAATGGTCGTTGGTGTGGTGGTGAAGGTGGCTTGATTTGGTTTGTTAAAATATTGCTCTTACCTCCTTCTCCTCCTTTTTAATAGTATTACTTCCAGTATATCCCATCTATCTATCTATACCACCATTATAATAATAATAATAATAATGATACATTTCATGGTTGCGTTGTGGCAGAGCCACCTTATAATGAAAACATAATATGCAATACAAAGAATGACACATGTTGTTCAAGGGAAGAATGTGCATGATTCATTTTATGTCGTTATTGATAGGTAACTTAGGAAATCTTAATTTCTCATTTATCTTTGTAAAGGACATGATGAACATACGTGTGCAATAGTACAGGTAGAACACAAGAAATTAGCAAAATTCACACTCAAATTTATATTATGATCTCCTTTGAAAGAATTGAAAAAAAGCTACAGCACTCAGTTTAAGTTCAAATGAATATGCTCAAAATCCGTAGATTGATTTGATTTATAGTCAGAATGGGTGGTTGGGGAGGGTGTTCTTGAGGGTTAATTGCTGTGACACTGAATGATTTGTGGTGGGCCGTTGTTTTATGGGAGGGAGAGTAGAAAAGGCCATTGAGGCTTCATGGCCAATAATCTCTGTAAAGGATGATTAACAAACTTATCAAGCAGGTAATCTGGTCTCTTGTTGATAACCATTGGGTGAAGATACTTGTTACAATGCAGCAATTTCAGAGTGTACAAATCATTTGCCTTGACGGGGATTCGAACCTGGATCCCTCTATGACCAGCGGAGTGATTTAGCCAGTTAAGCTATCGAGGCCTCGATGGCTTAACTGGCTAAAGCACTCGACTGGACATCGAGGGATCCAGGTTCGAATCCCTGTCAAGGCAAATGATTTGTTCACTCTGAAATTGCTGCATTGTAATGCATATTAGCAGATGACTCCATCAAAAAGTTACTCTTGCGGCATCTCCTACAGTTTCTTGGAAAGATACTTTGTCTAATTGTTGTTGCCAGCCACTCTTATTTGCCACGAATGAGGGCTGATGTGATCTATTTTTTGTCATTGATGATGGATCCAGTGTGAGAGTTGATTAGAAATTGAACTTTAGATTTGAGTTGAGCACTTCCTTCTTTGTTTTCCCTTCCTTCTAGCTATTGCATGAGAAATATTCTTTCTTTTCATCCTTCTCCACACCCACATTTCAAGAGCCTCCAATCTATGCCAATCATCTTGATTCATTGACTAAGTTTCCACATGATACAAAAAATAGCCAGAAATTTTACAAAAATATATTCCAACTAAAACTTAAGAAATTAATCAAATTAAGAATTAATTTTTGCTGTCCCACGCATGTGGTATCAAAAATTAAGCCTTAATTTCATGGATGTAAAACTCCTGCCACATATCATGGCGGTGGTGGGCAGTTAGCATGTAGGTAGATGGGAGCTGAGGGAGCCCAGCAGCGTTACCCGGACCTGGTCATTAGCTCCAAGGTCTATTTGCCAGTCTAATATGCCTTGGCATACTCTACTCTGAATCCATATTTCTTACATCCTTATGATTTCTCCCAACGGTCCCTTCTCCTCCCCCACTTGGACTTTCTTGTTTGCTTGCCTTTTCCTGTGCACCTTCTCTCACAACAGATGGTGAGAATGGACAACCTTGATGTAATCCTCTTCCTAACACTGCACATCCAGTCTCCGTACTCCACTCACCCTGAGCAGTCTTGAGATGTACTAGTAAGGAAGTTGAGAAAAGACTCGTCTAAACTTTTATGTGGAGTATATTTATGTATGACTGGGCCACGTGATCATTGAAGCAGGATGATGGGCATAGATTGGGGGCATTTGAAACGTGGTTGTGGAGAAGGATGGAGAAGGTGAAGTGGGCGGTAAGGGAAACATATGAGGAAGTGCTGGGAATGGTGAGAGGGGATTGATTGGAGAAATCCTAAGGAGAATCCTAAAAGATGGATGCAGCGATTCTGATTGGCGATGGGATGTTGAAGACTGTGATAGAGGAGAGAATGGTTGGCAAACAAGGAAGGGGCGTGTGTAAGATACAGGAAGGGACTGGCACAGGAAATACATGGTTTTTGCATAAAAAGTACTGGGAAAAGTTTAGGCAAAATAGTTTTATATCAGATATTGCTACAATGCCTCAAAATTCTTGCAAAGACATCCCTTGAGTGCCGACGCACTATTGCCAGTGGCTTTTCCAGGACTCGAAGGCTCCCTGATGGATTGATTCTAGAAGGTCCTTCAGGGTAAGAGTGCAAGCTTCTTTGATGGCATTTTGGGTCCCATGGTGATGTCCTTTGAGGGAAGATTTCACTTTTATAGGGAATAGGAAATGGTGTGCTGATGCCCAGTCGGGACTGTGAGAGGGTTGGGTAATCATCGCGATGTCATTGCAGGAGGTCTTCGCCAGCAGACACACTCAGCTCTGCTATTGGTCATCCATGAAGACCTTCGGGACTAGTTCAGTGCAGATCTTTTGAATTGCCAAATTTCCAGTGATAATGGCGTGCATTGTCATCTTGTCAATGCCAATACAATCTCTGATCATGCTCGCACTAAGTCATTGGTCTGAATTTGGCACTGCACGCACACATCAGGGAAAAATTGTCATCGATGCTTTTCATACAAGCCTTGAATGTTGGACAGAATGAATAGAGGAAGGAAGATTATGGAGGTGAAGAGGATTTTTGGTAGCGTTGGATGTCAGGTTGTGTGTGTTTTGGAGGGACAAGAGAATTGTTGCCGTACCATTTGGTAGCTTGTGTCCATCCAAAACTGACCTCAGATGGTTAGTTTCAGATAAAAATAATAAATTGTGGAAGAAATCAGAAGCCCTTACTCCACCTAGGCATGATTGGTCCACATTAAATGAAGAAACAAATTATTTTTCCGATTAGTGCTATTAATGAGTGTAAGTATGCAAATATGCATCCAGGAGAACCAGCTGTGATGTGAGCCATTGGCCTTCATCCACATCTACATAATACCCCGCAAGCCGCCGCAAGGGCGTGTGGCGGGGGGTGTTAGGTCACCAACCGTAAAAACGAAAAATACCACATGCAAAAAACAACACGGAAAATTACACCCCAGCAGCGCACACAGTCATGCAAAACTCCCTCCATCCAATACTTTGGATGGGCCTTGCTCCTCTTATTTGCAAGGATTCTTTCTTTTCCAGGGAACGAGAGGCTTCTCTGCTCTGGGATCAAGGAAGCAATGTCTTGGAATGCCTCGGCATCGATTGGTGCCCTCTCCCCTCCCACAGTCCTCTCGAATGAGTCGTCTGCCCCTCACGATGGAGTTGGCCGTGGGGTGGCTGCGTTCCCCCCCCCCGTGGACCGGGGAGAGGCGCAACCTGCGGTGCTGTTCCACAACAAGGAGCGCACTTATTGCATCACTTTGATGAAAGACCTCTGGTTCCGCTGGGCGGAGCGCATCCCACTTGACAAGATTGAGCACATCATCAAGGTGAGCGGAACGAAAGGAGACAGTCTCTTGGTTGGCATCATTTTGCATGTGCCGTGGCAGTGCGTCGATGGTTGTTGAGTGCTAGGTGAACATACAACGCATCATCTCTTCTGAGGCTCTTCCTGTTTTCCTTTCGGGCCAATGTTGCCAAAATGATGCCTCTCTCTCTCTCGCATATTTATTCTGGCATTTCAATTCACACTGACGATCCTGCTGGCTGGAATTTTTCTGAGTATTTAATTTTGAATAATCAGGCAATTTCTTAAAAGGCATAATAGTGTAAAAATACATGCATTTTTATTAAATTTTGTTTTCACTATTGCACAAAATTTTTTGCTGTACAATTTTTTTAAATTAAAATAATTTTTTCAAAATTTACTATAAATTATGAGATTATACAACATTTTGGTTTTCTCATGGTTTTAACCTGCAGGCCCTTTCTCTACAAATGAGCTTTTATCCTATGTTTGTTTTTGTGTGGTAAATCCTACGACAAGTGTTAACACGGAGTGCTACGTTGCACTTTGAGCGATGGAAAACAGTGGGTGTTTCTTTGCCTCGAAGGGAGTAAAGGCAGTATCTGGCTTCTCTTCCCTGTTCGGCCCAATGTTCGTCATCTGTCACCTCCAGGCGAACGACATTTGTTTATACGGGAGAGGGAGGACCTCGAGGGCGATGAATTTGAATGGCTCCCCTCCAAAAGATTTATAAATAGAGTCAAATGGAACTCCCCAAGACTCAATATGCTCCCAACGCATGTCTAGGCAATCCTCGTTTTCAAGACAGTCAAATTGAGAAGGTGTAAGAATAGCTTCTTTGTCCATTTCCATGTTCTAAGACTGATTAGCCCTCCCACTGGATTTGTCCGTGCATCCCAGGTGCTTGTTATAATCTTTTCCCTTGGTCATCACAAAAGTTTCCCTCTTCTGGTGCATCATCCGTTTTGGTCAGCCTCTCTTTTGCCTCTCCGCACCATTGCAATCCTCTGGTCCTTACTTTTATATCCCCACCTTCTAGTTTTAATCTCTTATTTGGAAAATCTTCAGGCATGCCACTGCAATTCGATCTAACAGCACCCAAAGCATTTCATTTTTATTTTCTTTGGGCCATCGAAGAGCTTGGGAGAGGAAAAACAATTGTCCAAGATGAGTTTATGGCCTCTCCCTTCGACTCTTCTTGTCAATTTCACAGTCACGTGGGTGGCTGTCATTTCTTCTGTGCCATTTATTCTGTCTTTCCCAAGGTCATGTCTATCCCACGGAGGGGCATAGCTTATAGATTTTTATCACGAGCCTCTTATGTTTCTTTAGAGTATATTATTATTATTTGGTAATCTACCGGTTAAGGTAGGTTTTTGGATGGACACAGCTCCTAAATAAATATTTTGTGACTCCTAGCAAAATACAACATCCTAATCTACATCAGGTCCCTCTTCATCTCTGAGTACCTTCTTCCTCCCTTCATCCTTTAGAATATACCGTTCGAAAATAACTCTCTCCTTGAAAAGGACTGTTATTTCGTCCACTGCAAGATATGCTGATGGTCTATAAACTTTTACATAATTTTCATTTACTATCTCAAAAAGATCCCTGATCTTCCATAGCCTATCAATAATTTTCTTCATCCCTATTTGATTTGTTGTCATTATTCGTAATGTAAAAAAACTAAGAATGTGTAGGAATCTGATCACACGTCATGATATTGCCATTTAAAGGTGTGAAAACCTGTTCTGTAGGCATCCAATAATATTTGAATGAGTCTCGTATGCCATGTCCCGTTTGAGTTATAATTGCCAAAAATTTACACATTTCAGTTTGACTTCAGTAGACAAAGCTCTCTCTTGTTTGTGAAGGAACTGAGTGTGGTATCCTTCTGTTTGTTTCTTCGACCAGTAGATGTATGACTGCTTGGCAATACAGGAAAAACAACCATAGGTGAGGATTTTCGGTGATATTAGGAGAATCTGCTTGGTTCATACCTCTTTCACCCCCAGGAAAATGGAATCCGCCTTGGGAAGCGTGGGTCCTGGGCTTTTCAATCCAACCCTTTGACACATTCTGCTCTGTATTATCGTCGATGATGCTGTCCTTTTTGGTGGAGAAGTCACTCTCATCAGTGACGTGTGCGTCAGAATCAGTCTGCTGAAAGTTCTTCCCTAATTTCTCTCTCCCACAATTTTTGCTTGGGATCCATTGAAGAGAGGGGAGTGCTTTTTCCACTTGTTTCAGGCTTAGAAAATAATTATAAATAAATCTATTTCTGAGACTATTTTGAATAAAAATTTCCTACCAATGAACACCAAAAGGCATAATTGAATTCCAACGACTCCAAAAAAAACTGGTCGAACTCTTACACCATTGGGACCACTCAGAAAGAACTTCTCTCCCTGAAAGTAGCATCTGCACTAGGGAGAAGGGAGAAACTCCTGGCCTAGCAGAATTAATGCGAAGAATGGCTGGAACACAAAGTGATGTTCATGCAATATGATGCCCGTGAGATAAGGTGAGAGGCCACTCAGTGCATCAAAGATGCCAAGTGATGAAAAGTAAACAGTCATTAGGCACTCCAGGCAGCCTTGTAAAAGAAGAATGTGATAAGGAAAACCCAAGTGGTCCCCCAAGTGCCCATTCGGCCAACGGGTCCTGCCTTTTGGAGGGAACAAAAGTTCTCTTTTGGTCGATAAAGGTTACCCATCTGAGACTCGACAGTGTAAACCCACTTCATCTGCACTCCAGATCTGAGATAACTGTAAATCACATTCATACGTATGTGTATTTCATTTGCCCTCAAACGAAAAACATTAATTTTTAGAATTATCCAATGCATGAAAATACAAGGTTTGTATCAAAAGTATCAGGGAATGTTTAGGTTAAATGGATTTAGTTCAGATATTGTCACAATGCCTCAAATTCTGGCAAGTACACCCCTTGAGCATCTTACCTATACCTTACCGTACACTATTGCCCGTGGCTTTTTCATGACTTGAAAGCTCCCTGGTTGGTGGATTCCGGAAGGTCCTTAAGGGTATGCATGAAAGCTTCTTTGACGGCACTTAGGGTCCCATGATGTTGTTCTTTGAGAGAGAATTTCACTTTTGGGAATGGAAAATAGTCTGCTGGTGCCACGTTTGAACTGTTGGGGGTTGGGGAATCATCGCGATACCGTTTTTTGTCAAGTGGTTGGTTACCATGGAGCCTCGAGTGCTCAAGACCTTTGGGATGAGTGTGGCACGGGTCTTTGGCATTGCCAAATTTTCAGTGATAATGGTTTGCATCCTCATCTTATCAATACAATCTGTGATCATGCCAGTGGTCTGAATTCAGCACTTCATGTGCATATTGCTAGTTGTTTTTGGTTCTTGATGTCGACGGCTGTCCAGCAAGTAGCTTGTACTCTGCACTCTCTTTGCCATCTTTGAAGAGCTTGTGCCACTTAAAAACGGCATTTTGTGACATTTTCCATCCTTGAACACTTGGCAAATCATGCCCAATGCCTCCGCACCAGATTTCCCCCGTCCAGCACCAAATTTGATGGCACACTGCTGTTCGATTGTTTGCTGCATTTTGCAGTTGCACGGAATCACTTGACAGGGGTGTGCTAAAAACATGATCTCGCCTGAATGAGCACTCGTGGGTGATTGGCACTTGGAGATTGTGCTCAAGGCCAAACCCCCGAGCCTGCATGGTGCCGCGTACGCTCATGTCCGGAAAAAATTGTTTCTAAAACTTTTTTTACAAAGTTCTAAATATACTTGTTTATACACTGTATGTTTTCAAAGATCAATTGACCCGGAACACTTATCAATGTTCATAGACATTTTGTTGACTATGTTTTGAGTGTGCGATGCGTCAGAAAAATATCTTCCTCTCCAATCTGTGCAATCCCGGATTCACATCCTGCCCCCCTTCTTCAAAAGCCATCTCTCTCTCTCTCATTCCAGACTGAGTCTGTTGCGTAGCATCCTCTATTCGCAAATGAGGATGATGCCTTGCATACTGGGTGTGTGTTGAGTTGCCTTCCATAACTTTTGCCTCCCGCAGGCGTGCAATAATTATGATTCCTATCCTTCAGGAACTGTAATTATGTTAGGGCACATGGTATTATATTCATAATGCTAGCCAACCAATCTTGTCCAGCATTATTTAAATTTTGAAATAAAAGCGTGTGTTAAAACCTGTGTAATGTTTTCCACTGTTTATTGTTACTTTTACATAAAACCAGGTAACATTTATTTTAATTTATCTTAATTTTATATTTCAAATTGTTGCTCATTAGTACCCATTTTTCCTCAAGGGTCTTTCTGCTAAATTAGTATATGATTGAAATGCCTTGGACCTTCTAAACCTATCTGATTTTAAGCTTGGATAACTTGAATAAAAAACCTGTAATTTTGAAAAAACACCCTATCATAGAGATTTCTCTGTAATAATAGCAGTGATTGTATTAGCACTATATGGACAAAATCTTTCACATGGACACAAGGGGATTTTTTGAGAAAATTTAGTATGTAATTCTTGAGGAGAGGAGTGGGATTTGGAGGGTCGTAAATAGTTCTCTTATGTTTTTGGATGTGCATCAGTTGGAGTGTCCAAGTGGCCAGGGGTATATGTGTGTGTGCTCCTTGAATCGCTTTGAGCAGTCTGACTTCTCTGTGGCAGTGGACTGCTCGGGTCGTGGCCTCACGGAGCTGCCCAACGTACTGCCGAAGCACACAACCTCACTCAATGTCACAAACAACAAGGTAAGTCGAGTCCTCCTCAGCCCACCTCCCCTGCTCCCTTCATTGTATCTCTTAATCATCATCACTGAAATATTTTGTGCGCTGGCGAGTGGCAAATATCATCACCTGATGTTTAATTATGAGTGACGGCATGCCAAAACTAAGGGTTTGTTTCATTTCTGTCAAGATGTTCAGTGCGTGATAAATATTTCGCCGTGGTGTCAAGCATCTCTGTAGCCAGATGTACGGGAAACCACCCCAATTATTTATCCTACAAATTTATAATGGAAAAATTATGAGAATGAGTCCTGGCAACTACTGGACTTGGAGCACTGGGCTGTGGGAGAGTCATGCATAGCAGTGGGAGAGGCATCTGCAGTTGCCATCTCGTGCAATCCTTGCTGAGCGGAAGTGTATGCAACAGAAGCAGCAGAGAAGAAGACTGAACCAGTTAGAATATAGGGACTTGAAATTTGAACTTGGATCTGTGGGAGGCAATGGCTCATTTCAGCCAAGGACTCAATGATTGGTGGTTATATTCTTTTGTGGAGTGAAGCAAAATAATCTGAGAAAAAATACTTTGGTATATGCTCTTGTGAAAATGAAATGGAATCGAGGGATTAATGATTAGATGGAATAAATAATTAGATAATAAATATAACTATTAACAAAAACAGCAAGTACATGGAGTGAACTGAAAAAGAAATTACTTTGTTCTTCCACTTAGATGTTATTGTGCACGACCTAGGTTTTGACTTACAAAGTCATCATCAGGTGAATCATAGAAGATGCGTTGCCTTCTATCAGAGGGTCATTTGAAAATTTCTCGAAATGAAAAGAAATAAATAACTTGCCTCAGTGAAACTTTTCCATTTTTCAATGTAGTCTCCCTGTACACCAATGCACTTGATCCAGCAATGTTCCAATGTCTTGATCGTATCTTGAAAATAAGATTCCTTCAGGCCTGCAAAATATCTTTCTGATTTGGTCATTAGTTCTTTGTTTGAAGAGAATCTCTGTCCATTGGGGATAATATAATCAGAGGAAGCATGGGATTACTGTTCCAACAAAAATGATTTCAATTGAGGCAAGAAAATAAAATGTACTCAATAAGAATGCCTACTTTTCTGGACAACATCATGGTGCGAGATATTCATGAAGCATGTACTAGATCTACAAAAATACAAAAGCTGCCACTTGAATATGAAAGAACTGTTATAAGGCTTAAGGATGCAAGGCCCATGGCGTCATACCGATGGGAAGAATGAAATGGCAGTTGATTTCCAGTGTTTGTGATTGACAAAAGTCATGGTGGGAACTTGAAAGTAAGACTATGATAATGTATTTATCAAAACGTGGATTTAGCAGTGTGCATGTTGGAAGTGAAGATGGCATATTGTGTAAGAGGAAAGTGGCAATTCCCATTAAAAATAACTGAGGAAATGATTAAGCTGCAGTGATGTTGAATTTCTGGTGTTATACGATGAATAGATATGGAAAGTCTGCAGAGGAAGGGTGAAATTGCTACGCTGTACAGCAAAGTTAAATCTTTATCGGGAAGTAAGAAAGGGAAATCTATGCTAGAGATAAGATGGGTAAGGTAATAGTTGACACAGGAAAGATCCAAGAGAGATGGAAAGAATACATAGAAGAACTGTATAGTAAAGGACTTAGACCAACAAAGTTAGACATTGAAAAGGAACATGACGTAGAGGAAGATAGGTTAGGTCCAGGCATACTAGATGATGAGATAGAAAGGGCATTAAGGGAGATGGAACTAAATAAGTCCGTGGGGGTGGATAACATTCCTGCGGGACTACTGAAATGTTTAGGAAAATGTGGGAGGAAGAGGCTATATGGGCTGATCCGTAGTATTTATGAGGAAGGAATCTGGCCGGAAGACTTTGTGAGATCAGGTTTAGTTCCTATTCCGAAAAAGGTAAAGGCTACATCATGTGAGGACCATAGGACAATACGTTTTATATCCCACGCAGCTAAAGTTGTTCTCAGGATCATAAACAAAAGGATAGAGAGTAGGGCAAATGATTACTTAGGGGATGATCAGTTTGGGTTTAGGAAGGGGAGAGGTATGCGTGATGCCATTGCAGTAATGAGATTATTAATCGAGAGGAATATAGAACACAACCAGGAGGTATTTGCCTGTTTCGTAGATTTCGAAAAAGCGTTTGATAGAGTGAACTGGGAAAAACTAATGAGTATATTGCAGAAAATAGGAATAGATTGGAGGGGAAGGAGGCTAATCCGCAACCTGTACATGTCTCAGACTGCTCAGGTGTGGGCGGGGAACGGGCAGTCCGGATGGGCAGTGTTAGGAAGAGGTGTAAGGCAGGGTTGCCCATTATCACCATTGCTGTTCAACCTGTATGCAGAGGAAATGATTAAAGAGGCATGGGAAGAACTGGAGGTAGGAAAGAAGTGGGCGGGGAATTCGTAAAATCAGTTAGGTTCGCTGATGACCAAGCTTTAGTTTGTCAGTCAGTCAAGGGGTTTACAAGCATTGCTGAGTGAATTGGAAATTCAGTGTGACAGGTATGGGATGAGAATCAATATTAATAAAACAAAGGTTATGCGATTTTCTAGAAAGAAAAAGGCTAAGCTAAACATTAAAATAGGATCCATACTAAAAAGAAAGACTCGTACTTTTCCACAGATTTTATTATACGGTACAACGCGTTTCACCGACTTGCGGCATCATCAGGTACAAATTTGCGAAACAGTTTTGCAAATTTGTACCTGATGATGCCGCAAGTCGGTGAAACGCATTTTACCGTATAATAAAATCTGTGGAAAAGTACGAGTCTTTCTTTTTAGTATGGGTATTATATACTTCTACGAAGTGAAGCCTGAAACAATAGAATATATTAAAATAGGAGGGCAAAAACTAGAGCAGGTAGAACAGTTTACGTATCTCGGTAGTGTCTTGGACCAACACGGTCAAAGTAGTAGGGACGTAAGGAGAAGAATTGCGCTAGGCAAAGAGGCTTTCACAAAGAGGAGGGAGTTGATGACGGGGACGTTGAGTAAGGATGTTAAGAAAAGACTCGTAAAAACTTTGATATGGAGCGTAGCTATGTACGGTGCGGAAACGTGGTCATTGAAGCAGGAGGATAGACATAGACTGGAGGCTTTTGAAATGTGGGTGTGGAGAAGAATGGAGAAGGTGAAATGGACGGAGAAGAAAACAAATGAGGAAGTACTTGGTATGGTGGGTGAAGAGAGGGTTTTGTTGGGAGCAATCCTATGGAGGCAGGAAAAGTGGATAAGGGGGTATTGACCGGCAGTGGGATGTTGAAGACTGTAGTAGAGGGAAGAATGATAGGCAGACGAGGAAATGGAAGGAACAGGATAGGGATGTTGGATGGGACGAAGGGAGGAAGAAAGTACTCGGAGCTGAAGAGGGTCCTGATGTAGAGTAGGATGTTGTGTTTCGATGGGGGTCACAAATTATTTAATTAGTCCATCCAAAAAACCTACCTTAACCGGTAGATTACCTAATAATAATATATATGACAAATAAATGTTGAAATATGTGTCGATGTGAATTTTATCATGTAGCCATTTAATTTTCTTCGTATTAATTGTTCACATCAAAATACTTTGATCCCTCATTGTCTGATCCAAGTATTTTTTGTAAATTGTAAAGTGAAAGATCACAGGTTATGCCATGGGCCAGGAAATACAGAACTTCCCCTATTATTGGAGTAATAGGTTGTCATTTCACTTTACAGATTACTAGTCTTGAGCGATTGGCGAGAAACGGGTATTACAGTAAAATTCGTGACTTTTTTGCTGACAACAATGAGATAACTTCAATTGAGGTGCTGGAGGGATCGGACTTCCTGGACAACTTCCAGCATCTCTTCCTCAGTGGAAACAAACTGACAAATGTAAGTTCTGGTGCATTGTCTGGTGCACGGGGGAACAGTACTACCCCTGATGTGATGATTAGGTTAGCCCTAGCACTGACTATTTTATTCTTTCCATTTCTGGTGATGTCAAAATGTAAATTTCCATTGCAAATAGATGAACAAGTTCATGGATTGGTCGGCCATTTTTGACTGGCTGAGTATGGAAATATGTCACTTTTTCTGATCAAAAGCTCTTGGCTTAATAAATAGTCTTTTAGTGTTATGCATAATTTTTTTTGGATTCTTTTCGTTTTCATAATTTAATCTTTGCAATAAGTTTTTCATATTGTCTCATGAGTTTATTTAAGTTTTGTGTGGTGTGGTATAGAACTGACAAATAATTTTCTTTTCCAATGCTACATATGATCAAATCTTATGCAAGTGCTTTTGATTTTTAACAATTTAACAAATAATGTGGGTCTTAATTCTTTTTATACATAGTACCTCTAGAATAATTGCAAAGATGGTTTCTTGTTTAAATGATAAATGACATGAATCAATTACAATGTTCCTAAATATGTGGCTACCATAATATAGTATGACTGATATCTGTAAATTCTTCTTTTCTGTCCACCATTTATCCATGCATTGTATTGTTTTGACCAAATCATAGTAAATATTTAATAATAATAAATTCTGTCTCTATAGGCCTCAATTGCTTCCTCCCCACAGTCATTCTTTATTTCTAAACCACACTTCCATCTCTTCCCTTGCCTATTGTCGCATTCCAATCCCCCATCACTATCAAATGTTTCTCGGTAGGAACACATTCTATTATATCCTTCAACTGATTGTATACCTCATCGACCTCTTCTTCCTTATGGTTGCTCGGTGGCATGTATACCTGAACATTAACCAAGCTCGCCAGTTCTGCTCCCTTCTGTACTGGTAATATTCTCTCTGTTGCTTGCTCTATGTTGGCTGTGCTTCTTCCTACCTTTTTTTCCAATATTATGGCAACCCCTATAATCCCCTCTACTGTATATTACTCAATAACTATTACTCTAGTAATCCCCGCTATTGTTCCATCTCACCTCGCCTAGACGTAAAATATCTATATTTCCTGTATATCTTGATATTCTCTAATTTCTTTGGATGAACCAACGATAAGGAGATCGAGATGGTGCGGGGGATAACGTACTTGCTTCCCACCCTGAGGGTCCGGGTTCAAATCCCAGTGATGTTGAATATTCTTTAGAGGTATCTCGATCCTTACTTGAGTTGCTTTCTGGAGGGCACTTTGAGTGAGTACGCTGTCCGTCAGATGGGACGTTAAGCTGCGGACCCCTTGGCGCCTTTCGTAAAGAGTAGGCTAATGCCGGCGCCGGGTTTCTCTCCACCCTCCATCCTTTCCTGTCTATCCCCTATGGTGCAAATGACCTGAGCTGTCGGTCGCCTCCCCTAAATACAACTACTACCAATGATAAATAATAGATCCTTCCGCGATCTTTCTCATAAAGTGAAATATTCATTTTGTGAAACAACTTTTTACATATACATCAATGTAAAATATGATAATGCGTTCCATGCTGAAAAAAAATGATTATATCCTAGATTTATTCAAGGAAATTTATATATATATACACATGTATATATATACACACACACACACACACACATATATATATATATATATATATATATATATATATATATATATATATATATATATATATATATATATATACATATATATATATATATATATATATATATACATATATATACACATATATACATATTATATATATGTATATATATATATATCTATATCTATATGTATATACACATATATATATACACATATATACATATATATATACATATATATACACATATATACATATTATATATATGTATATGTATATATATATATGTATATGTATATATGTATGTATATATATATATATATATATATATATGTGTGTATATGTATATATGTATATATATATATATATATATATATATATATATATATATATATGTATATGTGTATATATATATATATGTATATATATATATATATATATATATATATATATATATATATACATTGTTTATGAATGTGAATCAAGTTAGCCTCTTCTTCTGTTGCAGAATGAAGTAATTGGGTATCAATTTATAAAATAAATCAAAATAAATAGTTAATTATTATTTATACGTATCCCATTCCTTTTCTATAAAACAGTCAAGGGGCATTTGGTTTTGCCAAGGCTTAAAAATTTCATAAATATGTGACTCAAAGTTATCATTGAATAAATTTCTGGCATGCACCGCCACTTCTGTAATAGGGCAACACGTCATACGCATGGTATGAGGTATTGCCCCAATACAGAAGTGGCGGTGGTGGGTGCGACATTTTCCCATGCTCTCTGCATCACATTTAGCCTGCCGTTTGGGACTTGATGAGGCTCGTGGACTTTCTGGATGTTGAACAAGCAGGGGTTTAATTTCCTAGTCGCTGCTCACCTTTTGGGAAGAATGAGATGACCCCTCATTGGCTTGTGGCCTGGGCAATGCGTTCTCTTCTACAGTTACATTTAGAAGCATAGGTTCCCTTCAGTATCTTCTTCCAGAAGAGACCCATCTCGTCTAGAGATTCATATTCACTCTCATGGAAGCATCAATCTCCTCAATTTTGCCCTTGTGCTTGAAGGAAAGGCCAATTGTTGACGTGTGTACTAGATCAGCCAAGCTCACTCCTTGCTCTTGCTTTTCAATGGCATTACTTTTCATTTCCACTGTTATTTGTAATTTTGTGGTGTTCCTTTTATGGATTTTTCCTCTGAGTCATTTTTTAAAACTATGCACAAAGTATTAAACTCTGCAACAAAGAATCGCAAATAATATGTCATGTTGAATTTGTCAAATGAAAGCCAGTTTGGGTAACGAACAATCACCCCGATGGCTGGTGATCTAACACTCTTTGCCACACACTTGTCCTGGCTTACTGGGTAAGGCATTCTCTTGTGTAATTAATGGAAACCACCATTTACTTACAAACTTTGATATATGGATTTATTTCTTTTCCCAGCTACCAATGTACATACTTATTAGAATGTTTAATCGAGAATCCAAGTTCATCCGATATTTGAAATTGGGAAGGAATGAATACCATTGTGACTGCAATACCTACAGCGTACTGAAGGTAAGTGGTTTTTCTTTTATGTCACTTAAAAACCACTCTTGCCCCATTCACCCATGCCTTCATTTATATTCTACCACTGAAATTGTGCTTCCACCAAAACTCGAAAAGTCCCACTAGTATGTTTATTTTTGCTGCTTATGTTTAAATGACTCAGTGGCAGTTCAGTGATACAAATGATGGCTTGATCACGGGACATGCTGCTGGACACTAAGACTAATAAGCAAGGCAAACTCACATATTTTGGGCATCTAAACCCTTGTCCGCAAGTTTTGTGGCAACATTTTTCTCACTGAATGGCTGCTCTCTTAATTTTCCCAAGTGTCTCTGTCCGAGGCTAAAGGTGTGGGATTGTGTATTTACGGCCATGCACTTTAAAATGAAATGCACATTAAATTAAAGAAAGAAAATCCAGTCGCAAGAAGTGCACGTGTGTCCATAATGGCTGCTGGAGCCTGTGGGGCAGGGGCTTGGAGGCCGGGGGGTCAGTTACTTGATTGAAGGCTGACCGAGCAAAGGCGGACGGAGGAACTTTGGTTCCTGTTTAATTTCCTAACTTCTGCTGGCATTCCCTCATTGTGACATGTCTCATTCTTTCCCAATTGAAAACCTGAAGTTAAGGTGATTGGGATGATGTGGTGGCTAATGTACTGACTTCCCACCCTGAGGGCCCAGGTTCAAAACCTGGTGGTGGTGGGACATTTGAGTGGCATCTGATCCCTACTGAAGGTGCTTAGTGGATTTGTGTGCTGAAGTGAAAGAATGAAAGGCGTGAAAGAGTGGAGTGTAGTGTACCGCTCCCCTGAGTGGTGCCATCCATAAATAGGGTAAGCAGGGCTTCACTGCACCCCTCCTCACCCTTTATCCTGAATAGTCCAACCCTACCTGCCAATCCCTAATGGAACAAATGACCTTAGCTCTTGGTCACCACCTCCCGCAACCAGAAAATTTTGAGAGATTTGTCATTTAAGTTAAGCAAAAATAGTATATATTAGTAGTGCTCATGTTATCAAATTAAGCTGACCTTGATGATTAGCCATATCAATAGATAAACGAATCATTCATCTCTCAAGTTCTGCTATTAACCTCCTTCTTGGAATAATCTACTAAAATTAGTGTTCCCTTTAACTGCAATTAAAAGTCACTGAGTGAATATGTTCCAGATCTTGGAAATAAAGTCAGGAATATATATGTGTCATTCAATAAGTCCTTGGGTAAAAATACCAAAACATTATTTTGGGTGCATTCTTTTATTTTTCATCATAAATCCCCTTTTAGCTTGATACATCTTTCTCAGCATTCCTCCAACTTCTTTGGGCCATCCAGAAAGTAGGATTTTGGAAGGTCCTCAAAATAGGCATCTTGTGTTGGTGATGGCCTTGTTCGATGTGAATTGTTTTCCATGGAGCCGTTTTTTTAAGTTTGGAAATAATAAAAATTCTCCTGGAGTTAAGTGCGGTGACTAGAGTGGATGCTGCAACTAATCCAAACTTTAATTCCACATTTTTTGCCATTGGAATTGCACATGCATTATTTTCAAGGAAGGGAATTTTTTATTTGCTAAATGAGTATGTTTTCTCTTGATTTCTTCACTCAACTGGTGCAATAAAAATGCATAATACTCTCCATTTATCAATTTTCCTTTTTGCCAGTAATCGATGAAGATGATTCCGCATGCATCTCAAATAAACATGACCTCGTCAGCTGATTTCACAGTCTTCACCTGCCTTGTAGCCAGATTGCCTTTAGAAATTCACAGTTCCGACTGTTCCTCTGTCTGTTGACTTAGGAACTCAACATGAGAGTGGTGGAAAAGTACCCGACCAGCCTCCGAGTCTATCCCATGAATGCGTTCATTCTCCACCGAGAGCAAAAATGGCACCCAACTAGTCGAGATTTCCTTGACAACATATTTTGTGTGCAAATTGAAAACACACTCTACCTTGTGAGATGCTTGCCACCTCAACTATTAGCTAACTTCGAGTTGTCAGTCATTGAAAACCTCGTTGGATTTGGACCAATCAGGTTGGAACCATTTGGTGGACTTTGTTTCAGAGGAAGTCACTCCCACTGAACATCCCAAAGGATGTTTTATCATTTTTGAAAGTACGGCCACATTTAAACTCCTTTAACCAGTTGTAAACTGTCGTAAACAGCGGGCCATGAGCTTCATCAAACTCACCTTTCATCTCTTATGGCCTTTCAAATAGAATTATTTTATCACTGTATGAAACTCAAATTCCATTTTTGAACAAAAGTTTTTTGCTTAAATCAAGCATGAAAATGAAATCTTGTCATGGATGGAGCTGAAACTAGCCACAGTCTAGTGAGAGGGGACTCTTTCTAAGCAAACATTTTCCCCTCTACGAGTGCAATCTAATGGATTTTCTAAAGGATTGTTGAACGGGCAATGTAAAGTCAAGGTTATTAAGTGCAGTATGTTTGCCATAACTTGCCATTGGTCAAGAGCAAACAGTGCATTGAATCTCTAATAAACCTGCCAAATAGGCCTCAGTTAATTTTCAAAGTGCATGTTTACAAAAACAAAATGATAATTGTATCTTTGACCAACAAATTTAGATCATGTGACATTAATTAACTTAAATAGAAAGGTATGAAAGATATTCAGAAGTTGTATTTGATTGTTATTGTTACCGTGATTTGGTTTTCATTTTGTGAAGTCTTTGCTTTGAAAGCAGAAATTTTATCAACTTTTACTGATGGGAATAAACCTTTTGCGAAAAGAAAGGCAAGCGGTTAAGGAAATGTACCGAATGGGCAATAGAAACAACTTATTGATGTGTGCAGATATCCACACAGACATAATTAGCAATCTAAAATTCTTCAGGTTTTTTAATAATTTTTTTAGGGGATCCTGGAGGGATAGGAAATAGGTTAATGTAATCTCAACTGTTGGCATCTCTCATAATCTGGCGAGTAGTAAATGTAATTTTGTGCCTGGTATCTAATTTGAGAGTGCTTCACATCTTGTCTTATGTGAAGGTACTCTGAAAGATATTGCACTTCGGATGTCCAAGTAGGATTCAATCTTATTATGCAGTAATTAAAAAAAAGTTATGTCATGACAAATTATGAGAACTTACCAAAGTAATCATAAATATGATGACTGCTTACCTCAGATTGCTCTAAAGTGGACTATAATGCATATGTATCTATGAGTAATGTTTAATATGCTCATAATTTTGTTCCCTAGAGAACATAATTTTAATCAACTTCCACATGGTAAATAAATTTTTGACTCCTTGCTTAATGAGCATAATTCACTCGAGAATCCTACTCATGATGAGACACACTTGTTAAGCAAAGCAATTTTCTGTTATAAATTAATGTAAAATACGATAATGCATTCCATGCTGAAAAAATAATTTTCTTTATTTCAAAAAAATTTAATTAAAGCTTGATTCAAGCAAATTATGTATACATTGTTTTGCGTGATGGATCATCTTTATTTTTTCTTCTATCATGGAATGAACCAAACTGGAATAGATGAAGTAATAAAAATTGAAGCTATCACATTTAGAATTGAATAAGAATCTTAATTTGCAATGCAATCATTAAATTGGTGTCATAAACATTAAATTAAAGTTACTATTAAACTCTTCTCACTTTCGGAGACTCCATTGAAGGCTCTTGGTGTTTCTGAATGGTAAGCAATGGTTTTATTTTCAAATGGCTGCTTGTAATTGGCCTCTGCTGTTGTGTAGGTTTGCTTTGGCATCTTCTTCCGGAAGACACCCGTCTCGTCACAATGAAAAACCTGTTGCAGCAGACAACCCTCAGACTCTACCTCCTTCTTGAAGTCATTGATTAATTTCTCTGCTGCCTTTGAGATTGCCTCACAATGCCATTGATGCTGTTTCTTCTCGTAAACTTATCCAACTATCCTTAAATACCACTTCAGCCATTGATGATCTTGGTGTTAATGAGGTCAGCAAATGTCACTTTCGCCTGATCACAAATGATGCCATGGCATTGTTCTGGTTCCTGAGGCTAGTGCAAATCTTCTTGCATATTTTTCTATGCTGGCGTTTTTCCAAGGGTTATTACTCTTTGCACAAAAAAATCAAGTGTAATATGTCTAAACACAAGGTTGGGAAAATATCTGATCACGAGATGGTAGCGGAACGAGTGCTAAACAAAAAGTGAAATGCAGAATTCAGCACTTCCCTCCTTGTCACTCATTATGCTAAATGGTGCTGTTCCAGCAAGTCTTTTTTCAAATGTTTTTGGCTTGTTATGCAAACTACTCAAAGTGCGAGGTGCTCCATTAAGCAAGGTTCCACGGTGTGTTATATGATTTAAATAATGAAGATACTTGAGGCTATTGTTTTCCTTTTGAATCTCCGATTGAAAGATCTCTCCCTCGATGTACATGCACGATGCACCCACCTCTGGAAGGATATGGGGGGCAGGAGCCATGGGTGCGTCGACTGACCTTTGGGCTCTAAAGAGCAGGGAAGGCAGGATGACTGGGCATTTGCACTCCCCACTCATTAAAGCTCTTTTGCTACATAATACACGATGTAAATGGTGGCATTAAACTGATCTCACTTCAAATGTAATAGCTTAAAGAAACGATAGAGAAATCAGACACAGGAAAAATCACGTACTGGGAATCAGAATCAATCAACGTATCCAGTGGAGGCCGTCAAGCTCTGGTGACAGGAACGGGCCACATGCCATTGCATTGTCTGGTGCCCTAAAGAAACATCTTCCAATGGTATTATTATTGCTCACAGATTCTCTTGATGCTCTGCATGCACTCGAATACGTTTTATTAATTGGGATTGAATGATTTTTGAAAGAAATGAAAATTGTATTGGAATTGGGAAATGAGAATCAAACCTGGAGATCCTGCATCAGAATTCTAATGAGAAATGCTGCAGCTATTACAACTCTTCCCCTGAATGATGTGATAAGTGACATCTTGTAAAAGTATATTTCCATGTAGTGTTCATTGATTTTATTCTTGGGATGTCCAAGTAGGATTCAATCTTATTATGCAGTAATTAAAAAAAGTTATGTTATGACAACTCATGAGAACTTACCAAAATAATCATAAATGTGATGGCTGCTTACCTCAGATTGCTCTAAAGTGAGATGCTGGCGACTCAAATCAACACTAAAATGCATACACTATGCATTTTAGTGTTGATTTGTCATCAAATGTACAGAAAAGGTAACCAAAATATGCTAATTGTAATAATATACTTGGGTTGGGGCCAGTCCTGGAAGGATTGGATGTTACAGCAAGGAAAATTGCTTTTTTTGGTGTTTTAATTGGGATGAAATTGAGGAAATGTGACCTGTACACACAATGCACTGTAAATATTCTAAAGAAGATTTATTGCAAAGAGAACTTTTCCAATAGATGTGGGTGTTTACCCAATATTAGCCAAAGTGAAAGATATTTTATTGATTATACATTGATCTAGTATTTCTCTGCCTTCATGCAAGAAAAGGCTGGAATTTACCCAAATTGGCTTTAGGGAAAGTATTTGGCTAAAAAGCCAAATTTCAAGTTGTAATCTTGCAGCAATTAAAAGCAGCCATGAAAGATATGTTTATATATATATATATATATATATATATATATAAATATATATATATATATATATATATATATATATATATATATATATAATATTAATATTTGTCCACCGTATGGTGGGATTTTGTGTTTCAGCGCAGGGCTTGTCCTCCCTAGTCTCTCAGCCATCTTTGAAGAGCTTGTGTCTCTTAAAACTGTGGTTTATGTCATATTTTCATCCTTGAACACTTGGATAATGATACCCAACATCTCTGCACCCAATTTCCCCAGTCCAGCACAAAATTTGATGGCGTGCCTCTATTCAATCGTTTGCTGCATTTTGTGCTTGCAGAGTGTCACTTGACGGGGGGTCAGCTAAAAACATAATCTAGGCTGAATGGCAGGCGATAGGTGCTTGGCACGTGTTCAAGGTCAGATGCCCCACCAACGAGCCTCAGCGCTTCAATGTTGTCACGTCAGGATTGTTCCTGATACTTAAAATACAAACCTCGCGGTCCTACTGGGCACATTATGGACTGAAGACATGTTTTGTTCTCTTTATTTTTAGGATTGGATCCTGCACAACAAGAAGCAAGTAACTGACCATGAGGACATGCTCTGTGATTCAGATGTTTCCTATACTAGAGTAAGTACTTGAGTCAATGTTTTTACCAAGCTATGTACGTTGAAAGAACTAACAATCATGTGAAAAAAAGCATTGAGGTATGTGTGTGGTGAAATACCCACATGCTTAACTCTTTGTTGCTCCAGGTATGGTGACTTACTTGCCTTCTACTTAATACTTAAAATACAAATACATATTCATACACACATTGAATTACCCTGCAAATAATTAATTACAGGCCATTTGCACCACTGATTTTGTGTATTAAAATGCTGAACTTTGACTGTGAGTCCATTAAAAGTTGTTCTGGCATAACCTCTAGTACTTTGATTTTGTGCGTGTGTGATGATCCCTGGCAAAAGTTAATTTGATGTGCAACTGTTGAGATGGTTGACATTTGGTTGGCAACTGTGTGTAAGCTAATGCTCTCCACATCTCGTAGTAAGGCCCTAGATAGACTCATCACTGTGCATGTTTGGTGGACTAAATTATTAGAGCCGTTTAAGTGACATTAATCCTATCTATGAAGTCTGTATGCATTCCGATCTCATTATTATTCCCTAAGCAATGGGGACCAATTATAACCAGTTTTGAGCGTATAAAGTATTGATTAGCAAGAGTTTTTTATTTTTAAGTAAGTAGTAAACAAACCTCGGGAATCTGTGCCATGGGCTCCCATGAGGAGATAACATTCCCATGGTGAACTTGAAAGGAGCCGCTGGAATGACTTGAGTCATGCTAGTCATCTACTCTGGTATTATCTGGGAGGTGTCGTTCATTAGTCTAGCTGAACCATTCACAATTTTGGTATTACGGAGAGACTTTGCTTTAATTACCAAGGGAGGATGTAGTAAAAATAACATTTGCATTGCTGTTATAGATCATTGACCTTCAGGCTGATGATGTATGCCTGCAAAAAGACTGGAAGGATTACCTGCCCTTTGTTGTGCTGGTGGAAGTGCTCCTACTGATTACAATTGTGACCAAGGTGTCCTATGATTATTGGATCTTCAAGACCAAGGGTTATCTCCCCTGGCCAGCCTCCCGCACACCCAAGTTGCCCTGCTGTGATTGGGCTTTCGATGCCTAGGCAAAATGCCTTTGTTTTGTATGAAGAGTAATTAGTTTTCTATGGTATTGTTATATTCCTGTCATGTGTCAATAATACTGTTATTCCTTGTTTGAATGACTGTACTACTTCTATGCAGTTACTGACTGCAATCCACAAAGAATGAAGCACTGATGCAATCTTCATGGCAGATTCAATATTGTCGGTGCTTCAAATTTGGAGAACTCTCTTTGAAAGGGGGAATAGGTTTAAAATAATCCCCGTCAATTCAATAATGCAGTGTATTGAATAGGAACCAATAATCATGTTTTACTTGAAGTTTACTAATATACAAACGAGATGATCTCTCCAGATGCTGAAGCAAGGTGAGAAAATGTCAGTTAATGAACTCCTTCATTTGGGAAAACACTGAAATTATGAGAGTCACCAAGTCACTGGGAAGAGAGGAGCACATAAACACACGCAGCATGTCTGCCAAAAATGAAAGCCCTGCTTGTATGATGCGACTGGATCATGGTATTTGGGACTGGCTGTGGATGGTCAAAATTCATACTTGGACTTGAACTCATATTTATTATTGCCAGGATGCCATTAATCCCCAATGTCCTACTGCCATAAGTAGCTGATTTAAATAGGACTAAATAAGGGGCCTTGATTAACTTTTGCCAAATGAATTTGTCTTTCACTGGGACAAGGATGGGAAACTTGATACATTCATATCTGGTTGATTAGAGGCATGCTCTAGTCACGATGACATTCATTGGATGAAAAAAGGATAAACTGGGGAGTAATTTGTGGTATGAATCCTTCCTTAACACTGGGGTGGTTTGTACCAAACCTCTTTCTATTCAATTGATCAGTGATCTTACCACTTGAATGATCGAAAAGCTGCTTCGTGGCCATTTTTTGAACTGCAACATCACCTTCCCTTGCTGTTGAGAGCACTTTTGTGTACAGAGCTGTGGGATATGATCCAGGAAGAATTAAAATTGAATGAAAGATATTGTGCCTCTCAAAAGCATTTAAAATGATAGCTTCTTGGCGGGGAAGAGGGAAACCATCAAGGTGTCCCTCCTGTTGATAGTTCGGTGTCATTTTTGGAGTGACACCAAATCAGACCAATTTTTCACCCCAAAATTGACACCCAATGTTTCGGATGTGAAAGGGGGGCAGCGGGAATCTTTACCAAAATTTGACCTCTTTTAAGTCTCCTGGAAAATGACACCAGCTATTGACGGGAGACAACCATGGACGACTAGATGCCGAGGTAATTGGGTATTTAAAAATTTGACCGTTTCAAGTCAACCAAAATTCGCACCAGCAATCGATGGTGGTCTAGAGGAGTGAAGTGAGCAGTAACGATTTTTATTTCACTTGTTGATGAGCACTGCTCTAATTTGCAGTATATTCGTGGAACGAAGTCCGTAATATCACAGTAAGGAAATGAAAACTTTGTGGTCCTGTGTTAACTGCTCTTTTTATAATTTTTTTTGTTTACAATTATATTTTGTATATTCATGAGATTGTTTTCTCTTTTTTATAATTTTCTATCTCTTCAGCATTAGTTGCTGTGAATTTGAAAAAATAAGCCTATATAAATCATAGTAGGGTAATGAAAAAAGTAACTTCCCACAGAAATGGCTCTTTTTTTTCATTTTTGCATTTTCAATCAAAGTTGACTCCTTTTGCAATTTTTTCCCTTTTTTTTAATTTAATTCTTCATTCGCCATAAGTTGCAGTGAATTAGTAATTATAAGTCGTTTTTTTTCAGAGGTAGGTAATCACAATGCTTGATGCTAAAGAAACTACTCTTTTTTTTCATTTCTTAGTTATCGATAAGATATTGTTTATTCATTAAAATTCTATATCTGAAATATAACAGTTTCACGCTTAACTCTGTGGAATTCATTCATGATGAGGGCATATGAGGAAACTGCACTTCCCCGTAAAGATTTAATGCTTCACCCGACCATGGATTCGATTCCGCGCAACATCATAAGGTGATGTACAGCCTCGAAACCATGCCCGTCTGAAGTATTCAATCATTATGTGTAAGTGCTAAGTTTATTTTACTTAATTTTATTCATATTCTACCATAAGTTGCAGTAAATTAGTATGAATCAGTCGCATTGTTCAGAGTACAGTAATGACAAAGGGTTGGTCGGAAAGAATATGCTCTTTTTTTCGTTTTCATACAGAATTTATATGGTTTAATTTTTCCTTTGATATAATTTTCCACATATTTGCTCTCAGTAGCAGAATTATTAGAAAACTAAATCGCATAAACCTTTGTAAGGAAGGAAAAACGGTAAGGTCGCACGAATAAGAAAAATTATTCGTGTGTATGATGAAGGTTTTTTGGCAGTCGCATTTTTTCCCTCAATTTTGCAGTAAATAAGTCAAAAAAATTCGCTATTTTCAGAGTAAGGTAATGACAACGTTTTGGTCGAAATAAACCGCTCTTTTTAAATTTTTTTCATTTTCGATAAGAGAGAATTTGATAAAATTTTTCCTTTGATATAATTTTCCACATATTTGCCATAATTAGCAATTTATCAAAAAAGTAAGTCGCATAAATATCAGAAAGGTCAGGAAAATGGCAATATCGTACGGAAATAACTTTTTTCATTGTCGCGTTTATGATCAAGGTTAATTTATTGTAACATTTTTTCCTTTGTTAATAATATAATTTACCTTCTGCCAAAAGTTGCAGTAAATTAGTTTGAATAATTCGCATTGTTCAAAGTAAGGTAATAACAACGTTTGGTCGGTAATAAACTGCTATTTTTATATTTTTTCGTTTTCGATCAAAATTTATTTGCTTAAAATTTTTTCTTTGATATAATTTTCCACACATTTGCTATCAGTTGTTGAATATTATAGAAAAAGGAAACGCATAAAGCTCAGTAAGTTCAGGAAAACGGCAAGGTCGCACGGAAACCACACTTGTACTTACGCAGGTATTATTATTTTTAGGTAATCTACCAGTTAAGGTAGGTTTTTGGATGGACACAGCTACTAAATAAAACATTTTGTGACTCCTAACGAAACAAAATCAAGCATCCTACTTTACATCAGGTCCCTCTTCATCTCTGAGTACTTTCTTCCTCCCATTATCCCGTCCAACATCCCTATCCTGTTCCTGCCCTTTCCTCGTTTGCCTAACATTCTCCAATCGATTACAGTCTTCAGCATCCCACTGCCGGTCAATACGCCCCTCATTCACCTTTCCTGACTCCATGGGATTTCTCCCAACAAACCCCTCTCTTCGCATCAATCAAACAAACCCCTCTCATGCTCCAGTTTTTGTCCTCCTATTTTAATGTTTAGCTTAGCCTTTTTCTTTCTAGAAAATCGCATAACCTTTGTTTTATTAACATTGATTCTCATCCCATACCTGTCGCACTGAATTTCCAATTCACTCAACAATGCTTGCAACCCCCTTGCCTGACTGACAAACTAAAACTTAGTCATCAGCGAACATAACTGATTTTACGAATTTCCCGCCCACTTTCATTCCTACCTCCAGCTCTTCCCATGCCTCTTTAATCATTTCCTCTGCATACCGGTTGAACAGCAACGGTGATAATGGGCAACCCTGCCGTACACCTCTTCCTAACACTGCCCATCCGGACTCCCCGTTCCCCACTCGCACCTGAGCAGTCTGAGACATGTACAGGTTGCGGATTTGCTTCTGTCCCTCCAATCTATTCTTATTTTCCGCCATTAACTCATTAGTTTTTCCCAGTTCACTCTATCAAACGCTTTTTCGAAATCAACGAAACAGGCAAATACCTCCTGATTGTAATCCATATTCCTCTCGATTAATATTCTCATTACTGCAATGGCATGACGCGTATCTCTCTCCTTCCTAAACCCAAACTAGTCATCACCTTAGTAACCATTTACTTCTATTAAAAAATTCAACAGCGTAAATAAAAGAGCGCGCTCTGTTGCCATACTTTCATATCCCAACTATAATTTGAAAAATGAGATACCTTCGGGACACCAAATCGTTTTAACTATTCATTTTTTCATCATCATCCCTGAGGACGATTCACGAGTCGGGCATCGAAACGTCGCCCAACATGGAACCCCTGACCCGGTGGAAGACCCGAGAAAACTTCATCAATTCATTTTTTTGTTTCCAATATATATTTAGTCAGTTTAAACCGTTACTTCTATTAAAAAATGAACCAGAGTAAATAAAAATCCGAAGTTTTTCGATCTACTTTCATATATCAACTAAATAACAGAAAATGGGATTCCCAGGCAACATCAAATCTTTTAAATTATTCAGTGTTTTGTGAATTTAAATTTATTTTGTGAATTTAAACCGTTAATTCTGTTAAAATATACACCAGCGTAAATATAAAATTGCAGTTTGTTGACATAGTTATATAATTACTATAAGATACGAAAAAATTGATGCACAGGCGACACCAAATCGTTTTAACTGGTCAGTTTTGTTTCTTCGACTTATTTTTCCATTTCCAATCGAACCTTCTATTAAAAAATACAAACGAGCAGAAAACACGAAAATTTTGATTGCCATGTGACAGTAAATCGTGTTAACTATTCTATTTAGGTTTTTTTATTTATGCTGTCTTTTAAATCGTTCCTTCCATTAAAATAAAACATCGCAAATAAAAAATCGGTCTTTCCATTTCCTTTTTAATCTAAACTAAATGACGAAACATTTGATTGCAACGCGATTGATCTACATCTACATAATACCCCGCAAGCCGCCGCAAGGGCGTGTGGCGGGGGGTTGATAAGCGTGTTTACTATTCTTTTTTTGGTTTTTAATTTATTATGTCATTTTAAATCTTAACCTGCATTAAAAAATACAGCAGCGTTAATAAAAAAGCGTAGTTTTTCCATTTAACTTTACAATTCAAATAAACATACTAAAATTTTGATTGCCACCCGACATTATATCGTGTTAACTATTCGGTTTGGGGTTTCTGATTAAGATGTCATTTTAAATAATTGCTTCAATTAAAAAATACAACAGCGTAAATAAAAAAGCGCAGTTTTTCAACTTACTTTTACATCTTCACTGAAAACACGAAATTTTGAATGCCAGGAGACAGTAAATTGATTTATCTATCATGTTTGGCGTTTTAAATTTATTTTGTCATTTTAAATCGTTCATTCAATTGATAAATACAACAACGCAATCAATAACGCGCAGTTTTCCATTTACAGGTAAATTTACCCTTGAAAAACGATAATTTTGATTGCCACCCGACAGTAAATCGTGTTAACTATTCCATTTTGGGTTCCAGGTTTATTATGTCATTTTAAATCATTCCTTCCATTAAAAATACAACAGCGTTAAAAGAAAAGTTTAGTTTTTCCATTTCCTCTCACATTTCCACTAAAAAAACGAAAATTTTGATTGCCACGAGACAGTTAACCGTATTAAATTTCTATTTTGGTTTTTAAATTAATTTTGTCATTTAAATCGTTACTTCTATTAAAAATACAACGGCGTAAATAAGAAAGCGCAGGTTTTCCATTTACTTTTACATCCCTCCTGAAAACACGAAAATATTGATTGCCACGCGACAGTAAATTGTTTTATCTATTATGTTTCGGGTTTTTAATTTATTTTGTCATCTTAAATCGTTTCTTCCATTGAAAATTGCCCAGCGTAAAAGAGAAAGCGCAGGCTTTCCATTTACTTACTCATTCACACTCAAAACACAAAAATTTTGATTGCTACGCGAATATAAATCGTTTTATCTATTATGTTTCAGGATTTTTAATTATATTGTATTTTTAAATCGTGAATTTAAATGAAAAATAATCAATCGTCAATAAAAAAGCGCTGTTTTTTCATTTACTTTTATATCTACCCTTGAAAAACGAAAATCTTGATTGCCACGCGACAATAAATCGTTTTATCCATTATGTTATGGGTTTTAAATTTATTTTGTCATTAAAAATCGTTATTTCAATTGAAAAATACAACGGCGTTAATTAAAAAACGCAGTTCATCCTTTTACTCTTACATTTAACTAAAAAAAACAAAAATTTTGATTGCCACGCGACAGTAAATCGTTTCATCTTCTATGTTTTGCATATTTTATTAATTTTTTCATTCAAAATCGTTACCTGAACTGAAATATTACTTCAGAGTTTATAAAAAAAGAGCAGTTTTCCCATTTACTTCTACATCCCACCTGAAAACTCGAAATTTTTGATTGCCACGAGATAATAAATTGTTTAATCTAGTATGTTTTGGGTCTTTAATTTGTTTTGTCATTTTAAATCGTTAATTATATATTTAAAAATACATCAGCGTACAATACATACATACTTTTAAATATCCACTACAAAACAATAACATTTTGATTGCCACGCGAGAGTTAAACGTTTTATCTATTGTGTTTCGGGGTTTTTAATTTATATTTTAATCTTAAATCGTGAATTCAATTGAAAAATACAAGGGGGTTAATAAAAAAGCGAAGTTTTTCCATTTACTTTAAAATCTACCCTAAAAAAACGAAAATTTTGATTCCCACGCGACAATAAATAGTTTTACCTATTGTTTTTAATTTTTAATTTTTTTGTTATTTTAAAAAGTTAATTCTATTGAAAAATACAAGAATAAAAATAAAAAACCTACGTTTTTCCATTACCCCTTAAAATCCACTAAAAAACTGTGATTGCTACGAGATCGTTAATCGTGTTAAATTTTATATTTTGGGTTTTTAAGTAATTCTATCATTTTAAATCGTTACTTCAATTCAAAATAAAAACAGCGTTAATAAAAAAGCACAGTTTTTCGATTAAATGTACATCCCCAATAAAAGCACGGAAATTTTTAATTGCAACGCGACAGTATATCGCTTTATCTATTATGTAATGAGTTTTTAATTTCTTTTTGGTAATTTCACTTGAAAAATAAAACAGCGTTTAAAAAAGCGCAGTTTTTCCTTTACTTTTTATATACCCAAAAAAACACGAAATATTTGATTGCCAGGCGATCGTATATTGTTTTATCTATTATTATTTTTGGTTTTTCATTCTATTGTCATTTTAAATCGTTAATTCAATGAAAAATACAACACAAATAATAAAAAAATGAAGTTTTTCCATAACTCTCACATATCCACTAAATGAACGAGAATTTTGATCGCTACGAGATCGTTAATCGTGTTAGCTTTTAAATTTTGGCTTTATAAGTAATTCTATCATTTAAAATCGTTACTTCAATTTAAAATAAACAGCAGCATTAATATAAAAGCGTAGTTTTCCGATTAATTTTACATCCATTGCAAAAACACGGAAATTTTTAATTGCACTCGACGGAATATCGCTTTGTCTATTATGTTATGGGCTTTCAATTTATTTTGTCATTTTAAATCGTTAATTTGAAATTTGAATAACCACATACTTAAAAAAAGGGCAGTTTTCCAAGTACAATCACATTTCCACTAAATGAACGAGAATTTTGATTGCTACGAGATCGTTAATCGTGTTAACTTTTACATTTTGGGGTTTGAAGTAAATCTAACATTTTAAATCGTTACATTTATTTAAAATAAACAAAAGCGTTCTTAAAAAAGCCCACTTTTCCGAATTATTTTACATCCCCTGCAAAAACACGGAAATTTTTTATATCCAAGCGACAGTTTGTCGCTTTATCTATTATGTTATGGTTTTTTAATTTTTCTTGTCATTTTAAATCGTGAATTTTAGATTGGAAATACAACAGAATTAATAAATAAGCGCAGTTTTTCCTTTACTGACACATTTCCACTAAATAAACGAATTTTTTTTTGCTACGAGATCGTTAATCGTATTAACTTAATATTTTGGGTTTTTGAGTAATTTTATCATTTTTAATCGTTACTTCTTTTTAAAATTAACAACAGCGTTAAAAAAAGCGTAGTTTTCCGATTAATTTTACTTCCATTGCAAAAACACGGAAATTTTTAATATCCACGTGAAAATAAATCGCTTAATCTATCATGTTTTGGGCTAATAATTTATTTTGTCATTTTAAATCGTGAATTTTAAATTACAATTCCACAGCCTTAAACAAAAAGCGTAGTGTTTCCATTTACACTCACATTTTCACTAAATAAACGAGAATTTTGATCGCTACGAGATAGTTAATCGTGTTAAGTTTTATTTTTTGGGTTTTTAAGTAATTCTGCTATTTTATATCGTTCATTCAATTTAAAATTAATACCAGCGTTAATACAAAAGCGCGGTTTTTTGGTTAATTTTACAGTCTCAGTAAAAACACGGTAATTTTTAATTTCCACTGGAATGTTTATCGTTTTGCTATTTTGTTATGGGTTTTTAATTTCTTTTGTCATTTCAAATCGTGAATTTTAAATTGGAAATAAAACAGCCAAAATAAATAAGGGCAGTTTTTCCATTTACACTCACATTTCCACAAAATAAACGAGAATTTTGATTGCTACGAGATCGTTAATCGTGTTAACTTTTACATTTTGGTGTTTGAAGCCAATCTATCATTTTAAATCGTTACATTTATTTAAAATAAACATAAGCGTTCTTAAAATAGCGCACTTTTACGAATTATTTTACATCACCTGCAAAAACACGGAAATTTTTAATATCCAAGCGACAGTTTATCGCTTTTTCTATTTTGTTATGGTTTTTTAATTTTTCTTGTCATTTTAAATCGTGAATTTTAGATTGGAAATACAACAGAATTAATAAATAAGCGCAGTTTTTCCTTTACTGACACATTTCCACTAAATAAACGCCAATTTTTTTTGCTACGAGATCGTTAATCGTATTAACTTAATATTTTGGGTTTTTGAGTAATTCTATCATTTTTAATCGTAACAATTATTTAAAATAAACAAAAGCATTCTTAAAAAAGCGCAGTTTTCCGATTAATTTTACATCCCCTGTTAAAATACGGAAATTTTTAATATCCACGTGACAATAAATCGCTTTAACTATGATGTTTTGGGCTAATAATTTATTCTGTCATTTTAAATCGTGAATTTTAAATTGGAAATACCACAGCGTTAATAAAAAAGCGTAGTTTTTCCATTAACACTCACATTTTCAGTAAATAAACGAGAATTTTGATCGCTACAGGATAGTTAATCGTGTTTAATTTCATATTTTGGGTTTTTCAGTAATTCTGTTTTTTTAAATCGTTCATTCAATTTAAAATAGATACCAGCGTTAATACAAAAGCGCAGTTTTTTGGATAATATTACATTCCCAGTAAAAACACGGTAATTTTAAATTTCAACGCGAATTTGTGTCGCTTTTTCTATTATGTTATGGGTTTTTAATTTGTTTTGTCATTTCATATCGTGAATTTTAAATTGGAATTAAAACAGCCAAAATAAAAAAGAGTAGTTTTTCCATTTATACTCACATTTCCACAAAATAAACGAGAACTTTGATCGCTACGAGATCGTTAATTCTGTTAACTTATATATTTTGGGTTTTAAGTAATTCTATCAGCTCTATCTTTAGCTAATGTTATTCTATCATCTAGCGAGGTTTTTCCAAGGACACTAACAGTTCCACTACACAAACCAAAAATTTGATTGCTACGAGATCGTTAATCGTGTTACTTTTTATATTTTGGGGTTTTAAGTAATTCTATCATTTTTAATCGTAACAATTATTTAAAATAAACAAAAGCATTCTTAAAAAAGCGCAGTTTTCCGATTAATTTTACATCCCCTGTTAAAATACGGAAATTTTTAATATCCATGTGACAATAATTCGCTTTAACTATGATGTTATGGGCTAATAATTTATTTTGTCATTTTAAATCGTGAATTTTAAATTGAAATTCCACAGCCTTAAACAGAAAGCGTAGTTTTTCCATTTACATTCACATTTTCACTAAATAAACGAGAATTTTGATCGCTACGAGATAGTTAATCGTGTTAAGTTTAAATCGTGTTTAAATTTTGGGTTTTAAAGTAATTCTGCTATTTTATATCGTTCATTCAATTTAAAGTTAATACTAGTGTTAAAACAAAAGCGCATTTTTTTGATTAATTTTACATTCCCAGTAAAAACACGGTAATTTTAAATTTCAACGCGAATTTGTGTCGCTTTTTCTATTATGTTATGGGTTTTTAATTTGTTTTGTCATTTCATATCGTGAATTTTAAATTATAAATAATAAAACAGCCAAAATAAAAAAGCGTAGTTTTTCCATTTGTACTCACATTTCCACAAAATAAACGAAAATTTTGACCGCTACGAGATCGTTAATCGTGTTGAGTTTTATATTTTGCGTTTTTAAGTAATTCTGTTATTTTATATCGTTCATTCAATTTAAAATAAACAGCAGCGTTAATAAAAAACGTATATTTCCGATTAATTTTACATCCATTGCAAAAACAAGGTAATTTTTAATATCACTCGACGGAATATCGCTTTGTCTATTATGTTATGGGCTTTTAATTTATTTTGTCATTTCAAATCGTGAATTTTAAATTGGAAATAAAACAGCCAAAATAAAAAAGAGCAGATTTTCCGTTTACACTCTCATTTCAACTAAATAAACGAGAACTTTGATCGCTACCAGATTAGTAATTATATTAAGTTTTATATGTTAGGTTTTTAAGTAATTCTGTTATTTTAAATCGTTAATTTAATTTAAAATTAACAACTGCGTTATAAAAAAGAGCAATTTACGATAACATTTACATTCCCAGTAAAAGCACGGAAATATTTAATATCCAAGCGACAATTTATCGCTTTTGCTATTATGGTGTGATTTTTAATATCTCTTTTAATTTAAATCGTGAATTTTAGATTGGAAATACAACAGAATTAATAAAAAAGCGAAGTTTCCTTTAATGTCAAATTACCACTAAATAAACGCGAATTTTTATTGCTACGAGATCCTTAATCGTATTAACTTTATATTTTGGGTTTATAATTAATTCTATCTTTTTTAATCGTTACTTCAATTTAAAATTGACAACAGCGTTAAAAAAAAGCGTAGTTATCCGATTAAATTAACTTCCATTGCAAAAACACGGAAATTTTTAATATCCTTGTGAAAATAAATCGTTTTATTGATAATGTTTTGGGCTAATAATTTATTTTGTCTTTTTAAATCGTGAATTTTAAATTGGAAATACCACAGCCTTAATAAAAAAGCGTAGTTTTCCATTTACACTCAGTTTTACTAAATAAACGAGAATTTTGATCGCTACGAGATCGTTTATTCGAGTAAAGTATTATATTTTGGGTTTTTTAAGTAATTCTGTTATTTTTAATCGTTCATTCAATTTAAAATAATACCAGCGTTGATACAAAAGCGCGTTTTTTTGGTTAATTTTACATTCCCAGTAAAAATACGGACATTTTTAATTTCAACGCGAATTTGTATGGCTTTTTCTATTATGTTATGGGTTTTTAATTTATTTTGTCATTTCAAATCGTGAATTTTAAATTGGAAATAAAACAGCCAAAATAAAAAGAGCAGTTTTTCTATTTATACTTAAATTTCCACAAAAAAAACGAGATATTAATCGCTACGACATCCTTAATCGCGTTAAGTTGTATATTTTGGGTTTTTAAGTAATTCTGTTATTTTAAGTCTTTAATTTAATTTAAAATAAATTGCATAGTTAATAAAAAAGCGCAGTTTTTCGATTAAATTTACATCCCCAGTAAAAACACGGAAATTTCAATTGCCACGCGGCAGTATATCGCTTTATCTATGATGGTATGGGTTTTTCTTCTTTGTAATTTCACTTGAAAAATAAAAGAGCGTTAAAAAAAGCGCAGTTTTTTCTTTACTTTTGATATACCCAATGAAAACAAGAAATATTTGATTGCCAGGCGATCGTATATTGTTTTATCTATTATTATTTTTGTTTTTTAATCTTTTGTCATTTTATATTGTTAATTCAATGAAAAATACAACAGAAATAATAAAATAAATAAAGTTTTTTCACAATTCTCAGATATCCACTAAATAAACGAAAATTTGGATTCCCACGGGATCGTTAACCGTGTTATATTTTATATTTTGAGTTCTTTGGTAATTCTATCATTTTAAATCCTTACTTCAGTTTAAAATAAACAACAGCGTTAATAAAAAAGCGTAGTTTTCCAAATAATTTTACATCCCCAGTAAAAACACGGAAATTTTTAATAGCCACGCGACAGCATATCGCTTAACTATTATGTAAGCGCCTTTAATTTATTTTGTCATCTTAAATCGTTAATTTTAAATTGAAACAAAGAAGCCTTGAAAAAAATCGCAGAGTATCCATTTACGCTCATATTTCAACCAAATAAACGAGAATTTTGATTGCTATGAAATCGTTTATCGTGTTAACTTTTGAAATTGTGGTTTTTAAGTAATTATCTCATTTTAAATCGTTACTTCAATTTAAAGAAACAACAGCATAAATAAAAAATCGTAGTTTTCCGATTAATTTTACCTTCCCAGTAAAAACACGGAAATTTCACCGCGAAGGAGATTCGCTCTTTCTATTATGTTATGGGTTTTTAATTTATTTTGTCATTTAAAATCGTTAATTTTAAATTGAAAATAAATCAGCGTCAATAAAAAGTGGATTTTTTCCATCTGCTCTCACATTTCCAACAAATAAACGAGAATTTTAATTGCTACGAGATCATTAATCATGTTAGCTTTTAAATTTTGGGATTATGAGTAATTCTATCAATTTAAATCGTCACTTCAATTTAAAATAAACAGCAGCATTAATATAAAAGCGTAGTTTTCCAAATAATTTTACATCCATTGCAAAAACAGGGCAATTTTTAATTGCACTCGACGGAATATCACTTTGTCTATTATGTTATTAAAAATATTGCGAAAAACAACAATCTTCTCTTTTAGAGTGAATGTTTGAGGTGTATAGAAGGCATTTATTTCATTTTTAGAAATTTTAATTTTTCACATTTCACCATGAAAAGTGTCAATACCCCCCCCTTTGGGTTCTAGGTGAAATTCTCACTCGACACAAATCAAACGAAAACGTTTCATGGTGTGTATTATTGTTCATTTTCATCAAATAAACAAAAGAAAACCAAGAATATATCCTGAAAAAAAGAAATGAGCATAATAGATGCTTCAGCGCAAGTGATAATGTTAGTAAAAGAGTCCATATTTGCAAAAATATTGCGAAAACCAACAATCTTCTCTTTAAGAGTGAATGTCTGAGGTGTATAGTTGGCAATTATTTCATTTTTTGAAATTTTAATTTTTGACATTTCACCATGAAAAGTGCCAATACCCCCCCCTTTGGGTTCTAGGTGAAAATCTCACTCGACGCGAATCAAACAAAAATGTTTCCATGGTGTGTATTGTTGTTCATTTTCATCAAATAAACAAAATAAAACCCAGAATAAATCCTGAAAGACAAGAAATGAGCATAAAAGATGCTCCAGCGCAATTGTTAACGTTACTAAAAGAGCAAAAATTTCAAAAAATATTCCGAAAAACAACAATCTTCTCTTTTAGAGTGAATGTCTGAGGTGTATAGAAGGCATTTATTACATTTTTAGAAATTTTAATTTTTCACATTTTTCCATGAAAAGTGCCAATACCCCTTTGGGTTCTAGGTGAAAATCTCACTCGCAACAAATCAAAAAAAAATGTTTCCATGGTGTGTATTGTTGTTCATTTTCATCAAATAAACAAAATAAAACGCAGAATAAATCCTGAAAGACAAGAAATGAAAATAAAAGATGCTTCAGCGCAAGTGTTAACGTTGCTAAAAGAGCCCAAAATCAAAAAATATTGCGAAAAACAACAATCTTCTGTTTTAGAGTGAATGTTTGAGGTGTATAGAACGCATTTATTTTATTTTTAGAAATTTTAATTTTTCCCATTTTTCCATGAAAAGTACCAATACCCCCCCCTTTGGTTTCTAGGTGAAAATCTCACACGACACAAATAAAAAAAAAATGTTTCCATGGTGTGTATTGTTGTTCATTTTCATCAAATAAACAAAATAAAACCCAGAATAAATCCTGAAAGACAAGAAATGAGCATAATAGATGATTCTGCGAAAGTGTTAATGTTAGTAAAAGAGCCCATATTTCCAAAAACATTGCGGAAAACCACAATCTTGTCTTTTAGAATGAATGTCTGAGGTGTATAGAAGGCATTTATTTCATTTTTAGAAATTTTAATTTTTTACATTTTTCCATAAAAAATGCCAATACCCCCCACTTTGGGTTCTAGGTGAAAATCTCACTCGAACAAATCAAACAAAAATGTTTCCATGGTGTGTATTGTTGTTAATTTTCATCAAATAAACAAAATAAAACCCAGAATAAATCCTGAAAGACAAGAAATGAGCATAAAAGATGCTTCAGCGCAAGTGTTAACGTTGCTAAGAGAGCCGATATTTCAAAAAATATTGCGAAAAAAACCACTATCTTCTGTTTTGAAGTGAATGTTTGAGGTGCATAGAAGGCATTTATTTTATTTTTAGAAATTTTAATTTTTCACATATTTCCATGAAAAGTGCCAATACCCCCCCCTTTGGGTTCTAAGTGAAAATCTCACTCGACAGAAATCAAACAAAAATGTTTCCATGGAGTGTATTGTTGTTCATTTTCATCAAATAAACAAAATAAAACCCAGAATAAATCCTGAAAGACAAGAAATGAGCATAAAAGATGCTTCAGCGCAAGTGTTAACGTTGCTGAAAGAGCCCAAATTTCAAAAAATATTGCGAAAAACAAAAATCTTCTGTTTTAGAGTGAATGTTTGAGGTGTATAGAAGGCATTTTTTTTATTTTTTGAAATTTTAAATTTTTACATATTTCCATGAAAAGGGCCAATACCCCCCCCTATGGGTTCTAGGTGAAAATCACACTCGACACAAATCAAACAAAAATTTTTCCATGGTGTGTATTGTTGTTCATTTTCCTCAAATAAACAAAATAAAACCCAGAACAAATCCTGAAAGACAAGAAATGAGCATAAAAGATGCTTCAACGCAAGTGTTAATGTTGCTAAAAGAGCCCAAATTTAAAAAAATATTGCGAAAAACAACAATCTTCTGTTTTAGAGTGAATGTTTGATGTGTATAGAAGGCATTTATTTTATTTTTAGAAATTTTAATTTTTTACATTTTTCCATGAAAAGTGCCAATACCCCCCCCTTGGGTTCTAGGTGAAAATCTCACTCGACACAAATCAAACAAAAATGTTTCCATGGTGTGTATTGTTGTTCATTTTCATCAAATAAACAAAATAAAACCCAGAAAAAATCCTGAAAGACAAGAAATGAGCATAAAAGATGCTTCAGCGCAAGTGTTAACGTTGCTAAAAAAGCCCAAATTTCAAAAAATATTGCGAAAAACAACAATCTTTTGTTTTAGAGTGAATGTTTGAGGTGTATAGAAGGCATTTATTTTATTTTTAGAAATTTTAATTTTTTACATTTTTCCATGACAAGTGCCAATTCCCCCCCCTTTGGGTTCTAGGTGAAAATCTCACTCGACACAAATCAAACAAAAATGTTTCCATTGTGTGTATTGTTGTTCATTTTCATCAAATAAACAAAATAAAACCCAGAATAAATCCTGAAAGACAAGAAATTAGCATAAAAGATGCTTCAGCGCAAGTGTTAACGTTGCTAAAAGAGCCCAAATTTCAAAAAATATTGCGAAAAATCACAATCTTCTGTTTTAGAGTGAATGTTTGAGGTGTATAGAAGGCATTTATTTCATTTTTAGAAATTTTAATTTTTCACATTTTTCCATGAAAAGTTCCAATCCAAAGTTTTCACCTAGAACCCCCCCTTTGGGTTCTAGGTGAAAATCTCACTCGACACATATCAAACAAAAATGTTTCCATGGTGTGTATTGTTGTTCATTTTCATGAAATAAACAAAATAAAACCGAGAATAAATCCTGAAAGACAAGAAATGAGCATAAAAGATGCTTCAGCGCAAGTGTTAACGTTGCTGAAAGAGCCCAAATTTCAAAAAATATTGCGGAAAACAACAATCTTCTGTTTTAGAGTGAATGTTTGAGGTGTATAGAAGGCATTTATTTTATTTTTAGAAATTTTAATTTTTTACATTTTTCCATGAAAATTGACAAAACCCCTTCTTTGGGTTCTAGGTGAAAATCTCACTCGCAACAAATCAAAAAAAAATGTTTCCATGGTGTGTATTGTTGTTCATTTTCATCATATAAACAAAAGAAAATCCAGAATAAATCCTGAAAGACAAGAAATGAAAATAAAAGATGCTTCAGCGCAAGTGTTAACGTTGCTAAAAGAGCCCAAAATCAAAAAATTTTGCGAAAAACAACAATCTTCTGTTTTAGAGTGAATGTTTGAGGTGTATAGAACGCATTTATTTTATTTTTAGAAATTTTAATTTTTCCCATTTTTCCATGAAAAGTACCAATACCCCCCCCTTTGGTTTCTAGGTGAAAATCTCATACGACACAAATAAAAAAAAAATGTTTCCATGGTGTGTATTGTTGTTCATTTTCATCAAATAAACAAAATAAAACCCAGAATAAATCCTGAAAGACAAGAAATGAGCATAAAACATGCTTCAGCGCAAGTGTTAACGTTGCTAAAAGAGCCCAAATTTCAAAAAATATTGCGAAAAAAAAAAATCTTCTGTTTTAGAGTGAATGTTTGAGGTGTATAGAAGGCATTTATTTATTTTTTGAAATTTTAAATTTTTACATTTTTCCATGAAAAGGGCCAATACCCCCCCTATGGGTTCTTGGTGAAAATCTCACTCGACACAAATCAAACAAAAATTTTTCCATGGTGTGTATTGTTGTTCATTTTCCTCAAATAAACAAAATAAAACCCAGAACAAATCCTGAAAGACAAGAAATGAGCATAAAAGATGCTTCAGCGCAAGTGTTAATGTTGCTAAAAGAGCCCAAATTTAAAAAAATATTGCGAAAAACAACAATCTTCTGTTTTAGAGTGAATGTTTTAGGTGTATAGAAGGCATTTATTTTATTTTTAGAAATTTTAATTTTTTACATTTTTCCATGAAAAGTGCCAATACCCCCCCCTTGGGTTCTAGGTGAAAAACTCACTCGACACAAATCAAACAAAAATGTTTCCATGGTGTGTATTGTTGTTCATTTTCATCAAATAAACAAAATAAAACCCAGAACAAATCCTGAAATACAAGAAATGAGCATAAAAGATGCTTCAGCGCAAGTGTTAACGTTGCTAAAAAAGCCCAAATTTCAAAAAATATTGCGAAAAACAACAATCTTTTGTTTTAGAGTGAATGTTTGAGGTGTATAGAAGGCATTTATTTTATTTTTAGAAATTTTAATTTTTTACATTTTTCCATGAGAAGTGCCCTTTGGGTTCTAGGTGAAAATTTCACTCGACACAAATCAAACAAAAATGTTTTTATGTTGTGTATTGTTGTTAATTTTCATCAAATAAACAAAATAAAACCGAGAATAAATCCTGAAAGACAAGAAATGAGCATAAAAGATGCTTCAGCGCAAGTGTTAACGTTGCTGAAAGAGCCCAAATTTCAAAAAATATTGCGGAAAACAACAATCTTCTGTTTTAGAGTGAATGTTTGAGGTGTATAGAAGGCATTTATTTTATTTTTAGAAATTTTAATTTTTTACATTTTTCCATGAAAATTGACAAAACCCCTTCTTTGGGTTCTAGGTGAAAATCTCACTCGCAACAAATCAAAAAAAAATGTTTCCATGGTGTGTATTGTTTTTCATTTTCATCATATAAACAAAATAAAACCCAGAATAAATCCTGAAAGACAAGAAATGAGCATAAAAGATGCTTCAGCGCAAGTGTTAACGTTGCTAAGAGAGCCGATATTTCAAAAAATATTGCGAAAAAAACCACTATCTTCTGTTTTGAAGTGAATGTTTGAGGTGCATAGAAGGCATTTATTTTATTTTTAGAAATTTTAATTTTTCACATATTTCCATGAAAAGTGCCAATACCCCCCCCTTTGGGTTCTAAGTGAAAATCTCACTCGACAGAAATCAAACAAAAATGTTTCCATGGAGTGTATTGTTGTTCATTTTCATCAAATAAACAAAATAAAACCCAGAATAAATCCTGAAAGACAAGAAATGAGCATAAAAGATGCTTCAGCGCAAGTGTTAACGTTGCTGAAAGAGCCCAAATTTCAAAAAATATTGCGAAAAACAAAAATCTTCTGTTTTAGAGTGAATGTTTGAGGTGTATAGAAGGCATTTATTTCATTTTTAGAAATTTTAATTTTTTACATTTTTCCATAAAAAATGCCAATACCCCCCACTTTGGGTTCTAGGTGAAAATCTCACTCGAACAAATCAAACAAAAATGTTTCCATGGTGTGTATTGTTGTTAATTTTCATCAAATAAACAAAATAAAACCCAGAATAAATCCTGAAAGACAAGAAATGAGCATAAAAGATGCTTCAGCGCAAGTGTTAACGTTGCTAAGAGAGCCGATATTTCAAAAAATATTGCGAAAAAAACCACTATCTTCTGTTTTGAAGTGAATGTTTGAGGTGCATAGAAGGCATTTATTTTATTTTTAGAAATTTTAATTTTTCACATATTTCCATGAAAAGTGCCAATACCCCCCCCTTTGGGTTCTAAGTGAAAATCTCACTCGACAGAAATCAAACAAAAATGTTTCCATGGAGTGTATTGTTGTTCATTTTCATCAAATAAACAAAATAAAACCCAGAATAAATCCTGAAAGACAAGAAATGAGCATAAAAGATGCTTCAGCGCAAGTGTTAACGTTGCTGAAAGAGCCCAAATTTCAAAAAATATTGCGAAAAACAAAAATCTTCTGTTTTAGAGTGAATGTTTGAGGTGTATAGAAGGCATTTTTTTTATTTTTTGAAATTTTAAATTTTTACATATTTCCATGAAAAGGGCCAATACCCCCCCCTATGGGTTCTAGGTGAAAATCACACTCGACACAAATCAAACAAAAATTTTTCCATGGTGTGTATTGTTGTTCATTTTCCTCAAATAAACAAAATAAAACCCAGAACAAATCCTGAAAGACAAGAAATGAGCATAAAAGATGCTTCAACGCAAGTGTTAATGTTGCTAAAAGAGCCCAAATTTAAAAAAATATTGCGAAAAACAACAATCTTCTCTTTTAGAGTGAATGTCTGAGGTGTATAGAAGGCATTTATTACATTTTTAGAAATTTTAATTTTTCACATTTTTCCATGAAAAGTGCCAATACCCCTTTGGGTTCTAGGTGAAAATCTCACTCGCAACAAATCAAAAAAAAATGTTTCCATGGTGTGTATTGTTGTTCATTTTCATCAAATAAACAAAATAAAACGCAGAATAAATCCTGAAAGACAAGAAATGAGCATAATAGGTGCTTAGGCGCGTGGTAATGTTAGAAATAGAGCCCATATTTCCAAAAATATTGCGAAAAAAAACAATTTTTTCTTTTATAGTGAATGTTTGAGGTGTATAGAAGGTTTTTATTTCATTTTTTGGAATTGTTATTTTTAACATTTTACCATGAAAAGTGCCAATACCCCTTCGGGTTCTAGGTGAAAGTGTCACTCGACAAGAAATAAACAAAACATTTTTTAAGGTGTGTATTATTGTTCATTTTGATAAAATAAACAAAATAAAACCCAGAAAAAATCCTGAAAGACAAGAAATGAGCATAATAGATGATTCTGCGAAAGTGTTAATGTTAGTAAAAGAGCCCATATTTCCAAAAACATTGCGGAAAACCACAATCTTGTCTTTTAGAATGAAAGTCTGAGGTGTATAGAAGGCATTTATTTCATTTTTAGAAATTTTAATTTTTTACATTTTTCCATAAAAAATGCCAATACCCCCCACTTTGGGTTCTAGGTGAAAATCTCACTCGAACAAATCAAACAAAAATGTTTCCATGGTGTGTATTGTTGTTAATTTTCATCAAATAAACAAAATAAAACCCAGAATAAATCCTGAAAGACAAGAAATGAGCATAAAAGATGCTTCAGCGCAAGTGTTAACGTTGCTGAAAGAGCCCAAATTTCAAAAAATATTGCGAAAAACAAAAATCTTCTGTTTTAGAGTGAATGTTTGAGGTGTATAGAAGGCATTTTTTTTATTTTTTGAAATTTTAAATTTTTACATATTTCCATGAAAAGGGCCAATACCCCCCCCTATGGGTTCTAGGTGAAAATCACACTCGACACAAATCAAACAAAAATTTTTCCATGGTGTGTATTGTTGTTCATTTTCCTCAAATAAACAAAATAAAACCCAGAACAAATCCTGAAAGACAAGAAATGAGCATAAAAGATGCTTCAACGCAAGTGTTAATGTTGCTAAAAGAGCCCAAATTTAAAAAAATATTGCGAAAAAAAACAATCTTCTGTTTTAGAGTGAATGTTTGATGTGTATAGAAGGCATTTATTTTATTTTTAGAAATTTTAATTTTTTACATTTTTCCATGAAAAGTGCCAATACCCCCCCCTTGGGTTCTAGGTGAAAATCTCACTCGACACAAATCAAACAAAAATGTTTCCATGGTGTGTATTGTTGTTCATTTTCATCAAATAAACAAAATAAAACCCAGAACAAATCCTGAAAGACAAGAAATGAGCATAAAAGATGCTTCAGCGCAAGTGTTAACGTTGCTAAAAAAGCCCAAATTTCAAAAAATATTGCGAAAAACAACAATCTTTTGTTTTAGAGTGAATGTTTGAGGTGTATAGAAGGCATTTATTTTATTTTTAGAAATTTTAATTTTTTACATTTTTCCATGACAAGTGCCAATTCCCCCCCCTTTGGGTTCTAGGTGAAAATCTCACTCGACACAAATCAAACAAAAATGTTTCCATTGTGTGTATTGTTGTTCATTTTCATCAAATAAACAAAATAAAACCCAGAATAAATCCTGAAAGACAAGAAATGAGCATAAAAGATGCTTCAGCGCAAGTGTTAACGTTGCTAAAAGAGCCCAAATTTAAAAAAATATTGCGAAAAACAGCAATCTTCTGTTTTAGAGTGAATGTTTGAGGTGTATAGAAGGCATTTATTTCATTTTTAGAAATTTTAATTTTTCACATTTTTCCATGAAAAGTTCCAATCCAAAGTTTTCACCTAGAACCCCCCCTTTGGGTTCTAGGTGAAAATCTCACTCGACACATATCAAACAAAAATGTTTCCATGGTGTGTATTGTTGTTCATTTTCATGAAATAAACAAAATAAAACCGAGAATAAATCCTGAAAGACAAGAAATGAGCATAAAAGATGCTTCAGCGCAAGTGTTAACGTTGCTGAAAGAGCCCAAATTTCAAAAAATATTGCGGAAAACAACAATCTTCTGTTTTAGAGTGAATGTTTGAGGTGTATAGAAGGCATTTATTTTATTTTTAGAAATTTTAATTTTTTACATTTTTCCATGAAAATTGACAAAACCCCTTCTTTGGGTTCTAGGTGAAAATCTCACTCGCAACAAATCAAAAAAAAATGTTTCCATGGTGTGTATTGTTGTTCATTTTCATCATATAAACAAAAGAAAATCCAGAATAAATCCTGAAAGACAAGAAATGAAAATAAAAGATGCTTCAGCGCAAGTGTTAACGTTGCTAAAAGAGCCCAAAATCAAAAAATTTTGCGAAAAACAACAATCTTCTGTTTTAGAGTGAATGTTTGAGGTGTATAGAACGCATTTATTTTATTTTTAGAAATTTTAATTTTTCCCATTTTTCCATGAAAAGTACCAATACCCCCCCCTTTGGTTTCTAGGTGAAAATCTCACACGACACAAATAAAAAAAAAATGTTTCCATGGTGTGTATTGTTGTTCATTTTCATCAAATAAACAAAATAAAACCCAGAATAAATCCTGAAAGACAAGAAATGAGCATAAAACATGCTTCAGCGCAAGTGTTAACGTTGCTAAAAGAGCCATTATTTCAAAAAATATTGCGAAAAAAAAAAATCTTCTGTTTTAGAGTGAATGTTTGAGGTGTATAGAAGGCATTTATTTATTTTTTGAAATTTTAAATTTTTACATTTTTCCATGAAAAGGGCCAATACCCCCCCCTATGGGTTCTTGGTGAAAATCTCACTCGACACAAATCAAACAAAAATTTTTCCATGGTGTGTATTGTTGTTCATTTTCCTCAAATAAACAAAATAAAACCCAGAACAAATCCTGAAAGACAAGAAATGAGCATAAAAGATGCTTCAGCGCAAGTGTTAATGTTGCTAAAAGAGCCCAAATTTAAAAAAATATTGCGAAAAACAACAATCTTCTGTTTTAGAGTGAATGTTTTAGGTGTATAGAAGGCATTTATTTTATTTTTAGAAATTTTAATTTTTTACATTTTTCCATGAAAAGTGCCAATACCCCCCCCTTGGGTTCTAGGTGAAAAACTCACTCGACACAAATCAAACAAAAATGTTTCCATGGTGTGTATTGTTGTTCATTTTCATCAAATAAACAAAATAAAACCCAGAACAAATCCTGAAATACAAGAAATGAGCATAAAAGATGCTTCAGCGCAAGTGTTAACGTTGCTAAAAAAGCCCAAATTTCAAAAAATATTGCGAAAAACAACAATCTTTTGTTTTAGAGTGAATGTTTGAGGTGTATAGAAGGCATTTATTTTATTTTTAGAAATTTTAATTTTTTACATTTTTCCATGAGAAGTGCCCTTTGGGTTCTAGGTGAAAATTTCACTCGACACAAATCAAACAAAAATGTTTTTATGTTGTGTATTGTTGTTCATTTTCATCAAATAAACAAAATAAAACCGAGAATAAATCCTGAAAGACAAGAAATGAGCATAAAAGATGCTTCAGCGCAAGTGTTAACGTTGCTGAAAGAGCCCAAATTTCAAAAAATATTGCGGAAAACAACAATCTTCTGTTTTAGAGTGAATGTTTGAGGTGTATAGAAGGCATTTATTTTATTTTTAGAAATTTTAATTTTTTACATTTTTCCATGAAAATTGACAAAACCCCTTCTTTGGGTTCTAGGTGAAAATCTCACTCGCAACAAATCAAAAAAAAATGTTTCCATGGTGTGTATTGTTGTTCATTTTCATCATATAAACAAAAGAAAATCCAGAATAAATCCTGAAAGACAAGAAATGAAAATAAAAGATGCTTCAGCGCAAGTGTTAACGTTGCTAAAAGAGCCCAAAATCAAAAAATATTGCGAAAAACAACAATCTTCTGTTTTAGAGTGAATGTTTGAGGTGTATAGAACGCATTTATTTTATTTTTAGAAATTTTAATTTTTCCCATTTTTCCATGAAAAGTACCAATACCCCCCCCTTTGGTTTCTAGGTGAAAATCTCACACGACACAAATAAAAAAAAAATGTTTCCATGGTGTGTATTGTTGTTCATTTTCATCAAATAAACAAAATAAAACCCAGAATAAATCCTGAAAGACAAGAAATGAGCATAAAACATGCTTCAGCGCAAGTGTTAACGTTGCTAAAAGAGCCCAAATTTCAAAAAATATTGCGAAAAAAAAAAATCTTCTGTTTTAGAGTGAATGTTTGAGGTGTATAGAAGGCATTTATTTATTTTTTGAAATTTTAAATTTTTACATTTTTCCATAAAAAGGGCCAATACCCCCCCCTATGGGTTCTTGGTGAAAATCTCACTCGACACAAATCAAACAAAAATTTTTCCATGGTGTGTATTGTTGTTCATTTTCCTCAAATAAACAAAATAAAACCCAGAACAAATCCTGAAAGACAAGAAATGAGCATAAAAGATGCTTCAGCGCAAGTGTTAATGTTGCTAAAAGAGCCCAAATTTAAAAAAATATTGCGAAAAACAACAATCTTCTGTTTTAGAGTGAATGTTTTAGGTGTATAGAAGGCATTTATTTTATTTTTAGAAATTTTAATTTTTTACATTTTTCCATGAAAAGTGCCAATACCCCCCCCTTGGGTTCTAGGTGAAAAACTCACTCGACACAAATCAAACAAAAATGTTTCCATGGTGTGTATTGTTGTTCATTTTCATCAAATAAACAAAATAAAACCCAGAACAAATCCTGAAATACAAGAAATGAGCATAAAAGATGCTTCAGCGCAAGTGTTAACGTTGCTAAAAAAGCCCAAATTTCAAAAAATATTGCGAAATACAACAATCTTTTGTTTTAGAGTGAATGTTTGAGGTGTATAGAAGGCATTTATTTTATTTTTAGAAATTTTAATTTTTTACATTTTTCCATGAGAAGTGCCCTTTGGGTTCTAGGTGAAAATTTCACTCGACACAAATCAAACAAAAATGTTTTTATGTTGTGTATTGTTGTTCATTTTCATCAAATAAACAAAACAAAACCCAGAAAAAATCCTGAAAGACAAGAAATGAGCATAAAAGATGCTTCAGCGCAAGTGTTAACGTTACTAAAAGAGCCCAAATTTAAAAAAATATTGCGAAAAACAACAATCTTCTGTTTTAGAGTGAATGTTTGGGGTGTATAGAAGGCATGTATTTTATTTTTAGAAATTTTAAATTTTTACATTTTTCCATGAAAAGTGCAAAAAACACCCCCCCTTTGGGTTCTAGGTGAAAATCTCAATCGCAACAAATAAAAAAAAATGTTTCCATGGTGTGTATTGTTGTTTATTTTCATCAAATAAACAAATTAAAACCCAGAATAAATCCTGAAAGACAAGAAATGAGCATGAAAGATGCTTCAGCGCAAGTGTTAACGTTACTAAAAGAGCCCAAATTTCAAAAAATATTGCGAAAAACAGCAATCTTCTGTTTTAGAGTGAATGTTTGAGGTGAATAGGAGGCATTTTTTTCATTTTTGGAAATTTTAATTTTTCACATTTTTCCATGAAAAGAGCCAATACCTTTGGGTTCTAGGTGAAAATCTCACTCGACACAAATCAAACAAAAATGTTTCCATGGTGTGTATTGTTGTTCATTTTCATCAAATAAACAAAATAAAACCCAGAAAAAATCCTGAAAGACAAGTAATTAGCCTAAAAGATGCTTCAGCGTAAGTGTTAACGCTACTAAAAAAGCCCAAATTTCAAAAAATATTGCGAAAAACAGCAATCTTCTGTTTTAGAGTGAATGTTTGAGGTGTATACAAGGCATTTTTTTCATTTTTAGAAATTTTAATTTTTCACATTTTTCCATGGAAAGTGCCAATGCTACTATAATAATACAATACAATACTATAATATAACAATACAATAATACTGCCCTTTGGGTTCTAGGTGAAAATTTCACTCGACACAAATCAAACAAAAATGTTTCCATTGTGTGTATTGTTGTTCATTTTCATCAAATAAACAAAATAAAACCCAGAATAAATCCTGAAAGACAAGAAATGAGCATAAAAGATGCTTCAGCGCAAGTGTTATCGTTGCTGAAAGAGCCCAAATTTAAAAAAATATTGCGAAAAAGAACAATCTTCTTTTTTCGAGTGAATGTTTGAGGTGTATAGAAGGCATTTTTTTCATTTTTAGAAATTTTAATTTTTCACATTTTTCCATGGAAAGTGCCAATACTACTATAATAATACAATACAATACTATAATATAACAATACAATAATACTGCCCTTTGGGTTCTAGGTGAAAATTTCACTCGACACAAATCAAACAAAAATGTTTCCATGGTGTGTATTGTTGTTCATTTTAATCAAATAAACAAAATAAAACCCAGAATAAATCCTGAAAGACAAGAAATGAGCATAAAAGATGCTTCAGCGCAAGTGTTAACGTTGCTAAAAGAGCCAAAATTTCAAAAAATATTGCGAAAAAAAACAATCTTCTGTTTTAGAGTGATTGTTTGAGGTGTATAGAAGGAATTTATTTTATTTTTAGAAATTTTAATTTTTCACATTTTTCCATGAAAAGTGCCAATACCTTTGGGTTCTAGGTGAAAATCTCACTCGACACAAATCAAACAAAAATGTTTCCATGGTGTGTATTGTTGTTCATTTTCATCAAATAAACAAAATAAAACCCAGAAAAAATCCTGAAAGACAAGTAATTAGCCTAAAAGATGCTTCAGCGTAAGTGTTAACGCTACTAAAAAAGCCCAAATTTAAAAAAATATTGCGAAAAACAGCAATCTTCTGTTTTAGAGTGAATGTTTGAGGTGTATAGAAGGCATTTATTTTATTTTTAGAAATTTTAATTTTTTACATTTTTCCAAGAAAAGCGCCAATACCCCCCTTTGGGTTCTAGGTGAAAATCTCGCTCGGCACAAATCAAACAAAAATGTTTCCATGGACTGTATTGTTGTTCATTTTCATCAAATGAACAAAATAAAACCCAGAATAAATCCTGAAAGACAATAAATGAGCATCAAAGATGCTTCAGCGCAAGTGTTATCGTTGCTAAAAGAGCCCAAATTTCAAAAAATATTGCGAAAAAGAACAATCTTCTATTTTAGAGTGAATGTTTGAGGTGTAAAGAAGGAATTTATTTTATTTTTAGAAATTTTAATTTTTCACATTTTTCCATGAAAAGTGCCAATGCCCCCCCCTTTGGGTTCAAGGTGAAAATCTCACTCGACACAAATCAAACAAAACTGTTTCCATGGTGTGTATTGTTGTTCATTTTCATCAAATAAACAAAATAAAACCCAGAATAAATCCTGAAAGACAAGAAATGAGCATAAAAGATGCTTCAGCGCAAGTGTTAACATTGCTAAAAGAGCCAAAATTTCAAAAAATATTGCGAAAAACAACAATCTTCTATTTTAGAGTGATTGTTTGAGGTGTATAGAAGGAATTTATTTTATTTTTAGAAATTTTAATTTTTCACATTTTTCCATGAAATGTGCCAATACCTTTGGGTTCTAGGTGAAAATCTCACTCGACAAAAATCAAACAAAAATGTTTCCATGGTGTGTATTGTTGTTCATTTTCATCATATAAATAAATTAAAACCCAGAATAAATCCTGAAAGACAAGAAATGAGCATGAAAGATGCTTCAGCGCAAGTGTTAACGTTACTAAAAGAGCCCAAATTTCAAAAAATATTGCGAAAAACAGCAAATTTCTGTTTTAGAGTGAATGTTTTAGGTGTATAGAAGGCATTTATTTCAGTTTTAGAAATTTTAATTTTTCACATTTTTCCATGAAAAGTGCCAATACCTTTGGGTTCTAGGTGAAAATCCCACTCGACACAAATCAAAGAAAAATGTTCCATGGTGTGTATTGTTGTTCATTTTCATCAAAAAACAAAATAAAACCCAGAATAAATCCTGAAAGACAAGTAATTAGCCTAAAACATGCTTCAGCGAAAGTGTTAACGCTACTAAAAAAGCCCAAATTTCAAAAAATATTGCGAAAAACAGCAATCTTCTGTTTTAGAGTGAATGTTTGAGATGTATTGAAGGCATTTATTTTATTTTTAGAAATTTTAATTTTTCAGATTTTTCCATGAAAAGTGCCAATGCCCCCCCCTTTAAGTTCTAGGTGAAAATCTCACTCGACACAATTCAAACAAAACTGTTTCCATGGTGTCTATTGTTGTTCATTTTCATCAAATAAACAAAATAAAACCCAGAATAAATCCTGAAAGACAAGAAATGAGCATAAAAGATGCTTCAGCGCAAGTGTTAACGTTGCTAAAAGAGCCCAAATTTCAAAAAATATTGCGAAAAACTACAATCTTCTGTTTTAGAGTGAATGTTTGAGATGTATAGAAGGCATTTATTTCATTTTTAGAAATTTTAATTTTTCACATTTTTCCATGAAAAGTGCCAATACCTTTAGGTTCTAGGTGAAAATCTCACTCGACACAAATCAAACAAAAATGTTTGCATGGTGTGTATTGTTGTTCACTTTCATCAAATAAACAAATTAAAACCCAGAATAAATCCTGAAAGACAAGAAATGAGCATGAAAGATGCTTCAGCGCAAGTGTTAACGTTACTAAAAGAGCCCAAATTTCAAAAAATATTGCGAAAAACAGCAATCTTCTGTTTTAGAGTGAATGTTTGAGGTGTATAGAAGGCATTTTTTTCATTTTTGGAAATTTTAATTTTTCAAATTTTTCCATGAAAAGTGCCAATACCCCCCCTTTGGGTTCTAGGTGAAAATTTCACTCGACACAAATCAAACAAAAATGTTTCCATGGTGTGTATTGTTGTTCATTTTCATCAAATAAACAAAATAAAACCCAGAAAAAATCCTGAAAGACAAGTAATTAGCCTAAAAGATGCTTCAGCGTAAGTGTTAACGCTACTAAAAAAGCCCAAATTTAAAAAAATATTGCGAAAAACAGCAATCTTCTGTTTTAGAGTGAATGTTTGAGGTGTATACAAGCATTTTTTTCATTTTTAGAAATTTTAATTTTTCACATTTTTCCATGAAAAGTGCCAATGCCCCCCCCTTTGGGTTCTAGGTGAAAATTTCACTCGACACAAATCAAACAAAAATGTTTCCATGGTGTGTATTGTTGTTCATTTTCATCAAATAAACAAAATAAAACCCAGAAAAAATCCTGAAAGACAAGTAATTAGCCTAAAAGATGCTTCAGCGTAAGTGTTAACGCTACTAAAAAAGCCCAAATTTCAAAAAATATTGCGAAAAACAGCAATCTTCTGTTTTAGAGTGAATATTTGAGGTGTATACAAGGCATTATTTTCATTTTTAGAAATTTTAATTTTTCACATTTTTCCATGGAAAGTGCCAATACTACTATAATAATACAATACAATACTATAATATAACAATACAATAATACTGCCCTTTGGGTTCTAGGTGAAAATTTCACTCGACACAAATCAAACAAAAATGTTTCCATGGTGTGTATTGTATTTCATTTTCATCAAATAAACAAAATAAAACCCAGAATAAATCCTGAAAGACAAGAAATGAGCATAAAAGATGCTTCAGCGCAAGTGTTATCGTTGCTAAAAGAGCCCAAATTTCAAAAAATATTGCGAAAAAGAACAATCTTCTCTTTTCGAGTGAATGTTTGAGGTGTATAGAAGGCATTTATTTTATTTTTAGAAAATTTAATTTTTTAAATTTTTCCATGAAAAGTGCCAATACCCCCCCTTTGGGTTCTAGGTGAAAATCTTACTCGGCACAAATCAAACAAAAATGTTTCCATGGTGTGTATTGTTGTTCATTTTAATCAAATAAACAAAATAAAACCCAGAATAAATCCTGAAAGACAAGAAATGAGCATAAAAGATGCTTCAGCGCAAGTGTTAACGTTGCTAAAAGAGCCAAAATATCAAAAAATATTGCGAAAAAAAACAATCTTCTGTTTTAGAATGATTGTTTGAGGTGTATAGAAGGAATTTATTTTATTTTTAGAAATTTTAATTTTTCACATTTTTCCATGAAAAGTGCCAATACCTTTGGGTTCTAGGTGAAAATCTCACTCGACACAAATCAAACAAAAATGTTTCCATGGTGTGTATTGTTGTTCATTTTCTTCATATAAACAAATTAAAACCCAGAATAAATCCTGAAAGACAAGAAATGAGCATGAAAGATGCTTCAGCGCAAGTGTTAACGTTACTAAAAGAGCCCAAATTTAAAAAAATATTGCGAAAAACAGCAATCTTCTGTTTTAGAGTGAATGTTTGAGGTGTATAGAAGGCATTTATTTTATTTTTAGAAATTTTAATTTTTTACATTTTTCCAAGAAAAGCGCCAATACCCCCCTTTGGGTTCTAGGTGAAAATCTCACTCGGCACAAATCAAACAAAAATGTTTCCATGGACTGTATTGTTGTTCATTTTCATCAAATGAACAAAATAAAACCCAGAATAAATCCTGAAAGACCTGAGCATAAAAGATGCTTCAGCGCAAGTGTTAACGTTGCTAAAAGAGCCCAAATTTCAAAAAATATTGCGAAAAACAACAATCTTCTGTTTTAGAGTGAATGTTTGAGGTGTATAGAAGGCATTTATTTTATTTTTAGAAATTTTAATTTGTCACATTTTTCCATGAAAAGTGCCAATACCTTTGGGTTCTAGGTGAAAATCTCATTCGACACAAATCAAACAAAAATGTTTCCATGGTGTGTATTGTTGTTCATTTTCATCAAATAAACAAAATAAAACCCAGAATAAATCCTGAAAGACAAGAAATGAGCATGAAAGATGCTTCAGCGCAAGTGTTAACATTACTAAAAGAGCCCAAATTTCAAAAAATATTGCGAAAAACAGCATTCTTCTGTTTAAGAGTGAATGTTTGAGGTATATAGAAGGCATTTATTTCATTTTTAGAAATTTTAATTTTTCACATTTTTCCATGAAAAGTGCCAATACCTTTGGGTTCTAGGTGAAAATCCCACTCGACACAAATCAAAGAAAAATGTTCCATGGTGTGTATTGTTGTTCGTTTTCATCAAAAAAACTAAATAAAACCCAGAATAAATCCTGAAAGACAAGAAATGAGCATAAAAGATGCTTCAGCGCAAGTGTTATCGTTGCTAAAAAGGCCCAAATTTCAAAAAATATTGCGAAAAAGAACAATCTTCTGTTTTGAAGTGAATGTTTGAGGTGTATAGAAGACATTTATTTTATTTTTAGAAATTTTAATTTTTTACATTTTTCCATGAAAAGTGCCAATACCCTCCACTTTGGGTTCTAGGTGAAAATCTCACTCGCCACAAATCAAAGAAAAATGTTCCATGGTGTGTATTGTTGTTCATTTTCATCAAAAAAACAAAATAAAACCCAGAATAAATCCTGAAAGACAAGTAATTAGCCTAAAAGATGCTTAGCCTAAAAGATGCAAGTGTTAACATTGCTAAAACAGCTGAATTTTCAAAAAATATTGCGAAAAACAACAATCTTCTGTCTGTAGAGTGAATGTTTGAGATGTATTGAAGGCATTTATTTTATTTTTAGAAATTTTAATTTTTCAGATTTTTCCATGAAAAGTGCCAATGCCCCCCCCTTTGGGTTCAAGGTGAAAATATCACTCGACACAAATCAAACAAAACTGTTTCCATGGTGTGTATTGTTGTTCATTTTCATCAAATAAACAAAATAAAACCCAGAATAAATCCTGAAAGACAAGAAATGAGCATAAAAGATGCTTCAGCGCAAGTGTTAACGTTGCTAAAAGAGCCAAAATTTCAAAAAATATTGCGAAAAACAACAATCTTCTGTTTTAGAGTGATTGTTTGAGGTGTATAGAAGGAATTTATTTCATTTTTAGAAATTTTAATTTTTCACATTTTTCCATGAAAAGTGCCAATACCTTTGGGTTCTAGGTGAAAATCCCACTCGACACAAATCAAAGAAAAATGTTCCATGGTGTGTATTGTTGTTCATTTTCATCAAAAAAACTAAATAAAACCCAGAATAAATCCTGAAAGACAAGAAATGAGCATAAAAGATGCTTCAGCGCAAGTGTTATCGTTGCTAAAAAGCCCAAATTTCAAAAAATATTGCGAAAAAGAACAATCTTCTGTTTTAGAGTGAATGTTTGAGGTGTATAGAAGGCATTTATTTTATTTTTAGAAATTTTAATTTTTTACATTTTTCCATGAAAAGTGCCAATACCCTCCACTTTGGGTTCTAGGTGAAAATCTCACTCGCCACAAATCAAGGAAAAATGTTCCATGGTGTGTATTGTTGTTCATTTTCATCAAAAAAACAAAATAAAACCCAGAATAAATCCTGAAAGACAAGTAATTAGCCTAAAAGATGCTTAGCCTAAAAGATGCAAGTGTTAACGCTACTAAAAAAGCCCAAATTTCAAAAAATATTGCAAAAAACAGCAATCTTCAGTTTAAGAGTGAATGTTTGAGGTTTATAGAAGGCATTTATTTCATTTTTAGAAATTTTAATTTTTCACATTTTTCCATGAAAAGTGCCAATACCTTTGGGTTCTAGGTGAAAATCTCACTCGACACAAATCAAACAAAAATGTTTCCATGGTTTGAATTGTTGTTCATTTTCATCAAATAAACAAAATAAAACCCAGAATAAATCCTGAAAGACAAGAATTGAGCATAAAAGATGCTTCAGCGCAAGTGTTAACATTGCTAAAACAGCCGAATTTTCAAAAAATATTGCGAAAAACAACAATCTTCTGTTTTTAGAGTGAATGTTTGAGATGTATAGAAGGCATTTATTTTATTTTTAGAAATTTTAATTTTTCTGATTTTTCCATGAAAAGTGCCAATGCCCCCCCCTTTGGGTTCAAGGTGAAAATCTCACTCGACACAAATCAAACAAAACTGTTTCCATGGTGTGTATTGTTGTTCATTTTCATCAAATAAACCAAATAAAACCCATAATAAATCCTGAAAGACAAGAAATGAGCATAAAAGATGCTTCAGCGCAAGTGTTAACGTTGCTAAAAGAGCCAACATTTCAAAAAATATTGCGAAAAACAACAATCTTCTGTTTTAGAGTGATTATTTGAGGTGTATAGAAGGAATTTATTTTATTTTTAGAAATTTTAATTTTTCACATTTTTCCATGAAAAGTGCCAATACCTTTGGGTTCTAGGTGAAAATCTCACTCGACACAAATCAAACAAAAATGTTTCCATGGTGTGTATTGTTGTTCATTTTCATCAAATAAACAAAATAAAACCCAGAATAAATCCAGAAAGACAAGAAATGAGCATGAAAGATGCTTCAGCGCAAGTGTTAACGTTACTAAAAGAGCCCAAATTTCAAAAAATATTGCGAAAAACAGCAATCTTCTGTTTAAGAGTGAATGTTTGAGGTGTATAGAAGGCATTTATTTCATTTTTAGAAATTTTAATTTTTCACATTTTTCCATGAAAAGTGCCAATACCTTTGGGTTCTAGGTGAAAATCCCAATCGACACAAATCAAAGAAAAATGTTCCATGGTGTGTATTGTTGTTCATTTTCATCAAAAAAACAAAATAAAACCCAGAATAAATCCTGAAAGACAAGAAATGAGCATAAAAGATGCTTCAGCGCAAGTGTTATCGTTGCTAAAAAGGCCCAAATTTCAAAAAATATTGCGAAAAAGAAAAATCTTCTGTTTTAGAGTGAATGTTTGAGGTGTATAGAAGGCATTTATTTTATTTTTAGAAATTTCAATTTTTTACATTTTTCCATGAAAAGTGCCAATACCCTCCACTTTGGGTTCTAGGTGAAAATCTCACTCGCCACAAATCAAAGAAAAATGTTCCATGGTGTGTATTGTTGTTCATTTTCATCAAAAAAACCAAATAAAACCCAGAATAAATCCTGAAAGACAAGTAATTAGCCTAAAAGATGCTTAGCCTAAAAGATGCAAGTGTTAACGCTACTAAAAAAACCCAAATTTCAAAAAATATTGCGAAAAACAGCAAATTTCTGTTTTAGAGTGAATGTTTGAGGTGTATAGACGGCATTTATTTCATTTTTAGAAATTTTAATTTTTCACATTTTTCCATGAAAAGTGCCAATACCTTTGGGTTCTAGGTGAAAATCCCACTCGACACAAATCAAAGAAAAATGTTCCATGGTGTGTATTGTTGTTCATTTTCATCAAAAAAACAAAATAAAACCCAGAATAAATCCTGAAAGACAAGTAATTAGCCTAAAAGATGCTTCAGCGTAAGTGTTAACGCTACTAAAAAAGCCCAAATTTCAAAAAATATTGCGAAAAACAGCAATCTTCTGTTTTAGAGTGAATGTTTGAGGTGTATTGAAGGCATTTATTTTATTTTTAGAAATTTTAATTTTTTACATTTTTCCAAGAAAAGCGCCAATACTCCCCCTTTGAGTTCTAGGTGAAGACCTCACTCGACCGAAATCAAACAAAAATGTTTCCATGGTGTGTATTGTTGTTCATTTTCATCAAATAAACAAAATAAAACCAAGAATAAATCCTGAAAGACAAGAAATGCGCATAAAAGATGCTTCAGCGCAAGTGTTAACGTTACTAAAAGAGCCCAAATTTCAAAAAATATTGCGAAAAACAACAATCTTCTGTTTTAGAGTGAATGTTTAAGGTGTATAGAAGGCATTTTTTTTATTTTTAGAAATTTTAATTTTTCACATTTTTCCATGAAAAGTGCCAATACCCCCCTTTGGGTTCTAGGTGAAAATCTCACTCGCAACAAATAAAAAAAAATTTTTCCATGGTGTGTATTGTTGTTCATTTTCATCAAATAAACGAAATAAAACCCAGAATAAATCCTGAAAGACAAGAAATGAGCATAAAAGATGCTTCAGCGCAAGTGTTAACGTTGCTAAAAAAGCCCATTTTTCAAAATATATTGCGAAAAACACCAATCTTCTATTTTAGAGTGAATGTTTGAGGTGTATTGAAGGCATTTATTTTATTTTTAGAAATTGTAATTTTTCACATTTTTCCATGAAAAGTGCCAATGCCCCCCCCTTTGGGTTCTAGGTGAAAATCTCACTCGACACAAATCAAACAAAACTGTTTCCATGGTGTGTATTGTTGGTCATTTTCATCAAATAAACAAAATAAAACCCAGAATAAATCCTGAAAGACAAGAAATGAGCATAAAAGATGCTTCAGCGCAAGTGTTAACGTTACTAAAAGAGCCCAAATTTCAAAAAAATATTGCGAAAAACAGCAATCCTCTGTTTCGAGTGAATGTTTGAGGTGTATAGAAGGCATTTTTTTCATTTTTAGAAATTTGAATTTTTCACATTTTTCCATGAAAAGTGCCAATACCCCCCCCTTTGGGTTCTAGGTGAAAATCTCACTCGACACAAATCAAACAAAAATGTTTCCATGGTGTGTATTGTTGTTCATTTTCATCAAATAAACAAAAAAAAAACCCAGAATTAATCCTGAAAGACAAGAAATGAGCATAAAAGATGCTTCAGCGAAAATGTTAACCTTGCGAAAAGAGCCCAAATTTCAAAAAATATTGCGAAAAACAGCAATCTTCTGTTATAGAGTGAATGTTTGAGGTGTATAGAAGGCATTTTTTTCATTTTTAGAAATTTTAATTTTTCACATTTTTCCATGAAAAGTGCCAATACCCCCCCCTTTGGGTTCTAGGTGAAAATCTCCTCGACACAAATCAAACAAAAATGTTTCCATGGTGTGTATTGTAGTTCATTTTCATCAAAAAAACAAAATAAAACCCAGAACAAATCCTGAAAGACAAGGAATGAGCATAAAAGATGCTTCAGCGCAAGTGTTAACGTTGCTAAAAAAGCCCATTTTTCAAAATATATTGCGAAAAACACCAATCTTCTATTTTAGAGTGAATGTTTGAGGTGGATTGAAGGCATTTATTTTATTTTTAGAAATTTTAATTTTTACATTTTTCCATGAAAAGTGCCAATACCCTCCCTTTGGGTTCTAGGTGAAAATCTCTCTCGACACAAATCAAACAAAAATGTTTCCATGGTGTGTATTGTTGTTCATTTTCATCAAATAAACAAAATAAAACCCAGAAAAAATCCTGAAACCCAAGAAATGAGCATAAAAGATGCTTCAGCGCAAGTGTTAACGTTGCTAAAAGAGCCCAAATTTCAAAAAATATTGCGAAAAACACCAATCTTCTGTTAAAAGAGTGAATGTTTGAGGTTTATAGAAGGCATTTTTTCATTTTTAGAAATTTTAATTTTTCACATTTTTCCATGAAAAGTGCCAATACCCCCCCCTTTTGGTTCTAGGTGAAAATCTCACTCAACACAAATCAAACAAAAATGTTTCCATGGTGTGTATTGTTGTTCATTTTCATCAAATAAACAAAATAAAACCCAGAATAAATCCTGAAAAAAAGAAATGAGCATAAAAGATGCTTCAGCGCAAGTGTTAACGTTGCTAAAAGATCCCAAATTTCAAAAAATATTGCGAAAAACAACAATCTTCTGTTTTAGAGTGATTGTTTGAGGTGTATAGAAGGTATTTATTTTATTTTTAGAAATTTTAAATTTTCACAATTTTCCATGAAAAGGGCCAATACCTTTGGGTTCTAGGTGAAAATCTTGCTCAACAGAAATCTAACAAAAATGTTTCCATGGTGTGTATTGTTGTTCATTTTCATCAAATAAACAAAATAAAACCAAGAATAAATCCTGAAAGACAAGAAATGAGCATAAAAGATGCTTCAGCTCAAGTGTTAACGTTATTAAAAGAGCCCAAATTTCAAAAAATATTGCGAAAAACAACAATCTTCTGTTTTAGAGTGTATGTTTGAGGTGTATAGAAGGCATTTTTTTCATTTTTAGAAATTTCAATTTTTCACATTTTTCCATGAAAAGTTTCAAGGTGAAAATCTCACTCGCCACAAATCAAAGAAAAATGTTCCATGGTGTGTATTGTTGTTCATTTTCATCAAAAAAACCAAATAAAACCCAGAATAAATCCTGAAAGACAAGTAATTAGCCTAAAAGATGCTTAGCCTAAAAGATGCAAGTGTTAACGCTACTAAAAAAGCCCAAATTTCAAAAAATATTGCGAAAAACAGCAAATTTCTGTTTTAGAGTGAATGTTTGAGGTGTATAGACGGCATTTATTTCATTTTTAGAAATTTTAATTTTTCACATTTTTCCATGAAAAGTGCCAATACCTTTGGGTTCTAGGTGAAAATCCCACTCGACACAAATCAAAGAAAAATGTTCCATGGTGTGTATTGTTGTTCATTTTCATCAAAAAAACAAAATAAAACCCAGAATAAATCCTGAAAGACAAGTAATTAGCCTAAAAGATGCTTCAGCGTAAGTGTTAACGCTACTAAAAAAGCCCAAATTTCAAAAAATATTGCGAAAAAAAGCAATCTTCTGTTTTAGAGTGAATGTTTGAGGTGTATTGAAGGCATTTATTTTATTTTTAGAAATTTTAATTTTTTACATTTTTCCAAGAAAAGCGCCAATACCCCCCCTTTGAGTTCTAGGTGAAGACCTCACTCGACAGAAATCAAACAAAAATGTTTCCATGGTGTGTATTGTTGTTCATTTTCAACAAATAAACAAAATAAAACCAAGAATAAATCCTGAAAGACAGGAAATGCGCATAAAAGATGCTTCAGCGCAAGTGTTAACGTTACTAAAAGAGCCCAAATTTCAAAAAATATTGCGAAAAACAACAATCTTCTGTTTTAGAGTGAATGTTTAAGGTGTATAGAAGGCATTTTTTTTATTTTTAGAAATTTTAATTTTTCACATTTTTCCATGAAAAGTGCCAATACCCCCCTTTGGGTTCTAGGTGAAAATCTCACTCACAACAAATAAAAAAAAATGTTTCCATGGTGTGTATTGTTGTTAATTTTCATCAAATAAACGAAATAAAACCCAGAATAAATCCTGAAAGACAAGAAATGAGCATAAAAGATGCTTCAGCGCAAGAGTTAACGTTGCTAAAAAAGCCCATTTTTCAAAATATATTGCGAAAAACACCAATCTTCTATTTTAGAGTGAATGTTTGAGGTGTATTGAAGGCATTTATTTTATTTTTAGAAATTTTAATTTTTCACATTTTTCCATGAAAAGTGCCAATGCCCCCCCTTTGGGTTCTAGGTGAAAATCTCACTCGACACAAATCAAACAAAACTGTTTCCATGGTGTGTATTGTTGGTCATTTTCATCAAATAAACAAAATAAAACCCAGAATAAATCCTGAAAGACAAGAAATGAGCATAAAAGATGCTTCACCGCAAGTGTTAACGTTGCTAAAAGAGCCCAAATTTCAAAAAATATTGCGAAAAAAACCACTATCTTCTGTTTTAGAGTGAATGTTTGAGGTGCATAGAAGGCATTTATTTTATTTTTAGAAATTTTAATTTTTCACATTTTTCCATTTAAGGTGCCAATACCCCCCCCTTTGGGTTCTAGGTGAAAATCTCCTCGACACAAATCAAACAAAAATGTTTCCATGGTGTGTATTGTAGTTCATTTTCATCAAATAAACAAAATAAAACCCAGAACAAATCCTGAAAGACAAGGAATGAGCATAAAAGATGCTTCAGCGCAAGTGTTAACGTTGCTAAAAAAGCCCATTTTTCAAAATATATTGCGAAAAACACCAATCTTCTATTTTAGAGTGAATGTTTGAGGTGGATTGAAGGCATTTATTTTATTTTTAGAAATTTTAATTTTTACATTTTTCCATGAAAAGTGCCAATACCCTCCCTTTGGGTTCTAGGTGAAAATCTCTCTCGACACAAATCAAACAAAAATGTTTCCATGGTGTGTATTGTTGTTCATTTTCATCAAATAAACAAAATAAAACCCAGAAAAAATCCTGAAACCCAAGAAATGAGCATAAAAGATGCTTCAGCGCAAGTGTTAACGTTGCTAAAAGAGCCCAAATTTCAAAAAATATTGCGAAAACACCAATCTTCTGTTAAAAGAGTGAATGTTTGAGGTTTATAGAAGGCATTTTTTCATTTTTAGAAATTTTAATTTTTCACATTTTTCCATGAAAAGTGCCAATACCCCCCCTTTTGGTTCTAGGTGAAAATCTCACTCAACACAAATCAAACAAAAATGTTTCCATGGTGTGTATTGTTGTTCATTTTCATCAAATAAACAAAATAAAACCCAGAATAAATCCTGAAAAAAAGAAATGAGCATAAAAGATGCTTCAGCGCAAGTGTTAACGTTGCTAAAAGATCCCAAATTTCAAAAAATATTGCGAAAAACAACAATCTTCTGTTTTAGAGTGATTGTTTGAGGTGTATAGAAGGTATTTATTTTATTTTTAGAAATTTTAAATTTTCACAATTTTCCATGAAAAGGGCCAATACCTTTGGGTTCTAGGTGAAAATCTTGCTCGACAGAAATCTAACAAAAATGTTTCCATGGTGTGTATTGTTGTTCATTTTCATCAAATAAACAAAATAAAACCAAGAATAAATCCTGAAAGACAAGAAATGAGCATAAAAGATGCTTCAGCTCAAGTGTTAACGTTATTAAAAGAGCCCAAATTTCAAAAAATATTGCGAAAAACAACAATCTTCTGTTTTAGAGTGTATGTTTGAGGTGTATAGAAGGCATTTTTTTCATTTTTAGAAATTTCAATTTTTCACATTTTTCCATGAAAAGTTCCAAGGTGAAAATCTCACTCGCCACAAATCAAAGAAAAATGTTCCATGGTGTGTATTGTTGTTCATTTTCATCAAAAAAACCAAATAAAACCCAGAATAAATCCTGAAACACAAGTAATTAGCCTAAAAGATGCTTAGCCTAAAAGATGCAAGTGTTAACGCTACTAAAAAAGCCCAAATTTCAAAAAATATTGCGAAAAACAGCAAATTTCTGTTTTAGAGTGAATGTTTGAGGTGTATAGACGGCATTTATTTCATTTTTAGAAATTTTAATTTTTCACATTTTTCCATGAAAAGTGCCAATACCTTTGGGTTCTAGGTGAAAATCCCACTCGACACAAATCAAAGAAAAATGTTCCATGGTGTGTATTGTTGTTCATTTTCATCAAAAAAACAAAATAAAACCCAGAATAAATCCTGAAAGACAAGTAATTAGCCTAAAAGATGCTTCAGCGTAAGTGTTAACGCTACTAAAAAAGCCCAAATTTAAAAAAATATTGCGAAAAACAGCAATCTTCTGTTTTAGAGTGAATGTTTGAGGTGTATTGAAGGCATTTATTTTATTTTTAGAAATTTTAATTTTTTACATTTTTCCAAGAAAAGCGCCAATACCCCCCCTTTGAGTTCTAGGTGAAGACCTCACTCGACAGAAATCAAACAAAAATGTTTCCATGGTGTGTATTGTTGTTCATTTTCAACAAATAAACAAAATAAAACCCAGAATATATCCTGAAAGACAAGAAATGAGCATAAAAGATGCTTCAGCGCAAGTGTTAACGTTGCTAAAAAAGCCCATTTTTCAAAATATATTGCGAAAAACACCAATCTTCTATTTTAGAGTGAATGTTTGAGGTGTATTGAAGGCATTTATTTTATTTTTAGAAATTTTAATTTTTCACATTTTTCCATGAAAAGTCCAATGCCCCCCCTTTGGGTTCTAGGTGAAAATCTCACTCGACACAAATCAAACAAAACTGTTTCCATGGTGTGTATTGTTGGTCATTTTCATCAAATAAACAAAATAAAACCCAGAATAAATCCTGAAAGACAAGAAATGAGCATAAAAGATGCTTCAGCGAAAATGTTAACCTTGCGAAAAGAGCCCAAATTTCAAAAAATATTGCGAAAAACAGCAATCTTCTGTTTTAGAGTGAATGTTTGAGGTGCATAGAAGGCATTTATTTTATTTTTAGAAATTTTAATTTTTCACATTTTTCCATTTAAAGTGCCAATACCCCCCCCTTTGGGTTCTAGGTGAAAATCTCACTCGACACAAATCAAACAAAAATGTTTCCATGGTGTGTATTGTTGTTCATTTTCATCAAATAAACAAAAAAAAAACCCAGAATAAATCCTGAAAGACAAGAAATGAGCATAAAAGATGCTTCAGCGAAAATGTTAACCTTGCGAAAAGAGCCCAAATTTTAAAAAATATTGCGAAAAACAGCAATCTTCTGTTATAGAGTGAATGTTTGAGGTGTATAGAAGGCATTTTTTTCATTTTTAGAAATTTTAATTTTTCACATTTTTCCATGAAAAGTGCCAATACCCCCCCCTTTGGGTTCTAGGTGAAAATCTCCTCGACACAAATCAAACAAAAATGTTTCCATGGTGTGTATTGTAGTTCATTTTCATCAAATAAACAAAATAAAACCCAGAACAAATCCTGAAAGACAAGAAATGAGCATAAAAGATGCTTCAGCGCAAGTGTTAACGTTGCTAAAAAAGCCCATTTTTCAAAATATATTGCGAAAAACACCAATCTTCTATTTTAGAGTGAATGTTTGAGGTGGATTGAAAGCATTTATTTTATTTTTAGAAATTTTAATTTTTACATTTCTCCATGAAAAGTGCCAATACCCTCCCTTTGGGTTCTAGGTGAAAATCTCACTCGACACAAATCAAACAAAAATGTTTCCATGGTGTGTATTGTTGTTCATTTTCATCAAATAAACAAAATAAAACCCAGAAAAAATCCTGAAAACCAAGAAATGAGCATAAAAGATGCTTCAGCGCAAGTGTTAACGTTGCTAAAAGAGTCCAAATTTCAAAAAATATTGCGAAAAACACCAATCTTCTGTTAAAAGAGTGAATGTTTGAGGTTTATAGAAGGCATTTTTTCATTTTTAGAAATTTTAATTTTTCACATTTTTCCATGAAAAGTGCCAATACCCCCCCTTTTGGTTCTAGGTGAAAATCTCACTCAACACAAATCAAACAAAAATGTTTCCATGGTGTGTATTGTTGTTCATTTTCATCAAATAAACAAAATAAAACCCAGAATAAATCCTGAAAAAAAGAAATGAGCATAAAAGATGCTTCAGCGCAAGTGTTAACGTTGCTAAAAGATCCCAAATTTCAAAAAATATTGCGAAAAACAACAATCTTCTGTTTTAGAGTGATTGTTTGAGGTGTATAGAAGGTATTTATTTTATTTTTAGAAATTTTAATTTTTCACATTTTTCCATGAAAAGTGCCAATACCTTTGGGTTCTAGGTGAAAATCTTGCTCGACAGAAATCTAACAAAAATGTTTCCATGGTGTGTATTGTTGTTCATTTTCATCAAATAAACAAAATAAAACCAAGAATAAATCCTGAAAGACAAGAAATGAGCATAAAAGATGCTTCAGCTCAAGTGTTAACGTTATTAAAAGAGCCCAAATTTCAAAAAATATTGCGAAAAACAACAATCTTCTGTTTTAGAGTGTATGTTTGAGGTGTATAGAAGGCATTTTTTTCATTTTTAGAAATTTCAATTTTTCACATTTTTTCCATGAAAAGTTCCAAGGTGAAAATCTCACTCGACACAACTCAAACAAAAATGTTTCCATGGTGTGTATTGTTGTTCATTTTCATCAAATAAACAAAATAAAACCCAGAATAAATCCTGAAAGACAAGAAATGAGCATAAAAGATGCTTCAGCGCAAGTGTTAAAATTGCTAAAACAGCCCAATTTTCAAAAAATATTGCGAAAAACAACAATCTTCTGTTTTAGAGTGAATGTTTGAGGTGTATTGAAGGCATTTATTTTATTTTTAGAAATTTTAATTTTTCAGATTTTTCCATGAAAAGTGCCAATGCCCCTCCCTTTGGGTTCTAGGTGAAAATCTCACTCGACACAAATCAAACAAAAATGTTTCCATGGTGTGTATTGTTGTTCATTTTCATCAAATAAGCAAAATAAAACCCAGAATAAATCCTGAAAGACAAGAAATGAGCATAAAAGATGCTTCAGCGCAGGTGTTAACGTTGCTAAAAGAGCCCAAATTTCAAAAAATATTGCGAAAAACAGCATTCTTCTGTTAAAAGAGTGAATGTTTGAGGTGTATAGAAGGCATTTTTTTCATTTTTAGAAATTTTAATTTTTCACATTTTTCCATGAAAAGTGCCAATACCCCCCCCTTTGGGTTCTAGGTGAAAATCTCACTCGCAACAAATCAAAAAAAAATGTTTCCATGGTGTCAATTGTTGTTCATTTTCATCAAATAAACGAAATAAAACCCAGAATAAATCCTGAAAGACAAGAAATGAGCATAAAAGATGCTTCAGCGCAAGTGTTAACGTTGCTAAAAAAGCCCATTTTTCAAAATATATTGCGAAAAACACCAATCTTCTATTTTAGAGTGAATGTTTGAGGTGTATTGAAGGCATTTATTTTATTTTTAGAAATTTTAATTTTTCACATTTTTCCATGAAAAGTGCAATACCCCCCCCTTTGGGTTCTAGGTGAAAATCTCACTCGACACAAATCAAACAAAAATGTTTCCATGGTGTGTATTGTTGTTCATTTTCATCAAATAAACAAAATAAAACCCAGAATAAATCCTGAAAGACAAGAAATGAGCATAAAAGATGCTTCAGCGAAAATGTTAACCTTGCGAAAAGAGCCCAAATTTCAAAAAATATTGCGAAAAACAGCAATCTTCTGTTTTAGAGTGAATGTTTGAGGTGTATAGAAAGCATTTATTTCATTTTTAGAAATTTTAATTTTTCACATTTTTCCATGAAAAGTGCCAATACCCCCCCCTTTTGGTTCTAGGTGAAAATCTCACTCAACACAAATCAAACAAAAATGTTTCCATGGTGTGTATTGTTGTTCATTTTCATCAAATAAACAAAATAAAACCCAGAATAAATCCTGAAAAAAAGAAATGAGCATAAAAGATGCTTCAGCGCAAGTGTTAACGTTGCTAAAAGATCCCAAATTTCAAAAAATATTGCGAAAAACAACAATCTTCTGTTTTAGAGTGAATGTTTGAGGTGTGTAGAAGGCATTTTTTTCATTTTTAGAAATTTTAATTTTTCACATTTTTCCATGAAAAGTGCCAATACCCCCCCCTTTGGGTCCTAGGTGAAAATCTCACTCGACACAAATCAAACAAAAATGTTTCCATGGTGTGTATTGTTGTTCATTTTCATCAAATAAACGAAATAAAACCCAGAATAAATCCTGAAAGACAAGAAATGAGCATAAAAGATGCTTCAGCGCAAGTGTTAACGTTGCTAAAAAAGCCCATTTTTCAAAATATATTGCGAAAAACACCAATCTTCCATTTTAGAGTGAATGTTTGAGGTGTATTGAAGGCATTTATTTTATTTTTAGAAATTTTAATTTTTTACATTTTTCCATGAAAAGTGCCAATACCGCCAGCTTTGGGTTCTAGGTGAAAATCTCACTCGACCCAAATCAAACAAAAATGTTTCCAGTGTGTGTATTGTTGTTCATTTTCATCAAATAAACAAAATAAAACCCAGAAAAAATCCTGAAAAACAAGAAATGAGCATAAAAGATGCTTCAGCGCAAGTGTTAACGTTGCTAAAAGAGCCCAAATTTCAAAAAATATTGCGAAAAACACCAATCTTCTGTTAAAAGAGTGAATGTTTGAGGTGTATAGAAGGCATTTTTTTCATTTTTAGAAATTTTAATTTTTCACATTTTTCCATGAAAAGTGCCAATACCCCCCCCTTTGGGTTCTAGGTGAAAATCTCACTCAACACATCAAACAAAAATTTTTCCATGGTGTGTATTGTTGTTCAAATTCATCAAATAAACAAAATAAAACCAAGAATAAATCCTGAAAGACAAGAAATGAGCATAAAAGATGCTTCAGCGCAAGTGTTAACGTTGCTAAAAAAGCCCATTTTTTAAATATATTGCGAAAAACACCAATCTTCTGTTTTAGAGTGAATGTTTGAGGTGTATTGAAGGCATTTATTTTTTTTAGAAATTTTAATTTTTCACATTTTTGCATGAAAAGTGCCAATACCCCCCCCTTTGGGTCCTAGGTAAAAATCTCACTCGACACAAATCAAACAAAAATGTTTCCATGGTGTGTATTGTTGTTCATTTTCATCAAATAAACGAAATAAAACCCAGATTAAATCCTGAAAGACAAGAAATGAGCATAAAAGATGCTTCAGCGCAAATTTAACGTTGCTAAAAAAGCCCATTTTTCAAAATATATTGCGAAAAACACCAATCTTCCATTTTAGAGTGAATGTTTGAGGTGTATTGAAGGCATTTATTTTATTTTTATAAATTTTAATTTTTCACATTTTTCCATGAAAAGTGCCAATACCCCCCCCTTTGGGTTCTAGGTGAAAATCTCACTCGCCACAAATCAAACAAAAATGTTTCTACGGTGTGTATTGTTGTTCATTTTCATCAAATAAACAAAATAAAACCAAGAATAAATCCTGAAAGACAAGAAATGAGCATAAAAGATGCTTCAGCGCAGGTGTTAACGTTGCTAAAAGAACCCAAATTTCAAAAAAATATTGCGAAAAACAACAATCTTCTGTTTTAGAGTGATTGTTTGAGGTGTAAAGAAGGCATTTATTTTATTTTTAGAAATTTTAATTTTTCACATTTTTCCATGAAAAGTGCCAATACCCCGCCGTTTGGGTTCTAGGTGAAAATCTCACTCGCAACAAATCAAAAAAAAAATGTTTCCATGGTGTCAATTGTTGTTCATTTTCATCAAATAAACGAAATAAAACCCAGAATAAATCCTGAAAGACAAGAAATGAGCATAAAAGATGCTTCAGCGCAAGTGTTAACGTTGCTAAAAAAGCCCATTTTTCAAAATATATTGCGAAAAACACCAATCTTCTATTTTAGAGTGAATGTTTGAGGTGTATTGAAGGCATTTATTTTATTTTTAGAAATTTTAATTTTTCACATTTTACCATGAAAAGTGCAATACCCCCCCCTTTGGGTTCTAGGTGAAAATCTCACTCGACACAAATCAAACAAAAATGTTTCCATGGTGTGTATTGTTGTTCATTTTCATCAAATAAACAAAATAAAACCCAGAATAAATCCTGAAAGACAAGAAATGAGCATAAAAGATGCTTCAGCGCAAGTGTTCACATTGCTAAGAGAGCCCAAATTTCAAAAAATATTTCGAAAAACAACTTCTGTTTTTATCTGAATGTTTGAGGTATATAGAAGGCATTTATTTCATTTTTAGAAATTTTAATTTTTCACATTTTTCCATGAAAAGTGCCAATACCCCCCCCTTTGGGTTCTAGGTGAAAATCTCTCTCGACACAAATCAAACAAAAATGTTTCCATGGTGTGTATTGTTGTTTATTTTCCTCAAATAAACAAAATAAAACCCAGAATAAATCCTGAAAGACAAGAAATGAGCATAAAAGATGCTTCAGCGCAAGTGTTATCGTTGCTAAAAGAGCCCAAATTTCAAAAAATATTGCGAAAAACAACAATCTACTGTTTTAGAGTGAATGTTTGAGGTGTATTGAAGGCATTTATTTTATTTTTAGAAATTTTAATTTTTCACATTTTTCCATGAAAAGTGCAATACCCCCCCCCTTTGGGTTCTAGGTGAAAATCTCACTCGACACAAATCAAACAAAAATGTTTCCATGGTGTGTATTGTTGTTCATTTTCATCAAATAAACAAAATAAAACCCAGAATAAATCCTGAAAGACAAGAAATGAGCATAAAAGATGCTTCAGCGCTAGGGTTAACGTTGCTAAAAGAGCCCAAATTTCAAAAAATATTGCGAAAAACAGCAATCTTCTGTTTTAGAGTGAATGTTTGAGGTGTATAGAAGGCATTTTATTCATTTTTAGAAATTTTAATTTTTCTCATTTTTCCATGAAAAGTGCCAATACCCCCTTTGGGTTCTAGGTGAAAATCTCACTCGACACAAATCAAACAAAAATGTTTCCATGGTGTGTATTGTTGTTCATTTTCATCAAATAAACAAAATAAAACCCAGAAAAAATCCTGAAAGACAAGTAATTAGCCTGAAAGATGCTTCAGCGTAAGTGTTAACGCTACTTAAAAAGCCCAAATTTAAAAAAATATTGCGAAAAACAGCAATCTTCTGTTTTAGAGTGAATGTTTGAGGTGTATAGAAGGCATTTTTTTCATTTTTAGAAATTTTAATTTTTCACATTTTTCCATGAAAAGTACCAATACCCCCCCTTTGGGTTCTAGGTGAAAATTTCACTCGACTCAAATCAAACAAAAATGTTTCCATGGTGTGTATTGTTGTTCATTTTCATCAAATAAACAAAATAAAACCCAGAAAAAATCCTGAAAGACAAGTAATTAGCCTAAAAGATGCTTCAGCGTAAGTGTTAACGCTACTAAAAAAGCCCAAATTAAAAAAAATATTGCGAAAAACAGCAATCTTCTGTTTTAGAGTGAATGTTTGAGGTGTATAGAAGGCATTTATTTCATTTTTAGAAATTTTAATTTTTTACATTTTTCCATGAAAAGTGCCAATACCCCCCCCTTTGGGTTCTAGGTGAAAATCTAACTCGACACAAATCAAACAAAAATGTTTCCATGGTGTGTATTGTTGTTCATTTTCATCAAATAAACAGAATAAAACCCAGAATAAATCCTGAAAGACAAGTAATTAGCCTAAAAGATGCTTCAGCGTAAGTGTTAACGCTACTAAAAAAGCCCAAATTTCAAAAAATATTGCGAAAAACAGCAATCTTCTGTTTTAGAGTGAATGTTTGAGGTGTATAGAAGGCATTTATTTTATTTTTAGAAATTTTAATTTTTTACATTTTTCCAAGAAAAGTGCCAATACCACCCCTTTGGGTTCTAGGTGAAAATCTCAATCGAAACAAATCAAACAAAAATGTTTCCATGGTGTGTATTGTTGTTCATTTTCATCAAAAAAAACAAAATAAAACCCAGAATAAATCCTGAAAGACAAGAAATGAGCATAAAAGATGCTTCAGCGCAAGTGTTAACGTTGCTAAAAGAGCCCAAATTTAAAAAAATATTGCGAAAAACAACAATCTTCTGTTTTAGAGTGAATGTTTAGATGTATAGAAGGCATTTATTTTATTTTTAGAAATTTTAATATTTCACATTTTTCCATGAAAAGTGCCAATACCCCCCCCTTTGGGTTCTAGGTGAAAATCTCACTCGACACAAATCAAACAAAAATGTTTCCATGGTGTGTATTTTTGTTCATTTTCATCAAATAAACAAAATAAAACCCAGAATAAATCCTGAAAGACAAGAAATGAGCATAAAAGATGCTTCAGCGCAAGTGTTAACGTTGCTAAAAGAGCCAAAATTTCAAAAAATATTGCGAAAAACAACAATCTTCTGTTTTAGAGTGATTGTTTGAGGTGTATAGAAGGCATTTATTTCATTTTTAGAAATTTTAATTTTTCACACTTTTCCATGAAAAGTACCAATACCCCCCCCTTTGGGTTCTAGGTGAAAATCCCACTCGACACAAATCAAACAAAAATGTTTCCATGGTGTGTATTGTTTTTCATTTTCATCATATAAACAAATTAAAACCCAGAATAAATCCTGAAAGGCAAGAAATGAGCTTGAAAGATGCTTCAGCGCAAGTGTTAACGTTACTAAAAGAGCCCAAATTTCAAAAAATATTGCGAAAAACAGCAATCTTCTGTTTTAGAGTGAATGTTTGAGGTGTATAGAAGGCATTTATTTTATTTTTAGAAATTTTAATTATATACATTTTTCCATGAAAACTGCCAATACCCCCCTTTGGGTTCTAAGTGAAAATCTCACTCGCAACAAATCAAACAAAAATGTTTCCATGGTGTAAATATTTGTTCATTTTCAACAAATAAACAAAATAAAACCAAGAATAAATCCTGAAAGACAAAAAATGAGCATGAAAGATGCTTCAGCGCAAGTGTTAACGTTGCTAAAAGAGCCCAAATTTCAAAAAATATTGCGATAAACAGGAATCTTCTGTTTTAGAGTGAATGTTTGAGGTGTATTGAAGGCATTTATTTTATTTTTAGAAATTTTAATTTTTCACATTTTTCCATGAAAAGTGCCAATACCCCCCCCTTTGGGTTCTAGGTGAAAATCTCACTCGCCACAAATCAAACAAAAATGTTTCTACGGTGTGTATTGCTGTTCATTTTCATCAAATAAACAAAATAAAACCAAGAATAAATCCTGAAAGACAAGAAATGAGCATAAAAGATGCTTCAGCGCAAGTGTTAACGTTACTAAAAGAGCCCAAATTTCAAAAAATATTGCGAAAAACAGCATTCTTCTGTTAAAAGAGTGAATGTTTGAGGTGTATAGAAGGCATTTTTTTCATTTTTAAAAATTTTAATTTTTCACATTTTTCCATGAAAAGTGCCAATGTGTTCTAGGTGAAAATCTCACTCGACACAAATCAAACAAAAATGTTTCCATGGTGTGTATTGTTGTTCATTTTCATCAAATTAACAAAATAAAACCAAGAATAAATCCTGAAAGACAAAAAATGAGCATGAAAGATGCTTCAGCGCAAGTGTTAACGTTACTAAAAGAGCCCAAATTTCAAAAAATATTGCGAAAAACAGCATTCTTCTGTTAAAAGAGTGAATGTTTGAGGTGTATAGAATGCATTTTTTTCATTTTTAGAAATTTTAATTTTTCACATTTTTCCATGAAAAGTGCCAATACCCCCCCCTTTGGGTTCTAGGTGAAAATCTCACTCGCAACAAATCAAAAAAAAATGTTTCCATGGTGTCAATTGTTGTTCATTTTCATCAAATAAACGAAATAAAACCCCGAATAAATCCTGAAAGACAAGAAATAAGCATAAAAGATGCTTCAGCGCAAGTGTTAACGTTGCTAAAAAAGCCCATTTTTCAAAATATATTGCGAAAAACACCAATCTTCTATTTTAGAGTGAATGTTTGAGGTGTATTGAAGGCATTTATTTTATTTTTAGAAATTTTAATTATTCACATTTTTCCATGAAAAGTGCCAATACCCCCCCTTTGGGTTCTAGGTGAAAATCTCACTCGACACAAATCAAACAAAAATGTTTCCATGGTGTGTATTGTTGTTCATTTTCATCAAATAAACAAAATAAAACCCAGAATAAATCCTGAAAAACAAGAAATGAGCATAAAAGATGCTTCGGCGAAAATTCTAACCTTGCGAAAAGAGCCCAAATTTCAAAAAATATTGCGAAAAACAGCAATCTTCTGTTTTAGAGTGAATGTTTGAGGTGTATAGAAGGCATTTTTTTCACTTTTAGAAATTTTAATTTTTCACATTTTTCCATGAAAAGTGCCAATACCCCCCCCTTTGGGTTCTAGGTGAAAATCTCACTCGACACAAATCAAACAAAAATGTTTCCATGGTGTTTATTGTTGTTCATTTTCATCAAATAAACAAAATAAAACCCAGAATAAATACTGAAAAACAAGAAATGAGCATAAAAGATGCTTCAGCGCAAGTGTTAACGTTGCTAAAAGAGCCCAAATTTCAAAAAATATTGCGAAAAACAACAATCTTCTGTTTTAGAATTATTGTTTGAGGTGTATAGAAGGCATTTATTTTATTTTTAGAAATTTTAATTTTTCACATTTTTCCATGAAAAGTGCCAATACCTTTGGGTTCTAGGTGAAAATCTCACTAGACACAAATCAAACAAAAATGTTTCCATGGTGTCTATTATTGTTCATTTTCATCAAATAAACAAAATAAAACCAAGAATAAATCCTGAAAGACAAGAAATGAGCATAAAAGATGCTTCAGCGCAAGTGTTAACGTTGCTAAAAGAGCCCAAATTTCAAAAAATATTGCGAAAAACAGGAATCTTCTGTTTTAGAGTGAATGTTTGAGGTGTATTGAAGGCATTTATTTTATTTTTAGAAATTTTAATTTTTCACATTTTTCCATGAAAAGTGCCAATATCCCCCCCTTTGGGTTCTAGGTGAAAATCTCACTCGCCACAAATCAAACAAAAATGTTTCTACGGTGTGTATTGCTGTTCATTTTCATCAAATAAACAAAATAAAACCAAGAATAAATCCTGAAAGACAAGAAATGAGCATAAAAGATGCTTCAGCGCAAGTGTTAACGTTACTAAAAGAGCCCAAATTTCAAAAAATATTGCGAAAAACAGCATTCTTCTGTTAAAAGAGTGAATGTTTGAGGTGTATAGAAGGCATTTTTTTCATTTTTAAAAATTTTAATTTTTCACATTTTTCCATGAAAAGTGCCAATGTGTTCTAGGTGAAAATCTCACTCGACACAAATCAAACAAAAATGTTTCCATGGTGTGTATTGTTGTTCATTTTCATCAAATAAACAAAATAAAACCCAGAATAAATCCTGAAAGACAAGAAATGAGCATAAAAGATGCTTCAGCGCAAGTGTTAACATTGGTAAAACAGCCCAAATTTCAAAAAATATTGCGAAAAACAACAATCTTCTGTTTTAGAGTGAATGTTTGAGGTGTATAGAAGGCATTTTTTTTATTTTTAGAAATTTTAATTTTTCACATTTTTCCATGAAAAGTGCCAATACCCCCCCCTTTGGGTTCTAGGTGAAAATCTCACTCGACAGAAATGAAACAAAAATGTTTCCATGGTGTGTATTGTTGTTCATTTTCATCAAATAAACAAAATAAAACCAAGAATAAATCCTGAAAGACAAGAAATGAGCATAAAAGATGCTTCAGCGCAAGTGTTAACGTTACTAAAAGAGCCCAAATTTCAAAAAATATTGCGAAAAACAGCAATCTTCTGTTAAATGAGTGAATGTTTGAGGTGTATAAAAGGCATTTATTTCATTTTTAGAAATTTTAATTTTTCACATTTTTCCATTTAAAGTGCCAATACCCCCCCCTTTGGGTTCTAGGTGAAAATCTCATTTGACACAAATCAAACAAAAATGTTTCCATGGTGTGTATATTTGGTCATTTTCATCAAATAAACGAAATAAAACCCAGAATAAATCCTGAAAGACAAGAAATGAGCATAAAAGATTCTTCAGCGAAAGTGTTAACGTTGCAAAAAGAGCCCAATTTTCAAAAAATATTGCGAAAAAACAACAATCTTCTGTTTTAGAGTGAATGTTTGAGGTGTATTGAAGGCATTTATTTTATTTTTAGAAATTTTAATTTTTCACATTTTTCCATGAAAAGTGCCAATACCTTTGGGTTCTAGGTGAAAATTTCACTCGACACAAATCAAACAAAAATGTTTCCATGGTGTTATTTTTGTTCATTTTCATCAAATAAACAAAATAAAACCCAGAATAAATCCTGAAAGACAAGAAATGAGCATAAAAGATGCTTCAGCGCAAGTGTTAACGTTGCTAAAAGAGCCCAAATTTCAAAAAATATTGCGAAAAACAACAATCTTCTGTTTTAGAGTGATTGTTTGATGTGTATAGAAGGCTTTTTTTCATTTTTAGAAATTTTAATTTTTAACATTTTTCCATGAAAAGTGCCAATACCCCCCCCCATTTGGGTTCTAGGTGAAAATCTCACTCGAAACAAATCAAACAAAAATGTTTCCATGGTGTGTATTGTTGTTCATTTTCATCAAATAAACAAAATAAAACCAAGAATAAATCCTGAAAGACAAGAAATGAGCATAAAAGATGCTTCAGCGCAAGTGTTAACGTTACTAAAAGAGCCCAAATTTCAAAAAATATTGCGAAAAACAGCAATCTTCTGTTAAAAGAGTGAATGTTTGAGGTGTATAGAAGGCATTTTTTTCAATTTTAGAAATTTTAATTTTTCAAATTTTTCCATGAAAAGTGCCAATACCCCCCCTTTTGGGTTCTAGGTGAAAATCTTTTTCGACAGAAATCAAACAAAAATGTTTCCATGGTGTGTATTGTTGTTCATTTTCATCAAATAAACAAAATAAAACCAAGAATAAATCCTGAAAGACCAGAAATGAGCATAAAAGATGCTTCAGCGCAAATGTTAACGTTGCTAAAAGAGCCCAAATTTCAAAAAATATTGCGAAAAACAGGAATCTTCTGTTTTAGAGTGAATATTTGAGGTGTATAGAAGGCATTTTTTTCATTTTTAGAAATTTTAATTTTTCAAATTTTTCCATGAAAAGTGCCAATACCCCCCCTTTTGGGTTCTAGGTGAAAATCTCACTCGACACAAATCAAACAAAAATGTTTCCATGGTGTGTATTGTTGTTCATTTTCATCAAATAAACAAAATACAACCCAGAATAAATCCTGAAAGACAAGAAATGAGCATAAAAGATGCTTCAGCGCAAGTGTTAACATTGCAAAAACAGCCCAAATTTCAAAAAATATTGCGAAAAACAACAATCTTCTGTTTAAAGAGTGAATGTTTGAGGTGTATAGAAGGCATTTTTTTCATTTTTAGAAATTTTAATTTTTCACATTTTTCCATGAAAAGTGCCAATACCCCCCCCTTTGGGTTCTAGGTGAAAATCTCACTCGACACAAATCAAACAAAAATGTTTCCATGGTGTGTATTGTTGTTCAAATTCATCAAATAAACAAAATAAAACCAAGAATAAATCCTGAAAGACAAGAAATGAGCATAAAAGATGCTTCAGCGCAAGTGTTAACGTTCCTAAAAAAGCCCATTTTTTAAATTTATTGCGAAAAACACCAATCTTCTATTTTAGAGTGAATGTTTGAGGTGTATTGAAGGCATTTATTTTTTTTTTAGAAATTTTAATTTTTCACATTTTTGCATGAAAAGTGCCAATACCCCCCCCTTTGGGTTCTAGGTTAAAATCTCACTCGACACAAATCAAACAAAAATGTTTCCATGGTGTTTATTGTTGTAAATTTTCATCAAATAAACAAAATAAAACCCAGAATTAATCCGGAAAGACAAGAAATGAGCATAAAAGATGCTTCAGCGCAAGTGTTAACGTTGCTTAAAGAGCCCAAATTTCAAAAAATATTGCGAAAAACAACAATCTTCTGTTTTAGAGTGAATGTTTGAGGTGTATAGAAGGCATTTTTTTTATTTTTAGAAATTTTAATTTTTCACATTTTTCCATGAAAAGTGCCAATACCCCCCCCTTTGGGTTCTAGGTGAAAATCTCACTCGACAGAAATGAAACAAAAATGTTTCCATGGTGTGTATTGTTGTTCATTTTCATCAAATAAACAAAATAAAACCAAGAATAAATCCTGAAAGACAAGAAATGAGCATAAAAGATGCTTCAGCGCAAGTGTTAACGTTACTAAAAGAGCCCAAATTTCAAAAAATATTGCGAAAAACAGCAATCTTCTGTTAAATGAGTGAATGTTTGAGGTGTATAAAAGGCATTTATTTCATTTTTAGAAATTTTAATTTTTCACATTTTTCCATTTAAAGTGCCAATACCCCCCCCTTTGGGTTCTAGGTGAAAATCTCATTTGACACAAATCAAACAAAAATGTTTCCATGGTGTGTATATTTGGTCATTTTCATCAAATAAACGAAATAAAACCCAGAATAAATCCTGAAAGACAAGAAATGAGCATAAAAGATGCTTCAGCGAAAGTGTTAACGTTGCAAAAAGAGCCCAATTTTCAAAAAATATTGCGAAAAACAACAATCTTCTGTTTTAGAGTGAATGTTTGAGGTGTATTGAAGGCATTTATTTTATTTTTAGAAATTTTAATTTTTCACATTTTTCCATGAAAAGTGCCAATACCTTTGGGTTCTAGGTGAAAATTTCACTCGACACAAATCAAACAAAAATGTTTCCATGGTGTTATTTTTGTTCATTTTCATCAAATAAACAAAATAAAACCCAGAATAAATCCTGAAAGACAAGAAATGAGCATAAAAGATGCTTCAGCGCAAGTGTTAACGTTGCTAAAAGAGCCCAAATTTCAAAAAATATTGCGAAAAACAACAATCTTCTGTTTTAGAGTGATTGTTTGATGTGTATAGAAGGCTTTTTTTCATTTTTAGAAATTTTAATTTTTAACATTTTTCCATGAAAAGTGCCAATACCCCCCCCCATTTGGGTTCTAGGTGAAAATCTCACTCGAAACAAATCAAACAAAAATGTTTGCATGGTGTGTATTGTTGTTCATTTTCATCAAATAAACAAAATAAAACCAAGAATAAATCCTGAAAGACAAGAAATGAGCATAAAAGATGCTTCAGCGCAAGTGTTAACGTTACTAAAAGAGCCCAAATTTCAAAAAATATTGCGAAAAACCAGCAATCTTCTGTTAAAAGAGTGAATGTTTGAGGTGTATAGAAGGCATTTTTTTCAATTTTAGAAATTTTAATTTTTCAAATTTTTCCATGAAAAGTGCCAATACCCCCCCTTTTGGGTTCTAGGTGAAAATCTTTTTCGACAGAAATCAAACAAAAATGTTTCCATGGTGTGTATTGTTGTTCATTTTCATCAAATAAACAAAATAAAACCAAGAATAAATCCTGAAAGACCAGAAATGAGCATAAAAGATGCTTCAGCGCAAATGTTAACGTTGCTAAAAGAGCCCAAATTTCAAAAAATATTGCGAAAAAACAGGAATCTTCTGTTTTAGAGTGAATATTTGAGGGTGTATAGAAGGCATTTTTTTCATTTTTAGAAATTTTAATTTTTCAAATTTTTCCATGAAAAGTGCCAATACCCCCCCTTTTGGGTTCTAGGTGAAAATCTCACTCGACACAAATCAAACAAAAATGTTTCCATGGTGTGTATTGTTGTTCATTTTCATCAAATAAACAAAATACAACCCAGAATAAATCCTGAAAGACAAGAAATGAGCATAAAAGATGCTTCAGCGCAAGTGTTAACATTGCAAAAACAGCCCAAATTTCAAAAAATATTGCGAAAAAACAACAATCTTCTGTTTAAAGAGTGAATGTTTGAGGTGTATAGAAGGCATTTTTTTCATTTTTAGAAATTTTAATTTTTCACATTTTTCCATTTAAAGTGCCAATACCCCCCCCTTTGGGTTCTAGGTGAAAATCTCACTCGACACAAATCAAACAAAAATGTTTCCATGGTTGTGTATTGTTGTTCAAATTCATCAAATAAACAAAATAAAACCAAGAATAAATCCTGAAAGACAAGAAATGAGCATAAAAGATGCTTCAGCGCAAGTGTTAACGTTCCTAAAAAAGCCCATTTTTTAAATTTATTGCGAAAAACACCAATCTTCTATTTTAGAGTGAATGTTTGAGGTGTATTGAAGGCATTTATTTTTTTTTTAGAAATTTTAATTTTTCACATTTTTGCATGAAAAGTGCCAATACCCCCCCCTTTGGGTTCTAGGTTAAAATCTCACTCGACACAAATCAAACAAAAATGTTTCCATGGTGTTTATTGTTGTAAATTTTCATCAAATAAACAAAATAAAACCCAGAATAAATCCTGAAAGACAAGAAATGAGCATAAAAGATGCTTCAGCGAAAATGTTAACCTTGCGAAAAGAGCCCAAATTTTCAAAAATATTGCGGAAAAAACAGCAATCTTCTGTTTTAGAGTGAATGTTTGAGGTGTATAGAAGGCATTTTTTTCATTTTTAGAATTTTAATTTTTCACATTTTTCCATGAAAAGTGCCAATACCCCCCCCTTACGGTTCTATGTGAAATCTCACTCGACACAAAACAAACAAAAATGTTTCCATGGTGTGTATTGTTGTTCATTTTCATCAAATAAACAAAATAAAACCCAGAATTAATCCGGAAAGACAAGAAATGAGCATAAAAGATGCTTCAGCGCAAGTGTTAACGTTGCTTAAAGAGCCCAAATTTCAACAAATATTGCGAAAAAACAGCAATCTTCTGTTAAAAGAGTGAATGTTTGAGGTGTATAGAAGGCATTTTTTTCATTTTTAGAAATTTTTAATTTTTCACATTTTTCCATTTAAAGTGCCAATACCCTCCCCTTTGGGTTCTAGGTGAAAATCTCACTCGACACAAATCAAACAAAAATGTTTCATGGTGTGTATTGTTGTTCATTTTCATCAAATAAACAAAATAAAACCCAGAATAAATCCTGAAAGACAAGTAATTAGCCTAAAAGATGCTTCAGCGTAAGTGTCAACGCTACTAAAAAAGCCCAAATTAAAAAAAATATTGCGAAACACAACAATCTTTTGTTTTAGAGTGATTGTTTGAGGTGTATAGAAGGCATTTATTTTATTTTTAGAAATTTTAATTTTTCACATTTTTCCATGAAAAGTGCCAATACCTTTGGGTTCTAGGTGAAAATCTCACTAGACACAAATCAAACAAAAATGTTTCCATGGTGTGAATTGTTGTTCATTTTCATCAAATAAACAAAATAAAACCCAGAATAAATCTTGAAGACAAGAAATGAGCATAAAAGATGCTTCAGCGAAAGTGTTAACATTGCTTAAACAGCCCAATTTTCAAAAAATATTGCGAAAAACAACAATCTTCTTTTTAGAGTGAATGTTTGAGGTGTATTGAAGGCATTTATTTTTATTTTTAGAAATTTTAATTTTTCAGATTTTTCCATGAAAAGTGCCAATAAAAGTGCCCTTTGGGTTCTAGGTGAAAATCTCACTCGCAACAAATCAAACAAAAATGTTTCCATGGTGTGTATTGTTGTTCATTTTCATCAAATAAACAAAATAAAACCCAGAATAAATCCTGAAAGACAAGAAATGAGCATAAAAGATGCTTCAGCGAAAATGTTAACCTTGCGAAAAGAGCCCAAATTTCAAAAAATATTGCGAAAAACAGCAATCTTCTTGTTTTAGAGTGAATGTTTGAGGTGTATAGAAGGCATTTTTTTGATTTTTAGAAATTTTAATTTTTCACATTTTTCCATGAAAAGTGCCAATACCTTTGGGTTCTAGGTGAAAATCTCACTAGACACAAAACAAACAAAAATGTTTCCATGGTGTGTATTGTTGTTCATTTTCATCAAATAAACAAAATAAAACCCAGAATAAATCCTGAAAGACAAGAAATGAGCATAAAAGATGCTTCAGCGCAAGTGTTATCGTTGCTAAAAGAGCCCAAATTAAAAAAATATTGCGAAAAACAACAATCTTCTGTTTTAGAGTGAATGTTTGAGGTGTATAGAAGGCATTTTTTCCATTTTTAGAAATTTTAATTTTTCACATTTTTCCATGAAAAGTTCCAATACCCCCCTTTGGGTTCTAGGTGAAAATCTCACTCGACACAAATCATACAAAAATGTTTCCATGGTTTGTATTGTTGTTCATTTTCATCAAATAAACAAAATAAAACCCAGAATAAATCCGGAAAGACAAGAAATGAGCATAAAAGATGCTTCAGCGCAAGTGTTAACGCTACTAAAAAAGCCCAAATTAAAAAAATATTGTGAAACACAACAATCTTTTGTTTTAGAGTGATTGTTTGAGGTGTATAGAAGGCATTTATTTTATTTTTAGAAATTTTAATTTTTCACATTTTTCCATGAAAAGTGCCAATACCTTTGGGTTCTAGGTGAAAATCTCACTAGACACAAATCAAACAAAAATGTTTCCATGGTGTGAATTGTTGTTCATTTTCATCAAATAAACAAAATAAAACCCAGAATAAATCCTGAAAGACAAGAAATGAGCATAAAACATGCTTCAGCGAAAGTGTTAACATTGCTTAAACAGCCCAATTTTCAAAAATATTGCGAAAAAAACCAATCTTCTTTTTAGAGTGAACGTTTGAGGTGTATTGAAGGCATTTATTTTATTTTTAGAAATTTTAATTTTTCAGATTTTTCCATGAAAAGTGCCAATAAAAGTACCCTTTGGGTTCTAGGTGAAAATCTCACTCGCAACAAATCAAACAAAAATGTTTCCATGGTGTGTATTGTTGTTCATTTTCATCAAATAAACAAAATAAAACCCAGAATAAATCCTGAAAGACAAGAAATGAGCATAAAAGATGCTTCAGCGAAATGTTAACCTTGCGAAAAGAGCCCAAATTTCAAAAAATATTGCGAAAAACAGCAATCTTCTGTTTTAGAGTGAATGTTTGAGGTGTATAGATGGCATTTTTTGATTTTTAGAAATTTTTAATTTTTCACATTTTTCCATGAAAAGTGCCAATACCTTTGGGTTCTAGGTGAAAATCTCACTCGACACAAATCAAACAAAAATGTTTCCATGGTGTGTATTTTTGTTCATTCATCAAATAAACAAAATAAAACCCAGAATAAATCCTTAAAAACAAGAAATGAGCATAAAAGATGCTTCAGCGCAAGTGTTAACGTTGCTAAAAGAGCCCAAATTTCAAAAAATATTGCGAAAAACAACAATCTTTTGTTTTAGAATTATTGTTTGAGGTGTATAGAAGGCATTTATTTTATTTTTAGAAATTTTAATTTTTCACATTTTTCCATGAAAAGTGCCAATACCTTTGGGTTCTAGGTGAAAATCTCACTAGACACAAATCAAACAAAAATGTTTCCATGGTGTCTATTGTTGTTCATTTTCATCAAATAAACAAAATAAAACCAAGAATAAATCCTGAAAGACAAGAAATGAGCATAAAAGATGCTTCAGCGCAAGTGTTAACGTTGCTAAAAGAGCCCAAATTTCAAAAAATATATCGAAAAACAGGAATCTTCTGTTTTAGAGTGAATGTTTGAGGTGTATAGAAGCATTTTTTTTCATTTTTAGAAATTTTAATTTTTCACATTTTTCCATGAAAAGTGCCAATACCCCCCCCTTTGGGTTCTAGGTGAAAATCTCACTCGACACAAATCAAACAAAAATGTCTCCATGGTGTGTATTGTTGTTCATTTTCATCAAATAAACAAAATAAAACCCAGAATAAATCCTGAAAGACAAGAAATGAGCATAAAAGATACTTCAGCGCAAATGTTAACGTTGCTAAAAGAGCCCAAATTTCAAAAATTATTGCGAAAAACAGGAATCTTCTCTTTTAGAGTGAATATTTGAGGTGTATAGAAGGCATTTTTTTCATTTTTAGAAATTTTAATTTTTCACATTTTTCCATGATAAGTGCCAATACCCCCCCCTTTGGGTTCTAAGTGAAAATCTCACTCGACACAAATCAAACAAAAATGTTTCCATGGTGTGTATTGTTGTTCATTTTCATCAAATAAACAAAATACAACCCAAAATAAATCCTGAAAGACAAGAAATGAGCATAAAAGATGCTTCAGCGCAAGTGTTAACATTGCAAAAACAGCCCAAATTTCAAAAAATATTGCGAAAAACAACAATCTTCTGTTAAAAGAGTGAATGTTTGAGGTGTATAGAAGGCATTTTTTTCATTTTTAGAAATTTTAATTTTTCACATTTTTCCATGAAAAGTGCCAATACCCCCCCCTTTGGGTTCTAGGTGAAAATCTCACTCAACACATCAAACAAAAATGTTTCCATGGTGTGTATTGTTGTTCAAATTCATCAAATAAACAAAATAAAACCAAGAATAAATCCTGAAAGACAAGAAATGAGCATAAAAGATGTTTCAGCGCAAGTGTTAACATTGCTAAAACAGCCCAAATTTCAAAAAATATTGCGAAAAAACAACAATCTTCTGTTTTAGAGTGAATGTTTGAGGTGTATAGAAGGCATTTATTTTATTTTTAGAAATTTTAATTTTTCCCATTTTTCCATGAAAAGTGCCAATACCCCCCCCTTTGGGTTCTAGGTGAAAATCTCACTCGACAGAAATGAAACAAAAATGTTTCCATGGTGTGTATTGTTGTTCATTTTCATCAAATAAACAAAATAAAACCAAGAATAAATCCTGAAAGACAAGAAATGAGCATAAAAGATGCTTCAGCGCAAGTGTTAACGTTACTAAAAGAGCCCAAATTTCAAAAAATATTGCGAAAAACAGCAATCTTCTGTTAAATGAGTGAATGTTTGAGGTGTATAGAAGTCATTTATTTTATTTTTAGAAATTTTAATTTTTCACATTTTTCCATGAAAAGGGTTCTAGGTGAAAATCTCACTCGACACAAATCAAACAAAAATGTTTCCATGGTGTGTATTGTTGTTCATTTTCATCAAATAAACAAAATAAAACCCAGAATAAATCCTGAAAGACAAGAAATGAGCATAAAAGATGCTTCAGCGCAAGTGTTAACATTGCTAAAACAGCCCAAATTTCAAAAAATATTGCGAAAAACAGCAATCTTCTGTTTTAGAGTGAATGTTTGAGGTGTATAGAAGGCATTTATTTTATTTTTAGAAATTTTAATTTTTCACATTTTTCCATGAAAAGTGCCAATAAAAGTGCCCTTTGGGTTCTAGGTGAAAATCTCACTCGCAACAAATCAAACAAAAATGTTTCCATGGTGTGAATTGTTGTTCATTTTCATCAAATAAACAAAATAAAACCCAGAATAAATCCTGAAAGACAAGAAATGAGCATAAAAGATGCTTCAGCGAAAGTGTTAACATTGCTTAAACAGCCCAATTTTCAAAAAATATTGCGAAAAACAACAATCTTCTTTTTAGAGTGAATGTTTGAGGTGTATTGAAGGCATTTATTTTATTTTTAGAAATTTTAATTTTTCAGATTTTTCCATGAAAAGTGCCAATAAAAGTGCCCTTTGGGTTCTAGGTGAAAATCGCACTCGCAACAAATCAAACAAAAATGTTTCCATGGTGTGTATTGTTGTTCATTTTCATCAAATAAACAAAATAAAACCCAGAATAAATCCTGGAAGACAAGAAATGAGCATAAAAGATGCTTCAGCGAAAATGTTAACCTTGCGAAAAGAGCCCAAATTTCAAAAAATATTGCGAAAAACAACAATCTTCTGTTTTAGAGTGAATGTTTGAGGTGTATAGAAGGCATTTTTTTCATTTTTAGAAATTTTAATTTTTCACATTTTTCCATGAAAAGTTCCAATACCCCCCTTTGGGTTCTAGGTGAAAATCTCACTCGACACAAATCATACAAAAATGTTTCCATGGTTTGTATTGTAGTTCATTTTCATCAAATAAACAAAATAAAACCCAGAATAAATCCGGAAAGACAAGAAATGAGCATAAAAGATGCTTCAGCGCAAGTGTTAACGCTACTAAAAAAGCCCAAATTTCAACAAATATTGCGAAAAACAGCAATCTTCTGTTAAAAGAGTGAATGTTTGAGGTGTATAGAAGGCATTTTTTTCATTTTTAGAAATTTTAATTTTTCACATTTTTCCATTTAAAGTGCCAATACCCTCCCCTTTGGGTTCTAGGTGAAAATCTCACTCGACACAAATCAAACAAAAATGTTTCCATGGTGTGTATTGTTGTTCATTTTCATCAAATAAACAAAATAAAACCCAGAATAAATCCTGAAAGACAAGTAATTAGCCTAAAAGATGCTTCAGCGTAAGTGTTAACGCTACTAAAAAAGCCCAAATTAAAAAAAATATTGCGAAACACAACAATCTTTTGCTTTAGAGTGATTGTTTGAGGTGTATAGAAGGCATTTATTTTATTTTTAGAAATTTTAATTTTTCACATTTTTCCATGAAAAGTGCCAATACCTTTGGGTTCTAGGTGAAAATCTCACTAGACACAAATCAAACAAAAATGTTTCCATGGTGTGAATTGTTGTTCATTTTCATCAAATAAACAAAATAAAACCCAGAATAAATCCTGAAAGACAAGAAATGAGCATAAAAGATGCTTCAGCGAAAGTGTTAACATTGCTTAAACAGCCCAATTTTCAAAAAATATTGCGAAAAACAACAATCTTCTTTTTAGAGTGAATGTTTGAGGTGTATTGAAGGCATTTATTTTATTTTTAGAAATTTTAATTTTTCAGATTTTTCCATGAAAAGTGCCAATAAAAGTACCCTTTGGGTTCTAGGTGAAAATCTCACTCGCAACAAATCAAACAAAAATGTTTCCATGGTGTGTATTGTTGTTCATTTTCATCAAATAAACAAAATAAAACCCAGAATAAATCCTGAAAGACAAGAAATGAGCATAAAAGATGCTTCAGCGAAAATGTTAACCTTGCGAAAAGAGCCCAAATTTCAAAAAATATTGCGAAAAACAGCAATCTTCTGTTTTAGAGTGAATGTTTGAGGTGTATAGATGGCATTTTTTTGATTTTTAGAAATTTTAATTTTTCACATTTTTCCATGAAAAGTGCCAATACCTTTGGGTTCTAGGTGAAAATCTCACTCGACACAAATCAAACAAAAATGTTTCCATGGTGTGTATTTTTGTTCATTTTCATCAAATAAACAAAATAAAACCCAGAATAAATCCTTAAAAACAAGAAATGAGCATAAAAGATGCTTCAGCGCAAGTGTTAACGTTGCTAAAAGAGCCCAAATTTCAAAAAATATTGCGAAAAACAACAATCTTTTGTTTTAGAATTATTGTTTGAGGTGTATAGAAGGCATTTATTTTATTTTTAGAAATTTTAATTTTTCACATTTTTCCATGAAAAGTGCCAATACCTTTGGGTTCTAGGTGAAAATCTCACTAGACACAAATCAAACAAAAATGTTTCCATGGTGTCTATTGTTGTTCATTTTCATCAAATAAACAAAATAAAACCAAGAATAAATCCTGAAAGACAAGAAATGAGCATAAAAGATGCTTCAGCGCAAGTGTTAACGTTGCTAAAAGAGCCCAAATTTCAAAAAATATATCGAAAAAACAGGAATCTTCTGTTTTAGAGTGAATGTTTGAGGTGTATAGAAGGCATTTTTTTCATTTTTAGAAATTTTAATTTTTCACATTTTTCCATGAAAAGTGCCAATACCCCCCCCTTTGGGTTTCTAGGTGAAAATCTCACTCGACACAAATCAAACAAAAATGTCTCCATGGTGTGTATTGTTGTTCATTTTCATCAAATAAACAAAATAAAACCCAGAATAAATCCTGAAAGACAAGAAATGAGCATAAAAGATACTTCAGCGCAAATGTTAACGTTGCTAAAAAGAGCCCAAATTTCAAAAAATATTGCGAAAAACAGGAATCTTCTCTTTTAGAGTGAATATTTGAGGTGTATAGAAGGCATTTTTTTCATTTTTAGAAATTTTAATTTTTCACATTTTTTCCATGATAAGTGCCAATACCCCCCCCTTTGGGTTCTAAGTGAAAATCTCACTCGACACAAATCAAACAAAAATGTTTCCATGGTGTGTATAGTTGTTCATTTTCATCAAATAAACAAAATACAACCCAGAATAAATCCTGAAAGACAAGAAATGAGCATAAAAGATGCTTCAGCGCAAGTGTTAACATTGCAAAAAACAGCCCAAATTTCAAAAAATATTGCGAGAAACAACAATCTTCTGTTAAAAGAGTGAATGTTTGAGGTGTATAGAAGGCATTTTTTTCATTTTTAGAAATTTTAATTTTTCACATTTTTCCATGAAAAGTGCCAATACCCCCCCCTTTGGGTTCTAGGTGAAAATCTCACTCAACACATCAAACAACAAATGTTTCCATGGTGTGTATTGTTGTTCAAATTCATCAAATAAACAAAATAAAACCAAGAATAAATCCTGAAAGACAAGAAATGAGCATAAAAGATGTTTCAGCGCAAGTGTTAACATTGCTAAAACAGCCCAAATTTCAAAAAATATTGCGAAAAAACAACAATCTTCTGTTTTAGAGTGAATGTTTGAGGTGTATAGAAGGCATTTATTTTTATTTTTAGAAATTTTAATTTTTCCCATTTTTCCATGAAAAGTGCCAATACCCCCCCCTTTGGGTTCTAGGTGAAAATCTCACTCGACAGAAATGAAACAAAAATGTTTCCATGGTGTGTATTGTTGTTCATTTTCATCAAATAAACAAAATAAAACCAAGAATAAATCCTGAAAGACAAGAAATGAGCATAAAAGATGCTTCAGCGCAAGTGTTAACGTTACTAAAAGAGCCCAAATTTCAAAAAATATTGCGAAAAACAGCAATCTTCTGTTAAATGAGTGAATGTTTGAGGTGTATAGAAGTCATTTATTTTATTTTTAGAAATTTTAATTTTTCACATTTTTCCATGAAAAGGGTTCTAGGTGAAAATCTCACTCGACACAAATCAAACAAAAATGTTTCCATGGTGTGTATTGTTGTTCATTTTCATCAAATAAACAAAATAAAACCCAGAATAAATCCTGAAAGACAAGAAATGAGCATAAAAGATGCTTCAGCGCTAGTGTTAACGTTGCTAAAAGAGCCCAAATTTCAAAAAATATTGCGAAAAACACCAATCTTCTTATAAAAGATTGAATGTTTGAAGTGTATTGAAGGCATTTATTTTATTTTTAGAAATTTTAATTTTTCTGATTTTTCCATGAAAAGTGCCAATACCCCCCCATTTGGGTTCTAGGTGAAAATCTCACTCGACACAAATCAAACAAAAATGTCTCCATGGTGTGTATTGTTGTTCATTTTCATCAAATAAACAAAATAAAACCAAGAATAAATCCTGAAAGACAAGAAATGAGCATAAAAGATGCTTCAGCGAAAGTGTTAACATTGCTTAAACAGCCCAATTTTCAAAAAATATTGCGAAAAACAACAATCTTCTTTTTAGAGTGAATGTTTGAGGTGTATTGAAGGCATTTATTTTATTTTTAGAAATTTTAATTTCTCACATTTTTCCATGAAAAGTGCCAATGCCCCTTTGGGTTCTAGGTGAAAATTTCACTCGACACAAATCAAACAAAAATGTTTCCATGGTGTTATTGTTGTTCATTTTCATCAAATAAACAAAATAAAACCCAGAATAAATCCTGAAAGACAAGAAATGAGCATAAAAGATGCTTCAGCGCAAGTGTTAACGTTGCTAAAAGAGCCCAAATTTCAAAAAATATTGCGAAAAACAACAATCTTCTGTTTTAGAGTGATTGTTTGATGTGTATAGAAGGCTTTTTTTTCATTTTTAGAAATTTTAATTTTTAACATTTTTCCATGAAAAGTGCCAATACCCCCCCCCATTTGGGTTCTAGGTGAAAATCTCACTCGAAACATATCAAACAAAAATGTTTCCATGGTGTGTATTGTTGTTCATTTTCATCAAATAAACAAAATAAAACCAAGAATAAATCCTGAAAGACAAGAAATGAGCATAAAAGATGCTTCAGCGCAAGTGTTAACGTTACTAAAAGAGCCCAAATTTCAAAAAATATTGCGAAAAACAGCAATCTTCTGTTAAAAGAGTGAATGTTTGAGGTGTATAGAAGGCATTTTTTTCAATTTTAGAATTTTTAATTTTTCACATTTTTCCATGAAAAGTGCCAATACCCCCCCTTTTGGGTTCTAGGTGAAAATCTTTCTCGACAGAAATCAAACAAAAATGTTTCCATGGTGTGTATTGTTGTTCATTTTCATCAAATAAACAAAATAAAACCAAGAATAAATCCTGAAAGACAAGAAATGAGCATAAAAGATGCTTCAGCGCAAATGTTAACGTTGCTAAAAGAGCCCAAATTTCAAAAAATATTGCGAAAAACAGGAATCTTCTCTTTTAGAGTGAATATTTGAGGTGTATAGAAGGCATTTTTTTCATTTTTAGAAATTTTAATTTTTCACATTTTTCCATGATAAGTGCCAATACCCCCCCCTTTGGGTTCTAAGTGAAAATCTCACTCGACACAAATCAAACAAAAATGTTTCCATGGTGTGTATAGTTGTTCATTTTCATCAAATAAACAAAATACAACCCAGAATAAATCCTGAAAGACAAGAAATGAGCATAAAAGATGCTTCAGCGCAAGTGTTAACATTGCAAAAACAGCCCAAATTTCAAAAAATATTGCGAGAAACAACAATCTTCTGTTAAAAGAGTGAATGTTTGAGGTGTATAGAAGGCATTTTTTTCATTTTTAGAAATTTTAATTTTTCACATTTTTCCATGAAAAGTGCCAATACCCCCCCCTTTGGGTTCTAGGTGAAAATCTCACTCAACACATCAAACAAAAATTTTTCCATGGTGTGTATTGTTGTTCAAATTCATCAAATAAACAAAATAAAACCAAGAATAAATCCTGAAAGACAAGAAATGAGCATAAAAGATGCTTCAGCGCAAGTGTTAACGTTGCTAAAAAAGCCCATTTTTTAAATATATTGCGAAAAAACACCAATCTTCTATTTTAGAGTGAATGTTTGAGGTGTATTGAAGGCATTTATTTTTTTTAGAAATTTTAATTTTTCACATTTTTGCATGAAAAGTGCCAATACCCCCCCCTTTGGGTTCTAGGTGAAAATCTCACTCGACACAAATCAAACAAAAATGTTTCCATGGTGTTTATTGTTGTAAATTTTCATCAAATAAACAAAATAAAACCCAGAATAAATCCTGAAAGACAAGAAATGAGCATAAAAGATGCTTCAGCGCAAGTGTTAACATTGCAAAAACAGCCCAAATTTCAAAAAATATTGCGAAAAACAACAATCTTCTGTTTAAAGAGTGAATGTTTGAGGTGTATAGAAGGCATTTTTTTTATTTTTAGAAATTTTAATTTTTCACATTTTTCCATGAAAAGTGCCAATACCCCCCCCTTTGGGTTCTAGGTGAAAATCTCACTCGACACAAATCAAACAAAAATGTTTCCATGGTGTGTATTGTTGTTCATTTTCATCAAATAAACAAAATAAAACCCAGAATTAATCCGGAAAGACAAGAAATGAGCATAAACGATGCTTCAGCGCAAGTGTTTACGTTGCTAAAAGAGCCCAAATTTCAAAAAATATTGCGAAAAACAGCAATCTTCTGTTAAAAGAGTGAATGTTTGAGGTGTATAGAAGGCATTTTTTTCAATTTTAGAATTTTTAATTTTTCACATTTTTCCATGAAAAGTGCCAATACCCCCCCTTTTGGGTTCTAGGTGAAAATCTTTCTCGACAGAAATCAAACAAAAATGTTTCCATGGTGTGTATTGTTGTTCATTTTCATCAAATAAACAAAATAAAACCAAGAATAAATCCTGAAAGACAGAAATGAGCATAAAAGATGCTTCAGCGCAAATGTTAACGTTGCTAAAAGAGCCCAAATTTCAAAAAATATTGCGAAAAACAGGAATCTTCTCTTTTAGAGTGAATATTTGAGGTGTATAGAAGGCATTTTTTTCATTTTTAGAAATTTTAATTTTTCACATTTTTCCATGATAAGTGCCAATACCCCCCCCTTTGGGTTCTAAGTGAAAATCTCACTCGACACAAATCAAACAAAAATGTTTCCATGGTGTGTATAGTTGTTCATTTTCATCAAATAAACAAAATACAACCCAGAATAAATCCTGAAAGACAAGAAATGAGCATAAAAGATGCTTCAGCGCAAGTGTTAACATTGCAAAAACAGCCCAAATTTCAAAAAATATTGCGAGAAACAACAATCTTCTGTTAAAAGAGTGAATGTTTGAGGTGTATAGAAGGCATTTTTTTCATTTTTAGAAATTTTAATTTTTCACATTTTTCCATGAAAAGTGCCAATACCCCCCCCTTTGGGTTCTAGGTGAAAATCTCACTCAACACATCAAACAAAAATTTTTCCATGGTGTGTATTGTTGTTCAAATTCATCAAATAAACAAAATAAAACCAAGAATAAATCCTGAAAGACAAGAAATGAGCATAAAAGATGCTTCAGCGCAAGTGTTAACGTTGCTAAAAAAGCCCATTTTTTAAATATATTGCGAAAAACACCAATCTTCTATTTTAGAGTGAATGTTTGAGGTGTATTGAAGGCATTTATTTTTTTTAGAAATTTTAATTTTTCACATTTTTGCATGAAAAGTGCCAATACCCCCCCCTTTGGGTTCTAGGTGAAAATCTCACTCGACACAAATCAAACAAAAATGTTTCCATGGTGTTTATTGTTGTAAATTTTCATCAAATAAACAAAATAAAACCCAGAATAAATCCTGAAAGACAAGAAATGAGCATAAAAGATGCTTAAGCGAAAATGTTAATCTTGCGAAAAGAGCCCAAATTTCAAAAAATATTGCGAAAAACAGCAATCTTCTGTTTTAGAGTGAATGTTTGAGGTGTATAGAAGGCATTTTTTTTATTTTTAGAAATTTTAATTTTTCACATTTTTCCATGAAAAGTGCCAATACCCCCCCCTTTGGGTTCTAGGTGAAAATCTCACTCGACACAAATCAAACAAAAATGTTTCCATGGTGTGTATTGTTGTTCATTTTCATCAAATAAACAAAATAAAACCCAGAATTAATCCGGAAAGACAAGAAATGAGCATAAACGATGCTTCAGCGCAAGTGTTTACGTTGCTAAAAGAGCCCAAATTTCAACAAATATTGCGAAAAACAGCAATCTTCTGTTAAAAGAGTGAATGTTTGAGGTGTATAGAAGGCATTTTTTTCATTTTTAGAAATTTTAATTTTTCACATTTTTCCATGAAAAGTGCCAATACCCCCCCCTTTGGGTTCTAGGTGAAAATCTCACTCGACAGAAATGAAACAAAAATGTTTCCATGGTGTGTATTGTTGTTCATTTTCATCAAATAAACAAAATAAAACCAAGAATAAATCCTGAAAGACAAGAAATGAGCATAAAAGATGCTTCAGCGCAAGTGTTAACGTTACTAAAAGAGCCCAAATTTCAAAAAATATTGCGAAAAACAGCAATCTTCTGTTAAATGAGTGAATGTTTGAGGTGTATAAAAGGCATTTATTTCATTTTTAGAAATTTTAATTTTTCACATTTTTCCATTTAAAGTGCCAATACCCCCCCCTTTGGGTTCTAGGTGAAAATCTCATTTGACACAAATCAAACAAAAATGTTTCCATGGTGTGTATATTTGGTCATTTTCATCAAATAAACGAAATAAAACCCAGAATAAATCCTGAAAGACAAGAAATGAGCATAAAAGATTCTTCAGCGAAAGTGTTAACGTTGCAAAAAGAGCCCAATTTTCAAAAAATATTGCGAAAAACAACAATCTTCTGTTTTAGAGTGAATGTTTGAGGTGTATTGAAGGCATTTATTTTATTTTTAGAAATTTTAATTTTTCACATTTTTCCATGAAAAGTGCCAATACCTTTGGGTTCTAGGTGAAAATTTCACTCGACACAAATCAAACAAAAATGTTTCCATGGTGTTATTTTTGTTCATTTTCATCAAATAAACAAAATAAAACCCAGAATAAATCCTGAAAGACAAGAAATGAGCATAAAAGATGCTTCAGCGCAAGTGTTAACGTTGCTAAAAGAGCCCAAATTTCAAAAAATATTGCGAAAAACAACAATCTTCTGTTTTAGAGTGATTGTTTGATGTGTATAGAAGGCTTTTTTTCATTTTTAGAAATTTTAATTTTTAACATTTTTCCATGAAAAGTGCCAATACCCCCCCCCATTTGGGTTCTAGGTGAAAATCTCACTCGAAACAAATCAAACAAAAATGTTTCCATGGTGTGTATTGTTGTTCATTTTCATCAAATAAACAAAATAAAACCAAGAATAAATCCTGAAAGACAAGAAATGAGCATAAAAGATGCTTCAGCGCAAGTGTTAACGTTACTAAAAGAGCCCAAATTTCAAAAAATATTGCGAAAAACAGCAATCTTCTGTTAAAAGAGTGAATGTTTGAGGTGTATAGAAGGCATTTTTTTCAATTTTAGAAATTTTAATTTTTCAAATTTTTCCATGAAAAGTGCCAATACCCCCCCTTTTGGGTTCTAGGTGAAAATCTTTTTCGACAGAAATCAAACAAAAATGTTTCCATGGTGTGTATTGTTGTTCATTTTCATCAAATAAACAAAATAAAACCAAGAATAAATCCTGAAAGACCAGAAATGAGCATAAAAGATGCTTCAGCGCAAATGTTAACGTTGCTAAAAGAGCCCAAATTTCAAAAAATATTGCGAAAAAACAGGAATCTTCTGTTTTAGAGTGAATATTTGAGGTGTAAAGAAGGCATTTTTTTCATTTTTAGAAATTTTAATTTTTCAAATTTTTCCATGAAAAGTGCCAATACCCCCCCTTTTGGGTTCTAGGTGAAAATCTCACTCGACACAAATCAAACAAAAATGTTTCCATGGTGTGTATTGTTGTTCATTTTCATCAAATAAACAAAATACAACCCAGAATAAATCCTGAAAGACAAGAAATGAGCATAAAAGATGCTTCAGCGCAAGTGTTAACATTGCAAAAACAGCCCAAATTTCAAAAAATATTGCGAAAAAACAACAATCTTCTGTTTAAAGAGTGAATGTTTGAGGTGTATAGAAGGCATTTTTTTCATTTTTAGAAATTTTAATTTTTCACATTTTTCCATGAAAAGTGCCAATACCCCCCCCTTTGGGTTCTAGGTGAAAATCTCACTCGACACAAATCAAACAAAAATGTTTCCATGGTGTGTATTGTTGTTCTAATTCATCAAATAAACAAAATAAAACCAAGAATAAATCCTGAAAGACAAGAAATGAGCATAAAAGATGCTTCAGCGCAAGTGTTAACGTTCCTAAAAAAGCCCATTTTTTAAATTTATTGCGAAAAACACCAATCTTCTATTTTAGAGTGAATGTTTGAGGTGTATTGAAGGCATTTATTTTTTTTTTAGAAATTTTAATTTTTCACATTTTTGCATGAAAAGTGCCAATACCCCCCCCTTTGGGTTCTAGGTTAAAATCTCACTCGACACAAATCAAACAAAAATGTTTCCATGGTGTTTATTGTTGTAAATTTTCATCAAATAAACAAAATAAAACCCAGAATTAATCCGGAAAGACAAGAAATGAGCATAAAAGATGCTTCAGCGCAAGTGTTAACGTTGCTTAAAGAGCCCAAATTTCAAAAAATATTGCGAAAAACAACAATCTTCTGTTTTAGAGTGAATGTTTGAGGTGTATAGAAGGCATTTTTTTTATTTTTAGAAATTTTAATTTTTCACATTTTTCCATGAAAAGTGCCAATACCCCCCCCTTTGGGTTCTAGGTGAAAATCTCACTCGACAGAAATGAAACAAAAATGTTTCCATGGTGTGTATTGTTGTTCATTTTCATCAAATAAACAAAATAAAACCAAGAATAAATCCTGAAAGACAAGAAATGAGCATAAAAGATGCTTCAGCGCAAGTGTTAACGTTACTAAAAGAGCCCAAATTTCAAAAAATATTGCGAAAAACAGCAATCTTCTGTTAAATGAGTGAATGTTTGAGGTGTATAAAAGGCATTTATTTCATTTTTAGAAATTTTAATTTTTCACATTTTTCCATTTAAAGTGCCAATACCCCCCCCTTTGGGTTCTAGGTGAAAATCTCATTTGACACAAATCAAACAAAAATGTTTCCATGGTGTGTATATTTGGTCATTTTCATCAAATAAACGAAATAAAACCCAGAATAAATCCTGAAAGACAAGAAATGAGCATAAAAGATGCTTCAGCGAAAGTGTTAACGTTGCAAAAAGAGCCCAATTTTCAAAAAATATTGCGAAAAACAACAATCTTCTGTTTTAGAGTGAATGTTTGAGGTGTATTGAAGGCATTTATTTTATTTTTAGAAATTTTAATTTTTCACATTTTTCCATGAAAAGTGCCAATACCTTTGGGTTCTAGGTGAAAATTTCACTCGACACAAATCAAACAAAAATGTTTCCATGGTGTTATTTTTGTTCATTTTCATCAAATAAACAAAATAAAACCCAGAATAAATCCTGAAAGACAAGAAATGAGCATAAAAGATGCTTCAGCGCAAGTGTTAACGTTGCTAAAAGAGCCCAAATTTCAAAAAATATTGCGAAAAACAACAATCTTCTGTTTTAGAGTGATTGTTTGATGTGTATAGAAGGCTTTTTTTCATTTTTAGAAATTTTAATTTTTAACATTTTTCCATGAAAAGTGCCAATACCCCCCCCCATTTGGGTTCTAGGTGAAAATCTCACTCGAAACAAATCAAACAAAAATGTTTGCATGGTGTGTATTGTTGTTCATTTTCATCAAATAAACAAAATAAAACCAAGAATAAATCCTGAAAGACAAGAAATGAGCATAAAAGATGCTTCAGCGCAAGTGTTAACGTTACTAAAAGAGCCCAAATTTCAAAAAATATTGCGAAAAACAGCAATCTTCTGTTAAAAGAGTGAATGTTTGAGGTGTATAGAAGGCATTTTTTTCAATTTTAGAAATTTTAATTTTTCAAATTTTTCCATGAAAAGTGCCAATACCCCCCCTTTTGGGTTCTAGGTGAAAATCTTTTTCGACAGAAATCAAACAAAAATGTTTCCATGGTGTGTATTGTTGTTCATTTTCATCAAATAAACAAAATAAAACCAAGAATAAATCCTGAAAGACCAGAAATGAGCATAAAAGATGCTTCAGCGCAAATGTTAACGTTGCTAAAAGAGCCCAAATTTCAAAAAATATTGCGAAAAACAGGAATCTTCTGTTTTAGAGTGAATATTTGAGGTGTATAGAAGGCATTTTTTTCATTTTTAGAAATTTTAATTTTTCAAATTTTTCCATGAAAAGTGCCAATACCCCCCCTTTTGGGTTCTAGGTGAAAATCTCACTCGACACAAATCAAACAAAAATGTTTCCATGGTGTGTATTGTTGTTCATTTTCATCAAATAAACAAAAAACAACCCAGAATAAATCCTGAAAGACAAGAAATGAGCATAAAAGATGCTTCAGCGCAAGTGTTAACATTGCAAAAACAGCCCAAATTTCAAAAAATATTGCGAAAAACAACAATCTTCTGTTTAAAGAGTGAATGTTTGAGGTGTATAGAAGGCATTTTTTTCATTTTTAGAAATTTTAATTTTTCACATTTTTCCATTTAAAGTGCCAATACCCCCCCCTTTGGGTTCTAGGTGAAAATCTCACTCGACACAAATCAAACAAAAATGTTTCCATGGTGTGTATTGTTGTTCAAATTCATCAAATAAACAAAATAAAACCAAGAATAAATCCTGAAAGACAAGAAATGAGCATAAAAGATGCTTCAGCGCAAGTGTTAACGTTCCTAAAAAAGCCCATTTTTTAAATTTATTGCGAAAAACACCAATCTTCTATTTTAGAGTGAATGTTTGAGGTGTATTGAAGGCATTTATTTTTTTTTTAGAAATTTTAATTTTTCACATTTTTGCATGAAAAGTGCCAATACCCCCCCCTTTGGGTTCTAGGTTAAAATCTCACTCGACACAAATCAAACAAAAATGTTTCCATGGTGTTTATTGTTGTAAATTTTCATCAAATAAACAAAATAAAACCCAGAATAAATCCTGAAAGACAAGAAATGAGCATAAAAGATGCTTCAGCGAAAATGTTAACCTTGCGAAAAGAGCCCAAATTTCAAAAAATATTGCGAAAAACAGCAATCTTCTGTTTTAGAGTGAATGTTTGAGGTGTATAGAAGGCATTTTTTTCATTTTTAGAAATTTTAATTTTTCACATTTTTCCATGAAAAGTGCCAATACCCCCCCCTTACGGTTCTATGTGAAAATCTCACTCGACACAAAACAAACAAAAATGTTTCCATGGTGTGTATTGTTGTTCATTTTCATCAAATAAACAAAATAAAACCCAGAATTAATCCGGAAAGACAAGAAATGAGCATAAAAGATGCTTCAGCGCAAGTGTTAACGTTGCTTAAAGAGCCCAAATTTCAACAAATATTGCGAAAAACAGCAATCTTCTGTTAAAAGAGTGAATGTTTGAGGTGTATAGAAGGCATTTTTTTCATTTTTAGAAATTTTAATTTTTCACATTTTTCCATTTAAAGTGCCAATACCCTCCCCTTTGGGTTCTAGGTGAAAATCTCACTCGACACAAATCAAACAAAAATGTTTCCATGGTGTGTATTGTTGTTCATTTTCATCAAATAAACAAAATAAAACCCAGAATAAATCCTGAAAGACAAGTAATTAGCCTAAAAGATGCTTCAGCGTAAGTGTCAACGCTACTAAAAAAGCCCAAATTAAAAAAAATATTGCGAAACACAACAATCTTTTGTTTTAGAGTGATTGTTTGAGGTGTATAGAAGGCATTTATTTTATTTTTAGAAATTTTAATTTTTCACATTTTTCCATGAAAAGTGCCAATACCTTTGGGTTCTAGGTGAAAATCTCACTAGACACAAATCAAACAAAAATGTTTCCATGGTGTGAATTGTTGTTCATTTTCATCAAATAAACAAAATAAAACCCAGAATAAATCTTGAAGACAAGAAATGAGCATAAAAGATGCTTCAGCGAAAGTGTTAACATTGCTTAAACAGCCCAATTTTCAAAAAATATTGCGAAAAACAACAATCTTCTTTTTAGAGTGAATGTTTGAGGTGTATTGAAGGCATTTATTTTTATTTTTAGAAATTTTAATTTTTCAGATTTTTCCATGAAAAGTGCCAATAAAAGTGCCCTTTGGGTTCTAGGTGAAAATCTCACTCGCAACAAATCAAACAAAAATGTTTCCATGGTGTGTATTGTTGTTCATTTTCATCAAATAAACAAAATAAAACCCAGAATAAATCCTGAAAGACAAGAAATGAGCATAAAAGATGCTTCAGCGAAAATGTTAACCTTGCGAAAAGAGCCCAAATTTCAAAAAATATTGCGAAAAACAGCAATCTTCTGTTTTAGAGTGAATGTTTGAGGTGTATAGAAGGCATTTTTTTGATTTTTAGAAATTTTAATTTTTCACATTTTTCCATGAAAAGTGCCAATACCTTTGGGTTCTAGGTGAAAATCTCACTAGACACAAAACAAACAAAAATGTTTCCATGGTGTGTATTGTTGTTCATTTTCATCAAATAAACAAAATAAAACCCAGAATAAATCCTGAAAGACAAGAAATGAGCATAAAAGATGCTTCAGCGCAAGTGTTATCGTTGCTAAAAGAGCCCAAATTTAAAAAAATATTGCGAAAAACAACAATCTTCTGTTTTAGAGTGAATGTTTGAGGTGTATAGAAGGCATTTTTTCCATTTTTAGAAATTTTAATTTTTCACATTTTTCCATGAAAAGTTCCAATACCCCCCTTTGGGTTCTAGGTGAAAATCTCACTCGACACAAATCATACAAAAATGTTTCCATGGTTTGTATTGTTGTTCATTTTCATCAAATAAACAAAATAAAACCCAGAATAAATCCGGAAAGACAAGAAATGAGCATAAAAGATGCTTCAGCGCAAGTGTTAACGCTACTAAAAAAGCCCAAATTAAAAAAATATTGTGAAACACAACAATCTTTTGTTTTAGAGTGATTGTTTGAGGTGTATAGAAGGCATTTATTTTATTTTTAGAAATTTTAATTTTTCACATTTTTCCATGAAAAGTGCCAATACCTTTGGGTTCTAGGTGAAAATCTCACTAGACACAAATCAAACAAAAATGTTTCCATGGTGTGAATTGTTGTTCATTTTCATCAAATAAACAAAATAAAACCCAGAATAAATCCTGAAAGACAAGAAATGAGCATAAAACATGCTTCAGCGAAAGTGTTAACATTGCTTAAACAGCCCAATTTTCAAAAAATATTGCGAAAAAAACCAATCTTCTTTTTAGAGTGAACGTTTGAGGTGTATTGAAGGCATTTATTTTATTTTTAGAAATTTTAATTTTTCAGATTTTTCCATGAAAAGTGCCAATAAAAGTACCCTTTGGGTTCTAGGTGAAAATCTCACTCGCAACAAATCAAACAAAAATGTTTCCATGGTGTGTATTGTTGTTCATTTTCATCAAATAAACAAAATAAAACCCAGAATAAATCCTGAAAGACAAGAAATGAGCATAAAAGATGCTTCAGCGAAAATGTTAACCTTGCGAAAAGAGCCCAAATTTCAAAAAATATTGCGAAAAACAGCAATCTTCTGTTTTAGAGTGAATGTTTGAGGTGTATAGATGGCATTTTTTTGATTTTTAGAAATTTTAATTTTTCACATTTTTCCATGAAAAGTGCCAATACCTTTGGGTTCTAGGTGAAAATCTCACTCGACACAAATCAAACAAAAATGTTTCCATGGTGTGTATTTTTGTTCATTTTCATCAAATAAACAAAATAAAACCCAGAATAAATCCTTAAAAACAAGAAATGAGCATAAAAGATGCTTCAGCGCAAGTGTTAACGTTGCTAAAAGAGCCCAAATTTCAAAAAATATTGCGAAAAACAACAATCTTTTGTTTTAGAATTATTGTTTGAGGTGTATAGAAGGCATTTATTTTATTTTTAGAAATTTTAATTTTTCACATTTTTCCATGAAAAGTGCCAATACCTTTGGGTTCTAGGTGAAAATCTCACTAGACACAAATCAAACAAAAATGTTTCCATGGTGTCTATTGTTGTTCATTTTCATCAAATAAACAAAATAAAACCAAGAATAAATCCTGAAAGACAAGAAATGAGCATAAAAGATGCTTCAGCGCAAGTGTTAACGTTGCTAAAAGAGCCCAAATTTCAAAAAATATATCGAAAAACAGGAATCTTCTGTTTTAGAGTGAATGTTTGAGGTGTATAGAAGGCATTTTTTTCATTTTTAGAAATTTTAATTTTTCACATTTTTCCATGAAAAGTGCCAATACCCCCCCCTTTGGGTTCTAGGTGAAAATCTCACTCGACACAAATCAAACAAAAATGTCTCCATGGTGTGTATTGTTGTTCATTTTCATCAAATAAACAAAATAAAACCCAGAATAAATCCTGAAAGACAAGAAATGAGCATAAAAGATACTTCAGCGCAAATGTTAACGTTGCTAAAAGAGCCCAAATTTCAAAAATTATTGCGAAAAACAGGAATCTTCTCTTTTAGAGTGAATATTTGAGGTGTATAGAAGGCATTTTTTTCATTTTTAGAAATTTTAATTTTTCACATTTTTCCATGATAAGTGCCAATACCCCCCCCTTTGGGTTCTAAGTGAAAATCTCACTCGACACAAATCAAACAAAAATGTTTCCATGGTGTGTATTGTTGTTCATTTTCATCAAATAAACAAAATACAACCCAAAATAAATCCTGAAAGACAAGAAATGAGCATAAAAGATGCTTCAGCGCAAGTGTTAACATTGCAAAAACAGCCCAAATTTCAAAAAATATTGCGAAAAACAACAATCTTCTGTTAAAAGAGTGAATGTTTGAGGTGTATAGAAGGCATTTTTTTCATTTTTAGAAATTTTAATTTTTCACATTTTTCCATGAAAAGTGCCAATACCCCCCCCTTTGGGTTCTAGGTGAAAATCTCACTCAACACATCAAACAAAAATGTTTCCATGGTGTGTATTGTTGTTCAAATTCATCAAATAAACAAAATAAAACCAAGAATAAATCCTGAAAGACAAGAAATGAGCATAAAAGATGTTTCAGCGCAAGTGTTAACATTGCTAAAACAGCCCAAATTTCAAAAAATATTGCGAAAAACAACAATCTTCTGTTTTAGAGTGAATGTTTGAGGTGTATAGAAGGCATTTATTTTATTTTTAGAAATTTTAATTTTTCCCATTTTTCCATGAAAAGTGCCAATACCCCCCCCTTTGGGTTCTAGGTGAAAATCTCACTCGACAGAAATGAAACAAAAATGTTTCCATGGTGTGTATTGTTGTTCATTTTCATCAAATAAACAAAATAAAACCAAGAATAAATCCTGAAAGACAAGAAATGAGCATAAAAGATGCTTCAGCGCAAGTGTTAACGTTACTAAAAGAGCCCAAATTTCAAAAAATATTGCGAAAAACAGCAATCTTCTGTTAAATGAGTGAATGTTTGAGGTGTATAGAAGTCATTTATTTTATTTTTAGAAATTTTAATTTTTCACATTTTTCCATGAAAAGGGTTCTAGGTGAAAATCTCACTCGACACAAATCAAACAAAAATGTTTCCATGGTGTGTATTGTTGTTCATTTTCATCAAATAAACAAAATAAAACCCAGAATAAATCCTGAAAGACAAGAAATGAGCATAAAAGATGCTTCAGCGCAAGTGTTAACATTGCTAAAACAGCCCAAATTTCAAAAAATATTGCGAAAAACAGCAATCTTCTGTTTTAGAGTGAATGTTTGAGGTGTATAGAAGGCATTTATTTTATTTTTAGAAATTTTAATTTTTCACATTTTTCCATGAAAAGTGCCAATAAAAGTGCCCTTTGGGTTCTAGGTGAAAATCTCACTCGCAACAAATCAAACAAAAATGTTTCCATGGTGTGAATTGTTGTTCATTTTCATCAAATAAACAAAATAAAACCCAGAATAAATCCTGAAAGACAAGAAATGAGCATAAAAGATGCTTCAGCGAAAGTGTTAACATTGCTTAAACAGCCCAATTTTCAAAAAATATTGCGAAAAACAACAATCTTCTTTTTAGAGTGAATGTTTGAGGTGTATTGAAGGCATTTATTTTATTTTTAGAAATTTTAATTTTTCAGATTTTTCCATGAAAAGTGCCAATAAAAGTGCCCTTTGGGTTCTAGGTGAAAATCGCACTCGCAACAAATCAAACAAAAATGTTTCCATGGTGTGTATTGTTGTTCATTTTCATCAAATAAACAAAATAAAACCCAGAATAAATCCTGGAAGACAAGAAATGAGCATAAAAGATGCTTCAGCGAAAATGTTAACCTTGCGAAAAGAGCCCAAATTTCAAAAAATATTGCGAAAAACAACAATCTTCTGTTTTAGAGTGAATGTTTGAGGTGTATAGAAGGCATTTTTTTCATTTTTAGAAATTTTAATTTTTCACATTTTTCCATGAAAAGTTCCAATACCCCCCTTTGGGTTCTAGGTGAAAATCTCACTCGACACAAATCATACAAAAATGTTTCCATGGTTTGTATTGTAGTTCATTTTCATCAAATAAACAAAATAAAACCCAGAATAAATCCGGAAAGACAAGAAATGAGCATAAAAGATGCTTCAGCGCAAGTGTTAACGCTACTAAAAAAGCCCAAATTTCAACAAATATTGCGAAAAACAGCAATCTTCTGTTAAAAGAGTGAATGTTTGAGGTGTATAGAAGGCATTTTTTTCATTTTTAGAAATTTTAATTTTTCACATTTTTCCATTTAAAGTGCCAATACCCTCCCCTTTGGGTTCTAGGTGAAAATCTCACTCGACACAAATCAAACAAAAATGTTTCCATGGTGTGTATTGTTGTTCATTTTCATCAAATAAACAAAATAAAACCCAGAATAAATCCTGAAAGACAAGTAATTAGCCTAAAAGATGCTTCAGCGTAAGTGTTAACGCTACTAAAAAAGCCCAAATTAAAAAAAATATTGCGAAACACAACAATCTTTTGCTTTAGAGTGATTGTTTGAGGTGTATAGAAGGCATTTATTTTATTTTTAGAAATTTTAATTTTTCACATTTTTCCATGAAAAGTGCCAATACCTTTGGGTTCTAGGTGAAAATCTCACTAGACACAAATCAAACAAAAATGTTTCCATGGTGTGAATTGTTGTTCATTTTCATCAAATAAACAAAATAAAACCCAGAATAAATCCTGAAAGACAAGAAATGAGCATAAAAGATGCTTCAGCGAAAGTGTTAACATTGCTTAAACAGCCCAATTTTCAAAAAATATTGCGAAAAACAACAATCTTCTTTTTAGAGTGAATGTTTGAGGTGTATTGAAGGCATTTATTTTATTTTTAGAAATTTTAATTTTTCAGATTTTTCCATGAAAAGTGCCAATAAAAGTACCCTTTGGGTTCTAGGTGAAAATCTCACTCGCAACAAATCAAACAAAAATGTTTCCATGGTGTGTATTGTTGTTCATTTTCATCAAATAAACAAAATAAAACCCAGAATAAATCCTGAAAGACAAGAAATGAGCATAAAAGATGCTTCAGCGAAAATGTTAACCTTGCGAAAAGAGCCCAAATTTCAAAAAATATTGCGAAAAACAGCAATCTTCTGTTTTAGAGTGAATGTTTGAGGTGTATAGATGGCATTTTTTTGATTTTTAGAAATTTTAATTTTTCACATTTTTCCATGAAAAGTGCCAATACCTTTGGGTTCTAGGTGAAAATCTCACTCGACACAAATCAAACAAAAATGTTTCCATGGTGTGTATTTTTGTTCATTTTCATCAAATAAACAAAATAAAACCCAGAATAAATCCTTAAAAACAAGAAATGAGCATAAAAGATGCTTCAGCGCAAGTGTTAACGTTGCTAAAAGAGCCCAAATTTCAAAAAATATTGCGAAAAACAACAATCTTTTGTTTTAGAATTATTGTTTGAGGTGTATAGAAGGCATTTATTTTATTTTTAGAAATTTTAATTTTTCACATTTTTCCATGAAAAGTGCCAATACCTTTGGGTTCTAGGTAAAAATCTCACTAGACACAAATCAAACAAAAATGTTTCCATGGTGTCTATTGTTGTTCATTTTCATCAAATAAACAAAATAAAACCAAGAATAAATCCTGAAAGACAAGAAATGAGCATAAAAGATGCTTCAGCGCAAGTGTTAACGTTGCTAAAAGAGCCCAAATTTCAAAAAATATATCGAAAAACAGGAATCTTCTGTTTTAGAGTGAATGTTTGAGGTGTATAGAAGGCATTTTTTTCATTTTTAGAAATTTTAATTTTTCACATTTTTCCATGAAAAGTGCCAATACCCCCCCCTTTGGGTTCTAGGTGAAAATCTCACTCGACACAAATCAAACAAAAATGTCTCCATGGTGTGTATTGTTGTTCATTTTCATCAAATAAACAAAATAAAACCCAGAATAAATCCTGAAAGACAAGAAATGAGCATAAAAGATACTTCAGCGCAAATGTTAACGTTGCTAAAAGAGCCCAAATTTCAAAAAATATTGCGAAAAACAGGAATCTTCTCTTTTAGAGTGAATATTTGAGGTGTATAGAAGGCATTTTTTTCATTTTTAGAAATTTTAATTTTTCACATTTTTCCATGATAAGTGCCAATACCCCCCCCTTTGGGTTCTAAGTGAAAATCTCACTCGACACAAATCAAACAAAAATGTTTCCATGGTGTGTATAGTTGTTCATTTTCATCAAATAAACAAAATACAACCCAGAATAAATCCTGAAAGACAAGAAATGAGCATAAAAGATGCTTCAGCGCAAGTGTTAACATTGCAAAAACAGCCCAAATTTCAAAAAATATTGCGAGAAACAACAATCTTCTGTTAAAAGAGTGAATGTTTGAGGTGTATAGAAGGCATTTTTTTCATTTTTAGAAATTTTAATTTTTCACATTTTTCCATGAAAAGTGCCAATACCCCCCCCTTTGGGTTCTAGGTGAAAATCTCACTCAACACATCAAACAAAAATGTTTCCATGGTGTGTATTGTTGTTCAAATTCATCAAATAAACAAAATAAAACCAAGAATAAATCCTGAAAGACAAGAAATGAGCATAAAAGATGTTTCAGCGCAAGTGTTAACATTGCTAAAACAGCCCAAATTTCAAAAAATATTGCGAAAAACAACAATCTTCTGTTTTAGAGTGAATGTTTGAGGTGTATAGAAGGCATTTATTTTATTTTTAGAAATTTTAATTTTTCCCATTTTTCCATGAAAAGTGCCAATACCCCCCCCTTTGGGTTCTAGGTGAAAATCTCACTCGACAGAAATGAAACAAAAATGTTTCCATGGTGTGTATTGTTGTTCATTTTCATCAAATAAACAAAATAAAACCAAGAATAAATCCTGAAAGACAAGAAATGAGCATAAAAGATGCTTCAGCGCAAGTGTTAACGTTACTAAAAGAGCCCAAATTTCAAAAAATATTGCGAAAAACAGCAATCTTCTGTTAAATGAGTGAATGTTTGAGGTGTATAGAAGTCATTTATTTTATTTTTAGAAATTTTAATTTTTCACATTTTTCCATGAAAAGGGTTCTAGGTGAAAATCTCACTCGACACAAATCAAACAAAAATGTTTCCATGGTGTGTATTGTTGTTCATTTTCATCAAATAAACAAAATAAAACCCAGAATAAATCCTGAAAGACAAGAAATGAGCATAAAAGATGCTTCAGCGCTAGTGTTAACGTTGCTAAAAGAGCCCAAATTTCAAAAAATATTGCGAAAAACACCAATCTTCTTATAAAAGATTGAATGTTTGAAGTGTATTGAAGGCATTTATTTTATTTTTAGAAATTTTAATTTTTCTGATTTTTCCATGAAAAGTGCCAATACCCCCCCATTTGGGTTCTAGGTGAAAATCTCACTCGACACAAATCAAACAAAAATGTCTCCATGGTGTGTATTGTTGTTCATTTTCATCAAATAAACAAAATAAAACCAAGAATAAATCCTGAAAGACAAGAAATGAGCATAAAAGATGCTTCAGCGAAAGTGTTAACATTGCTTAAACAGCCCAATTTTCAAAAAATATTGCGAAAAACAACAATCTTCTTTTTAGAGTGAATGTTTGAGGTGTATTGAAGGCATTTATTTTATTTTTAGAAATTTTAATTTCTCACATTTTTCCATGAAAAGTGCCAATGCCCCTTTGGGTTCTAGGTGAAAATTTCACTCGACACAAATCAAACAAAAATGTTTCCATGGTGTTATTGTTGTTCATTTTCATCAAATAAACAAAATAAAACCCAGAATAAATCCTGAAAGACAAGAAATGAGCATAAAAGATGCTTCAGCGCAAGTGTTAACGTTGCTAAAAGAGCCCAAATTTCAAAAAATATTGCGAAAAACAACAATCTTCTGTTTTAGAGTGATTGTTTGATGTGTATAGAAGGCTTTTTTTTCATTTTTAGAAATTTTAATTTTTAACATTTTTCCATGAAAAGTGCCAATACCCCCCCCCATTTGGGTTCTAGGTGAAAATCTCACTCGAAACATATCAAACAAAAATGTTTCCATGGTGTGTATTGTTGTTCATTTTCATCAAATAAACAAAATAAAACCAAGAATAAATCCTGAAAGACAAGAAATGAGCATAAAAGATGCTTCAGCGCAAGTGTTAACGTTACTAAAAGAGCCCAAATTTCAAAAAATATTGCGAAAAACAGCAATCTTCTGTTAAAAGAGTGAATGTTTGAGGTGTATAGAAGGCATTTTTTTCAATTTTAGAATTTTTAATTTTTCACATTTTTCCATGAAAAGTGCCAATACCCCCCCTTTTGGGTTCTAGGTGAAAATCTTTCTCGACAGAAATCAAACAAAAATGTTTCCATGGTGTGTATTGTTGTTCATTTTCATCAAATAAACAAAATAAAACCAAGAATAAATCCTGAAAGACAAGAAATGAGCATAAAAGATGCTTCAGCGCAAATGTTAACGTTGCTAAAAGAGCCCAAATTTCAAAAAATATTGCGAAAAACAGGAATCTTCTCTTTTAGAGTGAATATTTGAGGTGTATAGAAGGCATTTTTTTCATTTTTAGAAATTTTAATTTTTCACATTTTTCCATGATAAGTGCCAATACCCCCCCCTTTGGGTTCTAAGTGAAAATCTCACTCGACACAAATCAAACAAAAATGTTTCCATGGTGTGTATAGTTGTTCATTTTCATCAAATAAACAAAATACAACCCAGAATAAATCCTGAAAGACAAGAAATGAGCATAAAAGATGCTTCAGCGCAAGTGTTAACATTGCAAAAACAGCCCAAATTTCAAAAAATATTGCGAGAAACAACAATCTTCTGTTAAAAGAGTGAATGTTTGAGGTGTATAGAAGGCATTTTTTTCATTTTTAGAAATTTTAATTTTTCACATTTTTCCATGAAAAGTGCCAATACCCCCCCCTTTGGGTTCTAGGTGAAAATCTCACTCAACACATCAAACAAAAATTTTTCCATGGTGTGTATTGTTGTTCAAATTCATCAAATAAACAAAATAAAACCAAGAATAAATCCTGAAAGACAAGAAATGAGCATAAAAGATGCTTCAGCGCAAGTGTTAACGTTGCTAAAAAAGCCCATTTTTTAAATATATTGCGAAAAACACCAATCTTCTATTTTAGAGTGAATGTTTGAGGTGTATTGAAGGCATTTATTTTTTTTAGAAATTTTAATTTTTCACATTTTTGCATGAAAAGTGCCAATACCCCCCCCTTTGGGTTCTAGGTGAAAATCTCACTCGACACAAATCAAACAAAAATGTTTCCATGGTGTTTATTGTTGTAAATTTTCATCAAATAAACAAAATAAAACCCAGAATAAATCCTGAAAGACAAGAAATGAGCATAAAAGATGCTTAAGCGAAAATGTTAATCTTGCGAAAAGAGCCCAAATTTCAAAAAATATTGCGAAAAACAGCAATCTTCTGTTTTAGAGTGAATGTTTGAGGTGTATAGAAGGCATTTTTTTTATTTTTAGAAATTTTAATTTTTCACATTTTTCCATGAAAAGTGCCAATACCCCCCCCTTTGGGTTCTAGGTGAAAATCTCACTCGACACAAATCAAACAAAAATGTTTCCATGGTGTGTATTGTTGTTCATTTTCATCAAATAAACAAAATAAAACCCAGAATTAATCCGGAAAGACAAGAAATGAGCATAAACGATGCTTCAGCGCAAGTGTTTACGTTGCTAAAAGAGCCCAAATTTCAAAAAATATTGCGAAAAACAGCAATCTTCTGTTAAAAGAGTGAATGTTTGAGGTGTATAGAAGGCATTTTTTTCAATTTTAGAATTTTTAATTTTTCACATTTTTCCATGAAAAGTGCCAATACCCCCCCTTTTGGGTTCTAGGTGAAAATCTTTCTCGACAGAAATCAAACAAAAATGTTTCCATGGTGTGTATTGTTGTTCATTTTCATCAAATAAACAAAATAAAACCAAGAATAAATCCTGAAAGACAAGAAATGAGCATAAAAGATGCTTCAGCGCAAATGTTAACGTTGCTAAAAGAGCCCAAATTTCAAAAAATATTGCGAAAAACAGGAATCTTCTCTTTTAGAGTGAATATTTGAGGTGTATAGAAGGCATTTTTTTCATTTTTAGAAATTTTAATTTTTCACATTTTTCCATGATAAGTGCCAATACCCCCCCCTTTGGGTTCTAAGTGAAAATCTCACTCGACACAAATCAAACAAAAATGTTTCCATGGTGTGTATAGTTGTTCATTTTCATCAAATAAACAAAATACAACCCAGAATAAATCCTGAAAGACAAGAAATGAGCATAAAAGATGCTTCAGCGCAAGTGTTAACATTGCAAAAACAGCCCAAATTTCAAAAAATATTGCGAGAAACAACAATCTTCTGTTAAAAGAGTGAATGTTTGAGGTGTATAGAAGGCATTTTTTTCATTTTTAGAAATTTTAATTTTTCACATTTTTCCATGAAAAGTGCCAATACCCCCCCCTTTGGGTTCTAGGTGAAAATCTCACTCAACACATCAAACAAAAATTTTTCCATGGTGTGTATTGTTGTTCAAATTCATCAAATAAACAAAATAAAACCAAGAATAAATCCTGAAAGACAAGAAATGAGCATAAAAGATGCTTCAGCGCAAGTGTTAACGTTGCTAAAAAAGCCCATTTTTTAAATATATTGCGAAAAACACCAATCTTCTATTTTAGAGTGAATGTTTGAGGTGTATTGAAGGCATTTATTTTTTTTAGAAATTTTAATTTTTCACATTTTTGCATGAAAAGTGCCAATACCCCCCCCTTTGGGTTCTAGGTGAAAATCTCACTCGACACAAATCAAACAAAAATGTTTCCATGGTGTTTATTGTTGTAAATTTTCATCAAATAAACAAAATAAAACCCAGAATAAATCCTGAAAGACAAGAAATGAGCATAAAAGATGCTTAAGCGAAAATGTTAATCTTGCGAAAAGAGCCCAAATTTCAAAAAATATTGCGAAAAACAGCAATCTTCTGTTTTAGAGTGAATGTTTGAGGTGTATAGAAGGCATTTTTTTTATTTTTAGAAATTTTAATTTTTCACATTTTTCCATGAAAAGTGCCAATACCCCCCCCTTTGGGTTCTAGGTGAAAATCTCACTCGACACAAATCAAACAAAAATGTTTCCATGGTGTGTATTGTTGTTCATTTTCATCAAATAAACAAAATAAAACCCAGAATTAATCCGGAAAGACAAGAAATGAGCATAAACGATGCTTCAGCGCAAGTGTTTACGTTGCTAAAAGAGCCCAAATTTCAACAAATATTGCGAAAAACAGCAATCTTCTGTTAAAAGAGTGAATGTTTGAGGTGTATAGAAGGCATTTTTTTCATTTTTAGAAATTTTAATTTTTCACATTTTTCCATGAAAAGTGCCAATACCCCCCCTTTGGGTTCTAGGTGAAAATCTCATTCTACACAAATCAAACAAAAATGTTTCCATGGTGTGTATTGTTGTTCATTTTCATCAAATAAACAAATAAAACCCAGAATAAATCCTGAAAGACAAGTAATTAGCCTAATAGATGCTTCAGCGTAAGTGTTAACGCTACTAAAAAAGCCCAAATTAAAAAAATATTGCGAAAAACAACTATCTTTTGTTTTAGAGTGATTGTTTGAGGTGTATAGAAGGCATTTATTTTATTTTTAGAAATTTTAATTTTTCACATTTTTCCATGAAAAGTGCCAATACCTTTGGGTTCTAGGTGAAAATCTCACTAGACACAAATCAAACAAAAATGTTTCCATGGTGTGAATTGATGTTCATTTTCATCAAATAAACAAAATAAAACCAGAATAAATCCTGAAAGACAAGAAATGAGCATAAAAGATGCTTCAGCGAAAGTGTTAACATTGCTTAAACAGCCCAATTTTCAAAGCATATTGCGAAAAACAACAATCTTCTTTTTAGAGTGAATGTTTGAGGTGTATTGAAGGCATTTATTTTATTTTTAGAAATTTTAATTTTTCAGATTTTTCCATGAAAAGTGCCAATAAAAGTGCCCTTTGGGTTCTAGGTGAAAATCTCACTCGACACAAATCAAACAAAAATGTTTCCATGGTGTGTATTCTTTTTCATTTTCATCAAATAAACAAAATAAAACCCAGAATAAATCCTGAAAGACATGAAATGAGCATAAAAGATGATTCAGCGCAAGTGTTAACGTTGCTAAAAGAGCCCAAATTTCAAAAAATATTGCGAAAAACAGGAATCTTCTGTTTTAGAGTGAATGTTTGAGGTGTATAGAGGGCATTTTTTTCATTTTTAGAAATTTTAATTTTTCACATTTTTGCATGAAAAGTGCCAATACCCCCCCTTTGGGTTCTAGGTGAAAATCTCACTCGACACAAATCAAACAAAAATGTTTCCATGGTGTGTATTGTTGTTCATTTTCATCAAAAAAACAAAATAAAACCCAGAATAAATCCTGAAAGACAAGAAATGAGCATAAAAGATGCTTCAGCGCAAGTGTTAACATTGCAAAAACAGCCCAAATTTCAAAAAATATTGCGAAAAACAACAATCTTCTGTTAAAAGAGTGAATGTTTGAGGTGTATAGAAGGCATTTTTTTCATTTTTAGAAATTTTAATTTTTCACATTTTTCCATGAAAAGTGCCAATACCCCCCCCTTTGGGTTCTAGGTGAAAATCTCACTCAACACATCAAACAAAAATGTTTCCATGGTGTGTATTGTTGTTCAAATTCATCAAATAAACAAAATAAAACCAAGAATAAATCCTGAAAGACAAGAAATGAGCATAAAAGATGCTTCAGCGCAAGTGTTAACGTTGCTAAAAAAGCCCATTTTTTAAATATATTGCGAAAAACACCAATCTTCTATTTTAGAGTGAATGTTTGAGGTGTATTGAAGGCATTTATTTTTTTTTAGAAATTTTAATTTTTCCCATTTTTCCATGAAAAGTGCCAATACCCCCCCCTTTGGGTTCTAGGTGAAAATCTCACTCGACAGAAATGAAACAAAAATGTTTCCATGGTGTGTATTGTTGTTCATTTTCATCAAATAAACAAAATAAAACCAAGAATAAATCCTGAAAGACAAGAAATGAGCATAAAAGATGCTTCAGCGCAAGTGTTAACGTTACTAAAAGAGCCCAAATTTCAAAAAATATTGCGAAAAACAGCAATCTTCTGTTTTAGAGTGAATGTTTGAGGTGTATAGAAGGCATTTTTTTCATTTTTAGAAATTTTAATTTTTCACATTTTTCCATGAAAAGTGCCAATACCCCCCCTTTGGGTTCTAGGTGAAAATCTCACTCGACACAAATCAAACAAAAATGTTTCCATGGTGTGTATTGTTGTTCATTTTCATCAAATAAACAAAATAAAACCCAGAATTAATCCGGAAAGACAAGAAATGAGCATAAAAGATGCTTCAGCGCAAGTGTTAACGTTGCTAAAAGAGCCCAAATTTCAACAAATATTGCGAAAAACAGCAATCTGCTGTTAAAAGAGTGAATGTTTGAGGTGTATAGAAGGCATTTTTTTCATTTTTAGAAATTTTAATTTTTCACATTTTTCCATGAAAAGTGCCAATACCCCCCCTTTGGGTTCTAGGTGAAAATCTCATTCGACACAAATCAAACAAAAATGTTTCCATGGTGTGTATTGTTGTTCATTTTCATCAAATAAACAAAATAAAACCCAGAATAAATCCTGAAAGACAAGTAATTAGCCTAATAGATGCTTCAGCGTAAGTGTTAACGCTACTAAAAAAGCCCAAATTAAAAAAAATATTGCGAAAAACAACAATCTTTTGTTTTAGAGTGATTGTTTGAGGTGTATAGAAGGCATTTATTTTATTTTTAGAAATTTTAATTTTTCACATTTTTCCATGAAAAGTGCCAATACCTTTGGGTTCTAGGTGAAAATCTCACTAGACACAAATCAAACAAAAATGTTTCCATGGTGTGAATTGTTGTTCATTTTCATCAAATAAACAAAATAAAACCCAGAATAAATCCTGAAAGACAAGAAATGAGCATAAAAGATGCTTCAGCGAAAGTGTTAACATTGCTTAAACAGCCCAATTTTCAAAAAATATTGCGAAAAACAACAATCTTCTTTTTAGAGTGAATGTTTGAGGTGTATTGAAGGCATTTATTTTATTTTTAGAAATTTTAATTTTTCAGATTTTTCCATGAAAAGTGCCAATAAAAGTGCCCTTTGGGTTCTAGGTGAAAATCTCACTCGACACAAATCAAACAAAAATGTTTCCATGGTGTGTATTGTTGTTCATTTTCATCAAATAAACAAAATAAAACCCAGAATAAATCCGGAAAGACATGAAATGAGCATAAAAGATGATTCAGAGCAAGTGTTAACGTTGCTAAAAGAGCCCAAATTTCAAAAAATATTGCGAAAAACGGGAATCTTCTGTTTTAGAGTGAATGTTTGAGGTGTATAGAGGGCATTTTTTTCATTTTTAGAAATTTTAATTTTTCACATTTTTCCATGAAAAGTGCCAATACCCCCCCTTTGGGTTCTAGGTGAAAATCTCACTCGACACAAATCAAACAAAAATGTTTCCTTGGTGTGTATTGTTGTTCATTTTCATCAAATAAACAAAATAAAACCCAGAATAAATCCTGAAAGACAAGAAATGAGCATAAAAGATGCTTCAGCGAAAATGTTAACCTTGCGAAAAGAGCCCAAATTTCAAAAAATATTGCGAAAAACAGCAATCTTCTGTTTTAGAGTGAATGTTTGAGGTGTATAGAAGGCATTTTTTTCATTTTTAGAAATTTTAATTTTTCACATTTTTCCATGAAAAGTGCCAATACCCCCCCCTTTGGGTTCTAGGTGAAAATCTCACTCGACACAAATCAAACAAAAATGTTTCCATGGTGTGTCTCTTTGTTCATTTTCATCAAATAAACTAAATAAAACCCAGAATAAATCCTGAAAAACAAGAAATGAGCATAAAAGATGCTTCAGCGCAAGTGTTAACGTTGCTAAAAGAGCCCAAATGTCAAAAAATATTGCGAAAAACAACAATCTTATTTTTAGAGTGAATGTTTGAGGTGTATAGAAGGCATTTATTTCATTTTTAGAAATTTTAATTTTTCACATTTTTCCATGAAAAGTGCCAATACCTTTGGGTTCTAGGTGAAAATCCCACTCGACACAAATCAAAGAAAAATGTTCCATGGTGTGTATTGTTGTTCATTTTCATCAAAAAAACAAAATAAAACCCAGAATAAATCCTGAAAGACAAGTAATTAGCCTAAAAGATGCTTAGCCTAAAAGATGCAAGTGTTAACGCTACTAAAAAACCCAAATTTCAAAAAATATTGCGAAAAAAAACAATCTTCTGTTTTAGAGTGAATGTTTGAGGTGTATAGAAGGCATTTATTTCATTTTTAGAAATTTTAATTTTTCACATTTTTCCATGAAAAGTGCCAATACCCCCCCCTTTGGGTTCTAGGTGAAATTCTCACTCGACACAAATCAAACATAAATGTTTCCATGGTGTGTATTGTTGTTCATTTTCATCAAATAAACAAAATAAAACCCAGAATAATACATTAAAGACAAGAAATGAACATAAAAGATGCCTCAGCGCAAGTGTTAATGTTAGTAAAAGAGCCAAAATTTCAAAAAATATTGCGAAAAACAACAATCTTCTGTTTTAGAGTGATTGTTTGAGGTGTATTAAAGGCATTTATTTTATTTTAGAAATTTTAATTTTTCACATTTTTCCATGAAAAGTGCCAATACCCCCCCTTTTGGGTTCTAGGTGAAAATCTTTCTCGACAGAAATCAAACAAAAATGTTTCCATGGTGTGTATTGTTGTTCATTTTCATCAAATAAACAAAATAAAACCAAGAATAAATCCTGAAAGACAAGAAATGAGCATAAAAGATGCTTCAGCGCAAATGTTAACGTTGCTAAAAGAGCCCAAATTTCAAAAAATATTGCGAAAAACAGGAATCTTCTCTTTTAGAGTGAATATTTGAGGTGTATAGAAGGCATTTTTTTCATTTTTAGAAATTTTAATTTTTCAGATTTTTCCATGAAAAGTGTCAATACCCCCCCATTTGGGTTCTAGGTGAAAATCTCACTCGAAACAAATCAAACAAAAATGTTTCCATGGTGTGTATTGTTGTTCATTTTCATCAAATAAACAAAATAAAACCAAGAATAAATCCTGAAAGACAAGAAATGAGCATAAAAGATGCTTCAGCGCAAGTGTTAACGTTACTAAAAGAGCCCAAATTTCAAAAAATATTGCGAAAAACAGCAATCTTCTTTTAAAAGAGTGAATGTTTGAGGTGTATAGAAGGCATTTATTTTATTTTTAGAAATTTTTATTTTTCACATTTTTCCATGAAAAGAGCCAATACCCCCCCCTTTGGGTTCTAAATGAAAATCTCACTCGACACAAATCAAACAAAAATGTTTCCATGGTGTGTATTGTTGTTCATTTTCATCAAATAAACAAAATAAAACCCAGAATAAATCCTGAAAGACTAGAAATGAGCATAAAAGATGCTTCAGCGAAAATGTTAACGTTGCTAAAAGAGCCCAAATTTCAAAAAATATTGCGAAAAACAGCAATCTTCTGTTTTAGAGTGAATATTTGAGGTGTCTAGAAGGCATTTTTTTCATTTTTAGAAATTTTAATTTTTCACATTTTTCATGAAAAGTGCCAATACCCCCCCCTTTGGGTTCTAGGTGAAAATCTCACTCGACACAAATCAAACAAAAATGTTTCCATGGTGTGTATTGTTGTTCATTTTCATCAAATAAACAAAATAAAACCCAGAATAAATCCTGAAAGACAAGAAATGAGCATAAAAGATGCTTCAGCGCAAGTGTTAACGTTACTAAAAGAACCCAAATTTCAAAAAATATTGCGAAAAACAGCAATCTTCTGTTAAAAGAGTGAATGTTTGAGGTGTATAGAAGGCATTTTTTTCATTTTTAGAAATTTTAATTTTTCACATTTTTCCATGAAAAGTGCCAATACCCCCCTTTTGGGTTCTAGGTGAAAATCTTTCTCGACAGAAATCAAACAAAAATGTTTCCATGGTGTGTATTGTTGTTCATTTTCATCAAATAAACAAAATAAAACCAAGAATAAATCCTGAAAGACAAGAAATGAGCATAAAAGATGCTTCAGCGCAAGTGTTAACGTTGCTAAAAGAGCCCAAATTTCAAAAAATAATGCGAAAAACAACAATCTTCTGCTTTAGAGTGATTGTTTGAGGTGTATAGAAGGCATTTATTTTATTTTTAGAAATTTTAATTTTTCACATTTTTCCATGAAAAGTGCCAATACCCCCCCCTTTGGGTTCTAGGTGAAAATCTCACTCGACAGAAATCAAACAAAAATGTTTCCATGGTGTGTATTGTTGTTCATTTTCATCAAATAAACAAAATAAAACCAAGAATAAATCCTGAAAGACAAGAAATGAACATAAAAGATGCTTCAGCGCAGGTGTTAACTATACTAAAAGAGCCCAAATTTCAAAAAATATTGCGAAAAACAGCAATCTTCTGTTAAAAGAGTGAATGTTTGAGGTGTATAGAAGGCATTTTTTTCATTTTTAGAAATTTTAATTTTTCACATTTTTCCATGAAAAGTGCCAATACCCCCCCTTTGGGTTCTAGGTGAAAATCTCACTTGACACAAATCAAACAAAAATGTTTCCATGGTGTGTATTGTTGTTCATTTTCATCAAATAAACAAAATAAAACCCAGAATAAATCCGGAAAGACAAGAAATGAGCATAAAAGATGCTTAAGCGCTAAGGTTAACGTTGCTAAAAGAGCCCAAATTTCAGAAAATATTGCGAAAAACAGCAATCTTCTGTTAAAAGAGTGAAAGTTTGAGGTGTCTAGAAGGCATTTTTTTCATTTTTAGAAATTTTAATTTTTCACATTTTTCATGAAAAGTGCCAATACCCCCCCCTTTGGGTTCTAGGTGAAAATCTCACTCAACACAAATCAAACAAAAATGTTTCCGTGGTGTGTATTGTTGTTCATTTTCATCAAATAAACAAAATAAAACCCAGAATAAATCCTGAAAGACAAGAAATGAGCATAAAAGATGCTTCAGCGCAAGTGTTAACGTTACTAAAAGAGCCCAAATTTCAAAAAATATTGCGAAAAACAGCAATCTTCTGTTAAAAGAGTGAATGTTTGAGGTGTATAGAAGGCATTTTTTTCATTTTTAGAAATTTTAATTTTTCACATTTTTCCATGAAAAGTGCCAATACCCCCCCCTTTGGGTTCCCCCCCCCTTTGGGTTCTAGGTGAAAATCTCACTCGACACAAATCAAACAAAAATGTTTCCATGGTGTATATTGTTGTTCATTTTCATCAAATAAACAAAAAAAACCCAGAATAAATCCGGAAAGACAAGAAATGAGCATAAAAGATGCTTCAGCGCAAGTGTTAACGTTGCTAAAAGAGCCCAAATTTCAAAAAATATTGCGAAAAACAACAATCTTCTGTTTTAGAGTGAATGTTTGAGGTGTATAGAGGGCATTTTTTTCATTTTTAGAAATTTTAATTTTTCACATTTTTCCATGAAAAGTGGCAATACCCCCCCCTTTGGGTTCTAGGTGAAAATCTCACTCGACACAAATCAAAAAAAAATGTTTCCATGGTGTGTATTGTAGTTCATTTTCATCAAATAAACAAAATAAAACCCAGAATAAATCCTGAAAGACAAGAAATGAGCATGAAAGATGCTTCAGCGCAAGTGTTAACGTTACTAAAAGAGCCCAAATTTCAAAAAATATTGCGAAAAACAGCAATCTTCTGTTAAAAGAGTGAATGTTTGAGGTGTATAGAAGGCATTTTTTTCATTTTTAGAAATTTTAATTTTTCACATTTTTCCATGAAAAGTGCCAATACCCCCCCCTTTGGGTTCTAGGTGAAAATCTCACTCGACACAAATCAAACAAAAATGTTTCCATGGTGTGTATTGTTGTTCATTTTCATCAAATAAACAAAATAAAACCCAGAATTAATCCGGAAAGACAAGAAATGAGCATAAAAGATGCTTCAGCGCAAGTGTTAACGTTGCTAAAAGAGCCCAAATTTCAACAAATATTGCGAAAAACAGCAATCTTCTGTTAAAAGAGTGAATGTTTGAGGTGTATAGAAGGCATTTTTTTCATTTTTAGAAATTTTAATTTTTCACATTTTTCCATGAAAAGTGCCAATAGTGCCCTTTGGGTTCTAGGTGAAAATCTCATTCGACACAAATCAAACAAAAATGTTTCCATGGTGTGTATTGTTGTTCATTTTCATCAAATAAACAAAATAAAACCCAGAATAAATCCTGAAAGACAAGTAATTAGCCTAATAGATGCTTCAGCGTAAGTGTTAACGCTACTAAAAAAGCCCAAATTAAAAAAAATATTGCGAAAAACAACAATCTTTTGTTTTAGAGTGATTGTTTGAGGTGTATAGAAGGCATTTATTTTATTTTTAGAAATTTTAATTTTTCACATTTTTCCATGAAAAGTGCCAATACCTTTGGGTTCTAGGTGAAAATCTCACTAGACACAAATCAAACAAAAATGTTTCCATGGTGTGTATTGTTGGTCATTTTCATCAAATAAACAAAATAAAACCCAGAATAAATCCTGAAAGACATGAAATGAGCATAAAAGATGATTCAGCGCAAGTGTTAACGTTGCTAAAAGAGCCCAAATTTCAAAAAATATTGCGAAAAACAGGAATCTTCTGTTTTAGAGTGAATGTTTGAGGTGTATAGAGGGCATTTTTTTCATTTTTAGAAATTTTAATTTTTCACATTTTTCCATGAAAAGTGCCAATACCCCCCCTTTGGGTTCTAGGTGAAAATCTCACTCGACACAAATCAAACAAAAATGTTTCCATGGTGTGTATTGTTGTTCATTTTCATCAAATAAACAAAATAAAACCAAGAATAAATCCTGAAAGACAAGAAATGAGCATAAAAGATGCTTCAGCGCAAGTGTTAACGTTACTAAAAGAGCCCAAATTTCAAAAAATATTGCGAAAAACAGCATTCTTCTGTTAAAAGAGTGAATGTTTGAGGTGTATAGAAGGCATTTTTTTCATTTTTAGAAATTTTAATTTTTCACATTTTTCCATGAAAAGTGCCAATACCCCCCCCTTTGGGTTCTAGGTGAAAATCTCACTCGACACAAATCAAACAAAAATGTTTCCTTGGTGTGTATTGTTGTTCATTTTCATCAAATAAACAAAATAAAACCCAGAATAAATCCTGAAAGACAAGAAATGAGCATAAAAGATGCTTCAGCGAAAATGTTAACCTTGCGAAAAGAGCCCAAATTTCAAAAAATATTGCGAAAAACAGCAATCTTCTTTTTTAGAGTGAATGTTTGAGATGTATAGAAGGCATTTTTTTCATTTTTAGAATTTTTAATTTTTCACATTTTTCCATGAAAAGTTCCAATACCCCCCCCTTTGGGTTCTAGGTGAAAATCTCACTCGACACATATCAAACAAAAATGTTTCCATGGTGTGTCTTGTTGTTCATTTTCATCAAATAAACAAAATAAAACCCAGAATAAATCCTGAAAAACAAGAAATGAGCATAAAAGATGCTTCAGCGCAAGTGTTAACGTTGCTAAAAGAGCCCAAATTTCAAAAAATATTGCGAAAAACAACAATCTTATTTTTAGAGTGAATGTTTGAGGTGTATAGAAGGCATTTATTTCATTTTTAGAAATTTTAATTTTTCACATTTTTCCATGAAAAGTGCCAATACCTTTGGGTTCTAGGTGAAAATCCCACTCGACAGAAATCAAAGAAAAATGTTCCATGGTGTGTATTGTTGTTCATTTTCATCAAAAAAACAAAATAAAACCCAGAATAAATCCTGAAAGACAAGAAATGAGCATAAAAGATGCTTCAGCGCAAGTGTTAACATTGCAAAAACAGCCCAAATTTCAAAAAATATTGCGAAAAACAACAATCTTCTGTTAAAAGAGTGAATGTTTGAGGTGTATAGAAGGCATTTTTTTCATTTTTAGAAATTTTAATTTTTCACATTTTTCCATGAAAAGTGCCAATACCCCCCCCTTTGGGTTCTAGGTGAAAATCTCACTCAACACATCAAACAAAAATGTTTCCATGGTGTGTATTGTTGTTCAAATTCATCAAATAAACAAAATAAAACCAAGAATAAATCCTGAAAGACAAGAAATGAGCATAAAAGATGCTTCAGCGCCATTGTTAACGTTGCTAAAAAAGCCCATTTTTTAAATATATTGCGAAAAACACCAATCTTCTATTTTAGAGTGAATGTTTCAGGTGTATTGAAGGCATTTATTTTTTTTTTAGAAATTTTAATTTTTCACATTTTTGCATGAAAAGTGCCAATACCCCCCCCTTTGGGTTCTAGGTGAAAATCTCACTCGACACAAATCAAACAAAAATGTTTCCATGGTGTTTATTGTTGTAAATTTTCATCAAATAAACAAAATAAAACCCAGAATAAATCCTGAAAGACAAGAAATGAGCATAAAAGATGCTTAAGCGAAAATGTTAACCTTGCGAAAAGAGCCCAAATTTCAAAAAATATTGCGAAAAACAGCAATCTTCTGTTTTAGAGTGAATGTTTGAGGTGTATAGAAGGCATTTTTTTCATTTTTAGAAATTTTAATTTTTCACATTTTTCCATTTAAAGTGCCAATACCCTCCCCTTTGGGTTCTAGGTGAAAATCTCACTCGACACAAATCAAACAAAAATGTTTCCATGGTGTGTATTGTTGTTCATTTTCATCAAATAAACAAAATAAAACCCAGAATAAATCCTGAAAGACAAGTAATTAGCCTAAAAGATGCTTCAGCGTAAGTGTTAACGCTATTAAAAAAGCCCAAATTAAAAAAAATATTGCGAAACACAACAATCTTTTGTTTTAGAGTGATTGTTTGAGGTGTATAGAAGGCATTTATTTTATTTTTAGAAATTTTAATTTTTCACATTTTTCCATGAAAAGTGCCAATACCTTTGGGTTCTAGGTGAAAATCTCACTAGACACAAATCAAACAAAAATGTTTCCATGGTGTGTATTGTTGTTCATTTTCATCAAATAAACAAAATAAAACCCAGAATAAATCCGGAAAGACAAGAAATGAGCATAAAAGATGCTTCAGCGCTAGTGTTAACGTTGCTAAAAGAGCCCAAATTTCAAAAAATATTGCGAAAAACAGCAATCTTCTGTTAAAAGAGTAAATGTTTAAGGTGTATAGAAGGCATTTTTTTCATTTTTAGAAATTTTAATTTTTCACATTTTTCCATGAAAAGTGCCAATACCCCCCCTTTGGGTTCTAGGTGAAAATCTCACTCAACACAAATCAAACAAAAATGTTTCCATGGTGTGTATTGTTGTTCATTTTCATCAAATAAACAAAATAAAACCCAGAATAAATCCTGAAAGACAAGAAATGAGCATAAAAGATGCTTCAGCGCAAGTGTTAACGTTGCTAAAAGAGACAAAATTTCAAAAAATATTGCGAAAAACAACAATCTTCTGTTTAGAGTGATTGTTTGAGGTGTATAGAAGGCATTTATTTTATTTTTAGAAATTTTAATTTTTCACATTTTTCCATGAAAAGTGCCAATAGCCCCCCCTTTGGGTTCTAGGTGAAAATCTCACTCGACACAAATCAAACAAAAATGTTTCCATGGTGTGTATTGTTGTTCATTTTCATCAAATAAACAAAATAAAACCAAGAATAAATCCTGAAAGACAAGAAATGAGCATAAAAGATGCTTCAGCGCAAGTGTTAACGTTATTAAAAGAGCCCAAGTTTCCAAAAATATTGCGAAAAACAGCAATCTTCTATTAAAAGAGTGAATGTTTGAGGTGTATAGAAGGAATTTTTTTCATTTTTAGAAATTTTAATTTTTACATTTTTCCATGAAAAGTGCCAATACCGCCCCTTTGGGTTCTAGGTGAAAATCTCACTCGACACAAATCAAACAAAAATGTTTCCATGGTGTATATTGTTGTTCATTTTCATCAAATAAATAAAAAAAAACCCAGAATAAATCCGGAAAGACAAGAAATGAGCATAAAAGATGCTTCAGCGCAAGTGTTAACGTTGCTAAAAGAGCCCATATTTCAAAAAATATTGCGAAAAACAGGAATCTTCTGTTTTAGAGTGAATGTTTGAGGTGTATAGAGGGCATTTTTTTCATTTTTAGAAATTTTAATTTTTCACATTTTTCCATGAAAAGTGCCAATACCTCCCCCTTTGGGTTCTAGGTGAAAATCTCACTCGACACAAATCAAACAAAAATGTTTCCATGGTGTGTATTGTTGTTCATTTTCATCAAATAAACAAAATAAAACCCAGAATAAATCCTGAAAGACAAGTAATTAGCCTAATAGATGCTTCAGCGTAAGTGTTAACGCTACTAAAAAAGCCCAAATTAAAAAAAATATTGCGAAAAACAACAATCTTTTGTTTTAGAGTGATTGTTTGAGGTGTATAGAAGGCATTTATTTTATTTTTAGAAATTTTAATTTTCCACATTTTTCCATGAAAACTGCCAATACCTTTGGGTTCTAGGTGAAAATCTCACTAGACACAAATCAAACAAAAATGTTTCCATGGTGTGAATTGTTGTTCATTTTCATCAAATAAACAAAATAAAACCCAGAATAAATCCTGAAAGACAAGAAATGAGCATAAAAGATGCTTCAGCGAAAGTGTTAACATTGCTTAAACAGCCCAATTTTCAAAAAATATTGCGAAAAACAACAATCTTCTTTTTAGAGTGAATGTTTGAGGTGTATTGAAGGCATTTATTTTATTTTTAGAAATTTTAATTTTTCAGATTTTTCCATGAAAAGTGCCAATAAAAGTGCCCTTTGGGTTCTAGGTGAAAATCTCACTCGACACAAATCAAACAAAAATGTTTCCATGGTGTGTATTGTTGTTCATTTTCATCAAATAAACAAAATAAAACCAAGAATAAATCCTGAAAGACAAGAAATGAGCATAAAAGATGCTTCAGCGCAAGTGTTAACGTTACTAAAAGAGCCCAAATTTCAAAAAATATTGCGAAAAACAGCATTCTTCTGTTAAAAGAGTGAATGTTTGAGGTGTATAGAAGGCATTTTTTTCATTTTTAGAAATTTTAATTTTTCACATTTTTCCATGAAAAGTGCCAATACCCCCCCCTTTGGGTTCTAGGTGAAAATCTCACTCGACACAAATCAAACAAAAATGTTTCCTTGGTGTGTATTGTTGTTCATTTTCATCAAATAAACTAAATAAAACCCAGAATAAATCCTGAAAGACAAGAAATGAGCATAAAAGATGCTTCAGCGAAAATGTTAACCTTGCGAAAAGAGCCCAAATTTCAAAAAATATTGCGAAAAACAGCAATCTTCTGTTTTAGAGTGAATGTTTGAGGTGTATAGAAGGCATTTTTTTCATTTTTAGAAATTTTAATTTTTCACATTTTTCCATGAAAAGTGCCAATACCCCCCCCTTTGGGTTCTAGGTGAAAATCTCACTCGACACAAATCAAACAAAAATGTTTCCATGGTGTGTCTTGTTGTTCATTTTCATCAAATAAACTAAATAAAACCCAGAATAAATCCTGAAAAACAAGAAATGAGCATAAAAGATGCTTCAGCGCAAGTGTTAACGTTGCTAAAAGAGCCCAAATTTCAAAAAATATTGCGAAAAACCACAATCTTATTTTTAGAGTGAATGTTTGAGGTGTATAGAAGGCATTTATTTCATTTTAGAAATTTTAATTTTTCACATTTTTCCATGAAAAGTGCCAATACCTTTGGGTTCTAGGTGAAAATCCCACTCGACACAAATCAAAGAAAAATGTTCCATGGTGTGTATTGTTGTTCTTTTTCATCAAAAAAACAAAATAAAACCCAGAATAAATCCTGAAAGACAAGTAATTAGCCTAAAAGATGCTTAGCCTAAAAGATACAAGTGTTAACGCTACTAAAAAACCCAAATTTCAAAAAATATTGCGAAAAAAAAAAATCTTCTGTTTTAGAGTGAATGTTTGAGGTGTATAGAAGGCATTTATTTCATTTTTAGAAATTTTAATTTTTCACATTTTTCCATGAAAAGTGCCAATACCCCCCCCCTTTGGGTTCTAGGTGAAAATCTCACTCGACACAAATCAAACAAAAATGTTTCCATGGTGTGTATTGTTGTTCATTTTCATCAAATAAACAAAATAAAACCCAGAATAAATCCTGAAAAACAAGAAATGAGCATAAAAGATGCTTCAGCGCAAGTGTTAACGTTGCTAAAAGAGCCCAAATTTAAAAAAATATTGCGAAAAACAACAATCTTATTTTTAGAGTGAATGTTTGAGGTGTATAGAAGGCATTTATTTCATTTTTAGAAATTTTAATTTTTCACATTTTTCCATGAAAAGTGCCAATACCTTTGGGTTCTTGGTGAAAATCCCACTAGACACAAATCAAAGAAAAATGTTCCATGGTGTGTATTGTTGTTCATTTTCATCAAAAAAACAAAATAAAACCCAGAATAAATCCTGAAAGACAAGTAATTAGCCTAAAAGATGCTTAGCCTAAAAGATGCAAGTGTTAACGCTACTAAAAAACCCAAATTTCAAAAAATATTGCGAAAAAAAACAATCTATGGTTACAGAGTGAATGTTTGAGGTGTATAGAAGGCATTTATTTCATTTTTAGAAATTTTAATTTTTCAAATTTTTCCATGAAAAGTGCCAATACCCCCCCCTTTGGGTTCTAGGTGAAATTCTCACTCGACACAAATCAAACAAAAATGTTTCCATGGTGTGTATTGTTGTTCATTTTTATCAAATAAATAAAATAAAACCCAGAATAATACATTAAAGACAAGAAATGAGCATAAAAGATGCCTCAGCGCAAGTGTTTATGTTAGTAAAAGAGCCAAAATTTCAAAAAATATTGCGAAAAACAACAATCTTCTGTTTTAGAGTGATTGTTTGAGGTGTATTAAAGGCATTTATTTTATTTTAGAAATTTTAATTTTTCAGATTTTTCCATGAAAAGTTTCAATACCCCCCCCATTTGGGTTCTAGGTGAAAATCTCACTCCAAACAAATCAAACAAAAATGTTTCCATGGTGTGTATTGTTGTTCATTTTCATCAAATAAACAAAATAAAACCAAGAATAAATCCTGAAAGACAAGAAATGAGCATAAAAGATGCTTCAGCGAAAGTGTTAACATTGCTTAAACAGCCCAATTTTCAAAAAATATTGCGAAAAACAACAATCTTCTTTTTAGAGTGAATGTTTGAGGTGTATTGAAGGCATTTATTTTATTTTTAGAAATTTTAATTTTTCAGATTTTTCCATGAAAAGTGCCAATAAAAGTGCCCTTTGGGTTCTAGGTGAAAATCTCACTCGACACAAATCAAACAAAAATGTTTCCTTGGTGTGTATTGTTGTTCATTTTCATCAAATAAACAAAATAAAACCCAGAATAAATTCTGAAAGACAAGAAATGAGCATAAAAGATGCTTCAGCGAAAATGTTAACCTTGCGAAAAGAGCCCAAATTTCAAAAAATATTGCGAAAAACAGCAATCTTCTGTTTTAGAGTTAATGTTTGAGGTGTATAGAGGGCATTTTTTTCATTTTTAGAAATTTTAATTTTTCACATTTTTCCATGAAAAGTGCCAATACCCCCCCCTTTGGGTTCTAGGTGAAAATCTCACTGGACACAAATCAAACAAAAATGTTTCCATGGTGTGTCTTGTTGTTCATTTTCATCAAATAAACTAAATAAAACCCAGAATAAATCCTGAAAAACAAGAAATGAGCATAAAAGATGCTTCAGCGCAAGTGTTAACGTTGCTAAAAGAGCCCAAATTTCAAAAAATATTGCGAAAAACAACAATCTTATTTTTAGAGTGAATGTTTGAGGTGTATAGAAGGCATTTATTTCATTTTTAGAAATTTTAATTTTTCACATTTTTCCATGAAAAGTGCCAATACCTTTGGGTTCTAGGTGAAAATCCCACTCGACACAAATCAAAGAAAAATGTTCCATGGTGAGTATTGTTGTTCATTTTCATCAAAAAAACAAAATAAAACCCAGAATAAATCCTGAAAGACAAGTAATTAGCCTAAAAGATGCTTAGCCTAAAAGATGCAAGTGTTAACGCTACTAAAAAACCCAAATTTCAAAAAATATTGCGAAAAAAAACAATCTTCTGTTTTAGAGTGAATGTTTGAGGTGTATAGAAGGCATTTATTTCATTTTTAGAAATTTTAATTTTTCACATTTTTCCATGAAAAGTGCCAATACCCCCCCCTTTGGGTTCTAGGTGAAAATCTCACTCAACACAAATCAAACAAAAATGTTTCCATGGTGTGTATTGTTGTTCATTTTCATCAAATAAACAAAATAAAACCCAGAATAAATCCTGAAAAACAAGAAATGAGCATAAAAGATGCTTCAGCGCAAGTGTTAACGTTGCTAAAAGAGCCCAAATTTAAAAAAATATTACGAAAAACAACAATCTTATTTTTAGAGTGAATGTTTGAGGTGTATAGAAGGCATTTATTTCATTTTTAGAAATTTTAATTTTTCACATTTTTCCATGAAAAGTGCCAATACCTTTGGGTTCTTGGTGAAAATCCCACTAGACACAAATCAAAGAAAAATGTTCCATGGTGTGTATTGTTGTTCATTTTCATCAAAAAAACAAAATAAAACCCAGAATAAATCCTGAAAGACAAGTAATTAGCCTAAAAGATGCTTAGCCTAAAAGATGCAAGTGTTAACGCTACTAAAAAACCCAAATTTCAAAAAATATTGCGAAAAAAAACAATCTACTGTTACAGAGTGAATGTTTGAGGTGTATAGAAGGCATTTATTTCATTTTTAGAAATTTTAATTTTTCACATTTTTCCATGAAAAGTGCCAATACCTTTGGGTTCTAGGTGAAATTCTCACTCGACACAAATCAAACAAAAATGTTTCCATGGTGTGTATTGTTGTTCATTTTCATCAAATAAACAAAATAAAACCCAGAATAATACATTAAAGACAAGAAATGAGCATAAAAGATGCCTCAGCGCAAGTGTTAATGTTAGTAAAAGAGCCAAAATTTCAAAAAATATTGCGAAAAACAACAATCTTCTGTTTTAGAGTGATTGTTTGAGGTGTATTAAAGGCATTTATTTTATTTTAGAAATTTTAATTTTTCAGATTTTTCCATGAAAAGTGTCAATACCCCCCCATTTGGGTTCTAGGTGAAAATCTCACTTGAAACAAATCAAACAAAAATGTTTCCATGGTGTGTATTGTTGTTCATTTTCATCAAATAAACATAATTAAACCAAGAATAAATCCTGAAAGACAAGAAATGAGCATAAAAGATGCTTCAGCCCAAGTGTTAACGTTACTAAAAGAGCCCAAATTTCAAAAAATATTGCGAAAAACAGCAATCTTCTTTTAAAAGAGTGAATGTTTGAGGTGTATAGAAGGCTTTTATTTTATTTTTAGAAATTTTTATTTTTCACATTTTTCCATGAAAAGAGCCAATACCCCCCCCTTTGGGTTCTAAATGAAAATCTCACTCGACACAAATCAAACAAAAATGTTTCCATGGTGTGTATTGTTGTTCATTTTCATCAAATAAACAAAATAAAACCCAGAATAAATCCTGAAAGACTAGAAATGAGCATAAAAGATGCTTCAGCGCAAGTGTTAACGTTACTAAAAGAGCCCAAATTTCAAAAAATATTGCGAAAAACAGCAATCTTCTTTTAAAAGAGTGAATGTTTGAGGTGTATAGAAGGCATTTTTTTCATTTTTAGAAATTTTAATTTTTCACATTTTTCATGAAAAGTGCCAATACCCCCCCCTTTGGGTTCTAGGTGAAAATCTCACTCGACACAAATCAAACAAAAATGTTTCCATGGTGTGTATTGTTGTTCATTTTCATCAAATAAACAAAATAAAACCCAGAATAAATCCTGAAAGACAAGAAATGAGCATAAAAGATGCTTCAGCGCAAGTGTTAACGTTACTAAAAGAGCCCAAATTTCAAAAAATATTGCGAAAAACAGCAATCTTCTGTTAAAAGAGTGAATGTTTGAGGTGTATAGAAGGCATTTTTTTCATTTTTAGAAATTTTAATTTTTCACATTTTTCCATGAAAAGTGCCAATACCCCCCCTTTTGGGTTCTAGGTGAAAATCTTTCTCGACAGAAATCAAACAAAAATGTTTCCATGGTGTGTATTGTTGTTCATTTTCATCAAATAAACAAAATAAAACCAAGAATAAATCCTGAAAGACAAGAAATGAGCATAAAAGATGCTTCAGCGCAAGTGTTAACGTTGCTACAAGAGCCCAAATTTCAAAAAATAATGCGAAAAACAACAATCTTCTGTTTTAGAGTGATTGTTTGAGGTGTATAGAAGGCATTTATTTTATTTTTAGAAATTTTAATTTTTCACATTTTTCCATGAAAAGTGCCAATACCCCCCCCTTTGGGTTCTAGGTGAAAATCTCACTCGACAGAAATCAAACAAAAATGTTTCCATGGTGTTTATTGTTGTTCATTTTCATCAAATAAACAAAATAAAACCAAGAATAAATCCTGAAAGACAAGAAATGAACATAAAAGATGCTTCAGCGCAGGTGTTAACTATACTAAAAGAGCCCAAATTTCAAAAAATATTGCGAAAAACAGCAATCTTCTGTTAAAAGAGTGAATGTTTGAGGTGTATAGAAGGCATTTTTTTCATTTTTAGAAATTTTAATTTTTCACATTTTTCCATGAAAAGTGCCAATACCCCCCCTTTGGGTTCTAGGTGAAAATCTCACTTGACACAAATCAAACAAAAATGTTTCCATGGTGTGTATTGTTGTTCATTTTCATCAAATAAACAAAATAAAACCCAGAATAAATCCGGAAAGACAAGAAATGAGCATAAAAGATGCTTAAGCGCATGTGTTTACGTTGCTAAAAGAGCCCAAATTTCAAAAAAAATTGCGAAAAAATACAATCTTCTGTTTTAGAGTGAATGTTTGAGGTGTATAGAAGTAATTTTTACACTTTTAGAAATTTAAATTTTTCACATTTTTCCATGAAAAGTGCCAATACCCCCCCTCCTATGGGTTCTAGGTGAAAATCTCACTCGACACAAATCAAACAAAAATGTTTCCATGGTGTGTATTATAGTTCAATTTCATCAAATAAACCAAATAAAACCCAGAATAAATCCTGAAAGACAAGAAATGAGCATAAAAGATGCTTCAGCGCAAGTGTTAACGTTACTAAAAGAGCCCAAATTTCAAAAAATATTGCGAAAAACAGTAATCTTCTGTTAAAAGAGTGAATGTTTGAGGTGTATAGAAGGCATTTTTTTCATTTTTAGAAATTTTAATTTTTCACATTTTTCCATGAAAAGTGCCAATACCCCCCCCTTTGGGTTCCCCCCCCCCTTTGGGTTCTAGGTGAAAATCTCACTCGACACAAATCAAACAAAAATGTTTCCATGGTGTATATTGTTGTTCATTTTCATCAAAAAAAACAAAAAAAAAACCCAGAATAAATCCGGAAAGACAAGAAATGAGCATTAAAGATGCTTCAGCGCAAGTGTTAACGTTGCTAAAAGAGCCCAAATTTCAAAAAATATTGCGAAAAACAACAATATTCTGTTTTAGAGTGAATGTTTGAGGTGTATAGAGGGCATTTTTTTCATTTTTAGAAATTTTAATTTTTCACATTTTTCCATGAAAAGTGGCAATACCCCCCCCTTTGGGTTCCCCCCCCTTTGGGTTCTAGGTGAAAATCTCACTCGACACAAATCAAACAAAAATGTTTCCATGGTGTGTATTGTTGTTCATTTTCATCAAATAAACAAAATAAAACCCAGAATAAATCCTGAAAGACAAGAAATGAGCATAAAAGATGCTTCAGCGCAAGTGTTAACGTTACTAAAAGAGCCCAAATTTCAAAAAATATTGCGAAAAACAGCAATCTTCTGTTAAAAGAGTGAATGTTTGAGGTGTATAGAAGGCATTTTTTTCATTTTTAGAAATTTTAATTTTTCACATTTTTCCATGAAAAGTGCCAATACCCCCCCCTTTGGGTTCCCCCCCCCTTTGGGTTCTAGGTGAAAATCTCACTCGACACAAATCAAACAAAAATGTTTCCATGGTGTTTATTGTTGTTCATTTTCATCAAATAAACAAAATAAAACCAAGAATAAATCCTGAAAGACAAGAAATGAACATAAAAGATGCTTCAGCGCAGGTGTTAACTATACTAAAAGAGCCCAAATTTCAAAAAATATTGCGAAAAACAGCAATCTTCTGTTAAAAGAGTGAATGTTTGAGGTGTATAGAAGGCATTTTTTTCATTTTTAGAAATTTTAATTTTTCACATTTTTCCATGAAAAGTGCCAATACCCCCCCTTTGGGTTCTAGGTGAAAATCTCACTTGACACAAATCAAACAAAAATGTTTCCATGGTGTGTATTGTTGTTCATTTTCATCAAATAAACAAAATAAAACCCAGAATAAATCCGGAAAGACAAGAAATGAGCATAAAAGATGCTTAAGCGCATGTGTTTACGTTGCTAAAAGAGCCCAAATTTCAAAAAAAATTGCGAAAAAATACAATCTTCTGTTTTAGAGTGAATGTTTGAGGTGTATAGAAGTAATTTTTACACTTTTAGAAATTTAAATTTTTCACATTTTTCCATGAAAAGTGCCAATACCCCCCCTCCTATGGGTTCTAGGTGAAAATCTCACTCGACACAAATCAAACAAAAATGTTTCCATGGTGTGTATTATAGTTCAATTTCATCAAATAAACCAAATAAAACCCAGAATAAATCCTGAAAGACAAGAAATGAGCATAAAAGATGCTTCAGCGCAAGTGTTAACGTTACTAAAAGAGCCCAAATTTCAAAAAATATTGCGAAAAACAGTAATCTTCTGTTAAAAGAGTGAATGTTTGAGGTGTATAGAAGGCATTTTTTTCATTTTTAGAAATTTTAATTTTTCACATTTTTCCATGAAAAGTGCCAATACCCCCCCCTTTGGGTTCCCCCCCCCTTTGGGTTCTAGGTGAAAATCTCACTCGACACAAATCAAACAAAAATGTTTCCATGGTGTATATTGTTGTTCATTTTCATCAAAAAAACAAAAAAAAACCCAGAATAAATCCGGAAAGACAAGAAATGAGCATTAAAGATGCTTCAGCGCAAGTGTTAACGTTGCTAAAAGAGCCCAAATTTCAAAAAATATTGCGAAAAACAACAATATTCTGTTTTAGAGTGAATGTTTGAGGTGTATAGAGGGCATTTTTTTCATTTTTAGAAATTTTAATTTTTCACATTTTTCCATGAAAAGTGGCAATACCCCCCCCTTTGGGTTCCCCCCCCTTTGGGTTCTAGGTGAAAATCTCACTCGACACAAATCAAACAAAAATGTTTCCATGGTGTGTATTGTTGTTCATTTTCATCAAATAAACAAAATAAAACCCAGAATAAATCCTGAAAGACAAGAAATGAGCATAAAAGATGCTTCAGCGCAAGTGTTAACGTTACTAAAAGAGCCCAAATTTCAAAAAATATTGCGAAAAACAGCAATCTTCTGTTAAAAGAGTGAATGTTTGAGGTGTATAGAAGGCATTTTTTTCATTTTTAGAAATTTTAATTTTTCACATTTTTCCATGAAAAGTGCCAATACCCCCCCCTTTGGGTTCCCCCCCCCTTTGGGTTCTAGGTGAAAATCTCACTCGACACAAATCAAACAAAAATGTTTCCATGGTGTGTATTGTTGTTCATTTTCATCAAATAAACAAAATAAAACCCAGAATAAATCCGGAAAGACAAGAAATGAGCATAAAGATGCTTCAGCGCTAGTGTTAACGTTGCTAAAAGAGCCCAAATTTCAAAAAATATTGCGAAAAAACAACAATCTTCTGTTTTAGAGTGAATGTTTGAGGTGTATAGAAGGCATTTTTTTCATTTTTAGAAATTTTAATTTTTCACATTTTTCCATGAAAAGTGCCAATAGCCCCCCCCTTTGGGTTCTAGGTGAAAATCTCACTCGACACAAATCAAACAAAAATGTTTCCATGGTGTGTATTGTTGTTCATTTTCATCAAATAAACAAAATAAAACCAAGAATAAATCCTGAAAGACAAGAAATGAGCATAAAAGATGCTTCAGCGCAAGTGTTAACGTTATTAAAAGAGCCCAAGTTTCCAAAAATATTGCGAAAAACAGCAATCTTCTATTAAAAGAGTGAATGTTTGAGGTGTATAGAAGGCATTTTTTTCATTTTTAGAAATTTTAATTTTTCACATTTTTCCATGAAAAGTGCCAATACCCCCCCCTTTGGGTTCTAGGTGAAAATCTCACTGGACACAAATCAAACAAAAATGTTTCCATGGTGTATATTATTGTTCATTTTCATCAAATAAATAAAAAAAAACCCAGAATAAATCCGGAAAGACAAGAAATGAGCATAAAAGATGCTTCAGCGCAAGTGTTAACGTTGCTAAAAGAGCCCATATTTCAAAAAATATTGCGAAAAACAGGAATCTTCTGTTTTAGAGTGAATGTTTGAGGTGTATAGAGGGCATTTTTTTCATTTTTAGAAATTTTAATTTTTCACATTTTTCCATGAAAAGTGCCGATACCCCCCCCCTTTGGGTTCTAGGTGAAAATCCCACTAGACACAAATCAAAGAAAAATGTTCCATGGTGTGTATTGTTGTTCATTTTCATCAAAAAAACAAAATAAAACCCAGAATAAATCCTGAAAGACAAGTAATTAGCCTAAAAGATGCTTAGCCTAAAAGATGCAAGTGTTAACGCTACTAAAAAACCCAAATTTCAAAAAATATTGCGAAAAAAAACAATCTACTGTTACAGAGTGAATGTTTGAGGTGTATAGAAGGCATTTATTTCATTTTTAGAAATTTTAATTTTTCACATTTTTCCATGAAAAGTGCCAATACCTTTGGTTCTAGGTGAAATTCTCACTCGACACAAATCAAACAAAAATGTTTCCATGGTGTGTATTGTTGTTCATTTTCATCAAATAAACAAAATAAAACCCAGAATAATACATTAAAGACAAGAAATGAGCATAAAAGATGCCTCAGCGCAAGTGTTAATGTTAGTAAAAGAGCCAAAATTTCAAAAAATATTGCGAAAAACAACAATCTTCTGTTTTAGAGTGATTGTTTGAGGTGTATTAAAGGCATTTATTTTATTTTAGAAATTTTAATTTTTCAGATTTTTCCATGAAAAGTGTCAATACCCCCCCCCATTTGGGTTCTAGGTGAAAATCTCACTTGAAACAAATCAAACAAAAATGTTTCCATGGTGTGTATTGTTGTTCATTTTCATCAAATAAACAAAATTAAACCAAGAATAAATCCTGAAAGACAAGAAATGAGCATAAAAGATGCTTCATCCCAAGTGTTAACGTTACTAAAAGAGCCCAAATTTCAAAAAATATTGCGGAAAAAACAGCAATCTTCTTTTAAAAGAGTGAATGGTTGAGGTGTATAGAAGGCTTTTATTTTATTTTTAGAAATTTTTATTTTTCACATTTTTCCATGAAAAGAGCCAATACCCCCCCCTTTGGGTTCTAAATGAAAATCTCACTCGACACAAATCAAACAAAAATGTTTCCATGGTGTGTATTGTTGTTCATTTTCATCAAATAAACAAAATAAAACCCAGAATAAATCCTGAAAGACTAGAAATGAGCATAAAAGATGCTTCAGCGCAAGTGTTAACGTTACTAAAAGAGCCCAAATTTCAAAAAATATTGCGAAAAACAGCAATCTTCTTTTAAAAGAGTGAATGTTTGAGGTGTATAGAAGGCATTTTTTTCATTTTTAGAAATTTTAATTTTTCACATTTTTCATGAAAAGTGCCAATACCCCCCCCTTTGGGTTCTAGGTGAAAATCTCACTCGACACAAATCAAACAAAAATGTTTCCATGGTGTGTATTGTTGTTCATTTTCATCAAATAAACAAAATAAAACCCAGAATAAATCCTGAAAGACAAGAAATGAGCATAAAAGATGCTTCAGCGCAAGTGTTAACGTTACTAAAAGAGCCCAAATTTCAAAAATATTGCGAAAAACAGCAATCTTCTGTTAAAAGAGTGAATGTTTGAGGTGTATAGAAGGCATTTATTTTATTTTTAGAAATTTTAATTTTTCACATTTTTCCATGAAAAGTGCCAATACCCCCCCTTTTGGGTTCTAGGTGAAAATCTTTCTCGACAGAAATCAAACAAAAATGTTTCCATGGTGTGTATTGTTGTTCATTTTCATCAAATAAACAAAATAAAACCAAGAATAAATCCTGAAAGACAAGAAATGAGCATAAAAGATGCTTCAGCGCAAGTGTTAATAACGTTGCTACAAGAGCCCAAATTTCAAAAAATAATGCGAAAAACAACAATCTTCTGTTTTAGAGTGATTGTTTGAGGTGTATAGAAGGCATTTATTTTATTTTTAGAAATTTTAATTTTTCACATTTTTCCATGAAAAGTGCCAATACCCCCCCCTTTGGGTTCTAGGTGAAAATCTCACTCGACAGAAATCAAACAAAAATGTTTCCATGGTGTTTATTGTTGTTCATTTTCATCAAATAAACAAAATAAAACCAAGAATAAATCCTGAAAGACAAGAAATGAACATAAAAGATGCTTCAGCGCAGGTGTTAACTATACTAAAAGAGCCCAAATTTCAAAAAATATTGCGAAAAACAGCAATCTTCTGTTAAAAGAGTGAATGTTTGAGGTGTATAGAAGGCATTTTTTTCATTTTTAGAAATTTTAATTTTTCACATTTTTCCATGAAAAGTGCCAATACCCCCCCTTTGGGTTCTAGGTGAAAATCTCACTTGACACAAATCAAACAAAAATGTTTCCATGGTGTGTATTGTTGTTCATTTTCATCAAATAAACAAAATAAAACCCAGAATAAATCCGGAAAGACAAGAAATGAGCATAAAAGATGCTTAAGCGCTAGGGTTAACGTTGCTAAAAGAGCCCAAATTTCAAAAAATTTTGCGAAAAACAGCAATCTTCTGTTAAAAGAGTGAAAGTTTGAGGTGTCTAGAAGGCATTTTTTTCATTTTTAGAAATTTTAATTTTTCACATTTTTCATGAAAAGTGCCAATACCCCCCCCTTTGGGTTCTAGGTGAAAATCTCACTCGACACAAATCAAACAAAAATGTTTCCATGGTGTGTATATTTGTTCATTTTCATCAAATAAACAAAATAAAACCCAGAATAAATCCTGAAAGACAAGAAATGAGCATAAAAGATGCTTCAGCGCAAGTGTTAACGTTACTAAAAGAGCCCAAATTTCAAAAAATATTGCGAAAAACAGCAATCTTCTGTTAAAAGAGTGAATGTTTGAGGTGTATAGAAGGCATTTTTTTCATTTTTAGAAATTTTAATTTTTCACATTTTTCCATGAAAAGTTCCAATACCCCCCCCTTTGGGTTCCCCCCCCCTTTGGGTTCTAGGTGAAAATCTCACTCGACACAAATCAAACAAAAATGTTTCCATGGTGTATATTGTTGTTCATTTTCATCAAAAAAAACAAAAAAAAAACCCAGAATAAATCCGGAAAGACAAGAAATGAGCATTAAAGATGCTTCAGCGCAAGTGTTAACGTTGCTAAAAGAGCCCAAATTTCAAAAAATATTGCGAAAAACAACAATCTTCTGTTTTAGAGTGAATGTTTGAGGTGTATAGAGGGCATTTTTTTCATTTTTAGAAATTTTAATTTTTCACATTTTTCCATGAAAAGTGGCAATACCCCCCCCTTTGGGTTCTAGGTGAAAATCTCACTCGACACAAATCAAACAAAAATGTTTCCATGGTGTGTATTGTTGTTCATTTTCATCAAATAAACAAAATAAAACCAGAATAAATCCTGAAAGACAAGAAATGAGCATAAAAGATGCTTCAGCGCAAGTGTTAACGTTACTAAAAGAGCCCAAATTTCAAAAAATATTGCGAAAAACAGCAATCTTCTGTTAAAAGAGTGAATGTTTGAGGTGTATAGAAGGCATTTTTTTCATTTTTAGAAATTTTAATTTTTCACATTTTTCCATGAAAAGTGCCAATACCCCCCCCTTTGGGTTCCCCCCCCCTTTGGGTTCTAGGTGAAAATCTCACTCGACACAAATCAAACAAAAATGTTTCCATGGTGTGTATTGTTGTTCATTTTCATCAAATAAACAAAATAAAACCCAGAATAAATCCGGAAAGACAAGAAATGAGCATAAAAGATGCTTCAGCGCTAGTGTTAACGTTGCTAAAAGAGCCCAAATTTCAAAAAATATTGCGAAAAACAACAATCTTCTGTTTTAGAGTGAATGTTTGAGGTGTATAGAAGGCATTTTTTTCATTTTTAGAAATTTTAATTTTTCACATTTTTCCATGAAAAGTGCCAATAGCCCCCCCTTTGGGTTCTAGGTGAAAATCTCACTCGACACAAATCAAACAAAATGTTTCCATGGTGTGTATTGTTGTTCATTTTCATCAAATAAACAAAATAAAACCAAGAATAAATCCTGAAAGACAAGAAATGAGCATAAAAGATGCTTCAGCGCAAGTGTTAACGTTATTAAAAGAGCCCAAGTTTCCAAAAATATTGCGAAAAACAGCAATCTTCTATTAAAAGAGTGAATGTTTGAGGTGTATAGAAGGCATTTTTTTCATTTTTAGAAATTTTAATTTTTCACATTTTTTCCATGAAAAGTGCCAATACCCCCCCCTTTGGGTTCTAGGTGAAAATCTCACTGGACACAAATCAAACAAAAATGTTTCCATGGTGTATATTGTTGTTCATTTTCATCAAATAAATAAAAAAAAAACCCAGAATAAATCCGGAAAGACAAGAAATGAGCATAAAAGATGCTTCAGCGCAAGTGTTAACATTGCTAAAAGAGCCATATTTCAAAAAATATTGCGAAAAACAGGAATCTTCTGTTTTAGAGTGAATGTTTGAGGTGTATAGAGGGCATTTTTTTCATTTTTAGAAATTTTAATTTTTCACATTTTTCCATGAAAAGTGCCGATACCCCCCCCCTTTGGGTTCTAGGTGAAAATCTCACTCGACACAAATCAAACAAAAATGTTTCCATGGTGTGTATTGTTGTTCATTTTCATCAAATAAACAAAATAAAACCCAGAATAAATCCTGAAAAACAAGAAATGAGCATAAAAGATGCTTCAGCGCAAGTGTTAACGTTGCTAAAAGAGCCCATATTTCAAAAAATATTGCGAAAAACAGGAATCTTCTGTTTTAGAGTGAATGTTTGAGGTGTATAGAGGGCATTTTTTTCATTTTTAGAAATTTTAATTTTTCACATTTTTCCATGAAAAGTGCCAATACCTCCCCCTTTGGGTTCTAGGTGAAAATCTCCCTCGACACAAATCAAACAAAAATGTTTCCATGGTGTGTATTGTTGTTCATTTTCATCAAATAAACAAAATAAAACCCAGAATAAATCCTGAAAGACAAGAAATGAGCATAAAAGATGCTTCAGCTCTAGGGTTAACGTTGCTAAAAGAGCCCAAATTTCAAAAATATTGCGAAAAACAGGAATCTTCTGTTTTAGAGTGAATGTTTGAGGTGTATAGAAGGCATTTTTTTCATTTTTAGAAATTTTAATTTTTCACATTTTTACATGAAAAGTGCCAATACCCCCCCTTTGGGTTCTAAGTGAAAATCTCACTCGACACAAATCAAACAAAAATGTTTCCATTTTGTGTATTGTTGTTCATTTTCATCAAATAAACAAAATAAAACCCAGAATAAATCCTGAAAGACAAGAAATGAGCATAAAAGATGCTTCAGCGCAAGTGTTAACGTTACTAAAAGAGCCCAAATTTCAAAAAATATTGCGAAAAACAGCAATCTTCTGTTAAAAGAGTGAATGTTTGAGGTGTATAGAAGGCATTTTTTTCATTTTTAGAAATTTTAATTTTTCACATTTTTCCATGAAAAGTGCCAATACCCCCCCTTTTGGGTTCTAGGTGAAAATCTTTCTCGACAGAAATCGAACAAAAATGTTTCCATGGTGTGTATTGTTGTTCATTTTCATCAAATAAACAAAATAAAACCCAGAATAAATCCGGAAAGACAAGAAATGAGCATAAAAGATGCTTAAGCGCAAGGGTTAACGTTGCTAAAAGAGCCCAAATTTCAAAAAATATTGCGAAAAACAGCAATCTTCTGTTAAAAGGGTGAATGTTTGAGGTGTCTAGAAGGCATTTTTTTCATTTTTAGAAATTTTATTTTTTCTAATTTTTCCATGAAAAGTGCCAATACCCCCCCCCTTTGGGTTCCCCCCCCCTTTGGGTTCTAGGTGAAAATCTCACTCGACACAAATCAAACAAAAATGTTTCCATGGTGTGTATTGTTGTTCATTTTCATCAAATAAACAAAATAAAACCCAGAATAAATCCGGAAAGACAAGAAATGAGCATAAAAGATGCTTCAGCGCTAGTGTTAACGTTGCTAAAAGAGCCCAAATTTCAAAAAATATTGCGAAAAACAGCAATCTTCTGTTAAAAGAGTGAATGTTTGAGGTGTATAGAAGGCATTTTTTTCATTTTTAGAAATTTTAATTTTTCACATTTTTCCAGGAAAAGTGCCAATACCCACCCTTTGGGTTCTAGGTGAAAATCTCACTCGCAACAATCAAAAAAAAATGTTTCCATGGTGTGTATTGTTGTTCATTTTCATCAAATAAACAAAATAAAACCCAGAATAAATCCTGAAAGACAAGAAATGAGCATAAAAGATGCTTCAGCGCAAGTGTTAACGTTGCTAAAAGAGCCAAAATTTCAAAAAATATTGCGAAAACAAAAATCTTCTGCTTTAGAGTGATTGTTTGAGGTGTATAGAAGGCATTTATTTTATTTTAGAAATTTTAATTTTTCACATTTTTCCATGAAAAGTGCCCTTTGGGATCTAGGTGAAAATCTCACTCGACACAAATCAAACAAAAATGTTTCCATGGTGTGTATTGTTGTTCATTTTCATCAAATAAACAAAATAAAACCAAGAATAAATCCTGAAAGACAAGAAATGAGCATAAAAAAATGCTTCAGCGCAAGTGTTAACGTTATTAAAGAGCCCAAATTTCAAAAAATATTGCGAAAAACAGAAATCTTCTGTTAAAAGAGTGAATGTTTGAGGTGTATAGAAGGCATTTATTTTATTTTCAGAATTTTTAATTTTTCACATTTTTCCATGAAAAGTGCCCCTTTGGGATCTAGGTGAAAATCTCACTCGACACAAATCAAACAAAAATGTTTCCATGGTGTATATTGTTGTTCATTTTCATCAAATAAACAAAATAAAACCCAGAATAAATCCGGAAAGACAAGAAATGAGCATAAAAGATGCTTCAGCGCAAGTGTTAACGTTGCTAAAAGAGCCCAAATTTCAAAAAATATTGCGAAAAACAGGAATCTTCTGTTTTAGAGTGAATGTTTGAGGTGTATAGAGGGCTTTTTTTTTCATTTTTAGAAATTTTAATTTTTCACATTTTTCCATGAAAAGTGCCAATACCCCCCCCTTTGGGTTCTAGGTGAAAATCTCACTCGACACATATCAAACAAAAATGTTTCCATGGTGTGTATTGTTGTTCATTTTCATCAAATAAACAAAATAAAACCCAGAATAAATCCTGAAAAACAAGAAATGAGCATAAAGGATGCTTCAGCGCAGGTGTTAACGTTGCTAAAAGAGCCCAAATTTCAAAAAATATTGCGAAAAACAACAATCTTCTGTTTTAGAGGGATTGTTTGAGGTGTATAGAAGTCATTTATTTTATTTTTGGAAATTTTAATTTTTCACATTTTTCCATGAAAAGGGTTCTAGGTGAAAATCTCACTCGACACAAATCAAACAAAAATGTTTCCATGGTGTGTATTGTTTGTTCATTTTCATCAAATAAACAAAATAAAACCCAGAATAAATCCGGAAAGACAAGAAATGAGCATAAAAGATGCTTCAGCGCTAGTGTTAACGTTGCTAAAAGAGCCCAAATTTCAAAAAATATTGCGAAAAACACCAATCTTCTTATAAAAGAGTGAATGTTTGAAGTGTATTGAAGGCATTTATTTTATTTTTAGAAATTTTAATTTTTCTCATTTTTCCATGAAAAGTGCCAATACCCCCCCCCTTTGGGTTCTAGGTGAAAATCTCACTCGACACAAATCAAACAAAAATGTTTCCATGGTGTGTATTGTTGATCATTTTCATCAAATAAACAAAATAAAACCCAGAATAAATCCGGAAAGAAAAGAAATGAGCATAAAAGATGCTTCAGCGCAAGTGTTAACGTTGCTAAAAAAGCCAAAATCTCAAAAAATATTGCGAAAAACAGGAATCTTCTGTTTTAGAGTGAATGTTTGAGGTGTATAGAAGGCATTTTTTTCATTTTTAGAAATTTTAATTTTTCACATTTTTCCATGAAAAGTGCCAATACCCCCCCCTTTGGGTTCTAGGTGAAAATCTCACTCAACACAAATCAAACAAAAATGTTTCCATGGCGTGTATTGTTTTTCATTTTCATCAAATAAACAAAATAAAACCCAGAATAAATCCTGAAAAACAAGAAATGAGCATAAAATATGCTTCAGCGCAAGTGTTAACGTTGCTAAAAGAGCCCAAATTTCAAAAAATATTGCGAAAAACAACAATCTTCTGTTTTAGAGTGATTGTTTGAGGTGTATAGAAGGCATTTATTTTATTTTTAGAAATTTTAATTTTTCACATTTTTCCATGAAAAGTGCCAATACCCCCCCCTTTGGGTTCTAGGTGAAAATCTCACTCAACAGAAATCAAACAAAAATGTTTCCATGGTGTGTATTGTTGTTCATTTTCATCAAATAAACAAAATAAAACCCAGAATAAATCCTGAAAAACAAGAAATGAGCATAAAAGATGCTTCAGCGCAAGTGTTAACGTTACTAAAAGAGCCCAAATTTAAAAAAAATATTGCGAAAAACAGCAATCTTCTGTTAAAAGAGTGAATGTTTGAGGTGTATAGAAGGCATTTTTTTCATTTTTAGAAATTTTAATTTTTCACATTTTTCCATGAAAAGTGCCAATACCCCCCCCTTTGGGTTCTAGGTAAAAATCTCACTCGCAACAAATCAAAAAAAAATGTTTCCATGGTGTGTATTGTTGTTCATTTTCATCAAATAAACGAAATAAAACCCAGAATAAATCCTGAAAGACAAGAAATGAGCATAAAAGATGCTTCAGCGCAAGTGTTAACGTTGCTAAAAAAGCCCATTTTTAAAAAAATATTGCGAAAAACACCAATCTTCTTTTTCAGACTGAATGTTTGAGGTGTATTGAAGGCATTTATTTTATTTTTGGAAATTTTAATTTTTCACATTTTTCCATGAAAAAGTGCCAATACCCCCCCCTTTGGGTTCTAGGTGAAAATCTCACTCGACAGAAATCAAACAAAAATGTTTCCATGGTGTGTATTGTTGGTCATTTTCATCAAATAAACAAAATAAAACCCAGGATAAATCCTGAACGACAAGAAATTAGCATAAAAGATGCTTCAGCGCAAGTGTTAACGTTGCTAAAAGAGCCCAAATTTCAAAAAATATTGCGAAAAAAAACCACTATCTTCTGTTTTAGAGTGAATGTTTGAGGTGCATAGAAGGCATTTATTTTATTTTTAGAAATTTTAATTTTTCACATTTTTCCATGAAAAGTGCCAATACCCCCCCCTTTGGGTTCTAGGTGAAAATCTCACTCGACAGAAATCAAACAAAAATGTTTCCATGGTGTGTATTGTTGGTCATTTTCATGAAGTAAACAAAATATAACCCAGAATAAATCCTGAAAGACAAGAAATGAGCATAAAAGATGCTTCAGCGCAAGTGTTAACGTTGCTAAAAGAGCCCAAATTTCAAAAAATATTGCGAAAAACAGCAATCTTCTGTTTTAGAGTGAATGTTTGAGGTGTATAGAAGGCATTTTTTTCATTTTTAGAAATTTTAATTTTTCACATTTTTCCATGAAAAGTGCCAATACCCCCCCCTTTGGGCTCTAGGTGAAAATCTCACTCGACACAAATCAAACAAAAATGTTTCCATGGTGTGAATTGTTGTTCATTTTCATCAAATAAACAAAATAAAACCCAGAATAAATCCTGAAAGACAAGAAATGAGCATAAAAGATGCTTCAGCGCAAGTGTTCACGTTGCTAAAAGAGCCAAAATTTCAAAAAATATTGCGAAAAACAACAATCTTCTGTTTTAGAGTGATTGTTTGAGGTGTATAGAAGGAATTTATTTTATTTTTAGAAATTTTTATATTTCACATTTTTCCATGAAAAGTGCCAATACCCCCCCCCTTTGGGTTCTAGGTGAAAATCTCACTCAACAGAAATCAAACAAAAATGTTTCCATGGTGTGTATTGTTGTTCATTTTCATCAAATAAACAAAATAAAACCCAGAATAAATCCTGAAAAACAAGAAATGAGCATAAAAGATGCTTCAGCGCAAGTGTTAACGTTGCTAAAAGATCCCAAATTTCAAAAAATATTGCGAAAAACAACAATCTTCTGTTTTAGAGTGAATGTTTGAGGTGTATAGAAGGCTTTTTTTTTCATTTTTAGGAATTTTAATTTTTCACATTTTTCCATGAAAAGTGCCAATACCCCCCCCTTTGGGCTCTAGGTGAAAATCTCACTCGACACAAATCAAACAAAAATGTTTCCATGGTGTGTATTGTTGTTCATTTTCATCAAATAAACAAAATAAAACCCAGAATAAATCCTGAAAGACAAGAAATGAGCATAAAAGATGCTTCAGCGCAAGTGTTAACGTTGCTAAAAGATCCCAAATTTCAAAAAATATTGCGAAAAACAACAATCTTCTGTTTTAGAGTGATTGTTTGAGGTGTATAGAAGGCATTTATTTTATTTTTAAAAATTTTAATTTTTCACATTTTTCCATGAAAAGTGCCAATACCCCCCCCTTTGGGTTCTAGGTGAAAATCTCACTCGACACAAATCAAACAAAAATGTTTCCATGGTGTGTATTGTTGTTCATTTTCATCAAATAAACAAAATAAAACCCAGAATAAATCCTGAAAGACAAGAAATGAGCATAAAAGATGCTTCAGCGCAAGTGTTTTCGTTGCTAAAAGAGCCCAAATTACAAAAAATATTGCGAAAAAGAACAATCTTCTGTTTTAGAGTGAATGTTTGAGGTGTATAGAAGGCATTTATTTTATTTTTAGAAATTTTAATTTTTCACATTTTTCCATGAAAAGTGCCAATACCCCCCCTTTTGGGTTCTAGGTGAAAATCTTTCTCGACAGAAATCAAACAAAAATGTTTCCATGGTGTGTATTGTTGTTCATTTTCATCAAATAAATAAAATAAAACCAAGAATAAATCCTGAAAGACAAGAAATGAGCATAAAAGATGCTTCAGCGCAAATGTTAACGTTGCTAAAAGAGCCCAAATTTCAAAAAATATTGCGAAAAACAGGAATCTTCTGTTTTAGAGTGAATATTTGAGGTGTATAGAAAGCATTTTTTTCATTTTTAGAAATTTTAATTTTTCACATTTTTCCATGAAAAGTGCCAATTACTTTGGGTTCTAGGTGAAAATCTCACTCGACACAAATCAAACAAAAATGTTTCCATGGTGTGTATTGTTGTTCATTTTCATCAAATAAACAAAATAAAACCAGAATAAATCCGGAAAGACAAGAAATGAGCATAAAAGATGCTTCAGCGCTAGTGTTAACGTTGCTAAAAGAGCCCAAATTTCAAAAAATATTGCGAAAAACACCAATCTTCTTATAAAAGAGTGAATGTTTGAAGTGTATTGAAGGCATTTATTTTATTTTTAGAAATTTTAATTTTTCTCATTTTTCCATGAAAAGTGCCAATACCCCCCCCTTTGGGTTCTAGGTGAAAATCTCACTCGACACAAATCAAACAAAAATGTTTCCATGGTGTGTATTTTTGATCATTTTCATCAAATAAACAAAATAAAACCCAGAATAAATCCGGAAAGACAAGAAATGAGCATAAAAGATGCTTCAGCGCAAGTGTTAACGTTGCTAAAAAAGCCAAAATCTCAAAAAATATTGCGAAAAACAGGAATCTTCTGTTTTAGAGTGAATGTTTGAGGTGTTTAGAAGGCATTTTTTTTCATTTTTAGAAATTTTAATTTTTCACATTTTTCCATGAAAAGTGCCAATACCCCCCCCTTTGGGTTCTAGGTGAAAATCTCACTCAACACAAATCAAACAAAAATGTTTCCATGGCGTGTATTGTTTTTCATTTTCATCAAATAAACAAAATAAAACCCAGAATAAATCCTGAAAAACAAGAAATGAGCATAAAATATGCTTCAGCGCAAGTGTTAACGTTGCTAAAAGAGCCCAAATTTCAAAAAATATTGCGAAAAACAACAATCTTCTGTTTTAGAGTGATTGTTTGAGGTGTATAGAAGGCATTTATTTTATTTTTAGAAATTTTAATTTTTCACATTTTTCCATGAAAAGTGCCAATACCCCCCCCTTTGGGTTCTAGGTGAAAATCTCACTCAACAGAAATCAAACAAAAATGTTTCCATGGTGTGTATTGTTGTTCATTTTCATCAAATAAACAAAATAAAACCCAGAATAAATCCTGAAAAACAAGAAATGAGCATAAAAGATGCTTCAGCGCAAGTGTTAACGTTACTAAAAGAGCCCAAATTTAAAAAAATATTGCGAAAAAACAGCAATCTTCTGTTAAAAGAGTGAATGTTTGAGGTGTATAGAAGGCATTTTTTTCATTTTTAGAAATTTTAATTTTTCACATTTTTCCATGAAAAGTGCCAATACCCCCCCCTTTGGGTTCTAGGTGAAAATCTCACTCGCAACAAATCAAAAAAAAATGTTTCCATGGTGTGTATTGTTGTTCATTTTCATCAAATAAACGAAATAAAACCCAGAATAAATCCTGAAAGACAAGAAATGAGCATAAAAGATGCTTCAGCGCAAGTGTTAACGTTGCTAAAAAAGCCCATTTTTAAAAAAATATTGCGAAAAACACCAATCTTCTTTTTCAGACTGAATGTTTGAGGTGTATTGAAGGCATTTATTTTATTTTTGGAAATTTTAATTTTTCACATTTTTCCATGAAAAGTGCCAATACCCCCCCCCTTTGGGTTCTAGGTGAAAATCTCACTCGACAGAAATCAAACAAAAATGTTTCCATGGTGTGTATTGTTGGTCATTTTCATCAAATAAACAAAATAAAACCCAGGATAAATCCTGAACGACAAGAAATTAGCATAAAAGATGCTTCAGCGCAAGTGTTAACGTTGCTAAAAGAGCCCAAATTTCAAAAAATATTGCGAAAAAAACCACTATCTTCTGTTTTAGAGTGAATGTTTGAGGTGCATAGAAGGCATTTATTTTATTTTTAGAAATTTTAATTTTTTTACATTTTTCCATGAAAAGTGCCAATACCCCCCCCTTTGGGTTTCTAGGTGAAAATCTCACTCGACAGAAATCAAACAAAAATGTTTCCATGGTGTGTATTGTTGGTCATTTTCATCAAATAAACAAAATATAACCCAGAATAAATCCTGAAAGACAAGAAATGAGCATAAAAGATGCTTCAGCGCAAGTGTTAACGTTGCTAAAAGAGCCCAAATTTCAAAAAATATTGCGAAAAACAGCAATCTTCTGTTTTAGAGTGAATGTTTGAGGTGTATAGAAGGCATTTTTTTCATTTTTAGAAATTTTAATTTTTCACATTTTTCCATGAAAAGTGCCAATACCCCCCCCCTTTGGGCTCTAGGTGAAAATCTCACTCGACACAAATCAAACAAAAATGTTTCCATGGTGTGTATTGTTGTTCATTTTCATCAAATAAACAAAATAAAACCCAGAATAAATCCTGAAAGACAAGAAATGAGCATAAAAGATGCTTCAGCGCAAGTGTTCACGTTGCTAAAAGAGCCAAAATTTCAAAAATATTGCGAAAAAAATACAATCTTCTGTTTTAGAGTGATTGTTTGAGGTGTATAGAAGGAATTTATTTTATTTTTAGAAATTTTTATTTTCACATTTTTCCATGAAAAGTGCCAATACCCCCCCTTTGGGTTCTAGGTGAAAATCTCACTCAACAGAAATCAAACAAAAATGTTTCCATGGTGTGTATTGTTGTTCATTTTCATCAAATAAACAAAATAAAACCCAGAATAAATCCTGAAAAACAAGAAATGAGCATAAAAGATGCTTCAGCGCAAGTGTTAACGTTGCTAAAAGATCCCCAAATTTCAAAAAATATTGCGAAAAACAACAATCTTCTGTTTTAGAGTGAATGTTTGAGGTGTATAGAAGGCTTTTTTTTCATTTTTAGAAATTTTAATTTTTCACATTTTTCCATGAAAAGTGCCAATACCCCCCCTTTGGGCTCTAGGTGAAAATCTCACTCGACACAAATCAAACAAAAATGTTTCCATGGTGTGTATTGTTGTTCATTTTCATCAAATAAACAAAATAAAACCCAGAATAAATCCTGAAAGACAAGAAATGAGCATAAAAGATGCTTCAGCGCAAGTGTTAACGTTGCTAAAAGATCCCAAATTTCAAAAAAATATTGCGAAAAACAACAATCTTCTGTTTTAGAGTGATTGTTTGAGGTGTATAGAAGGCATTTATTTTATTTTTAAAAATTTTAATTTTTCACATTTTTCCATGAAAAGTGCCAATACCCCCCCCTTTGGGTTCTAGGTGAAAATCTCACTCGACACAAATCAAACAAAAATGTTTCCATGGTGTGTATTGTTGTTCATTTTCATCAAATAAACAAAATAAAACCCAGAATAAATCCTGAAAGACAAGAAATGAGCATAAAAGATGCTTCAGCGCAAGTGTTTTCGTTGCTAAAAGAGCCCAAATTACAAAAAATATTGCGAAAAAGAACAATCTTCTGTTTTAGAGTGAATGTTTGAGGTGTATAGAAGGCATTTATTTTATTTTAAGAAATTTTAATTTTTCACATTTTTTCCATGAAAAGTGCCAATACCCCCCCTTTTGGGTTCTAGGTGAAAATCTTTCTCGACAGAAATCAAACAAAAATGTTTCCATGGTGTGTATTGTTGTTCATTTTCATCAAATAAATAAAATAAAACCAAGAATAAATCCTGAAAGACAAGAAATGAGCATAAAAGATGCTTCAGCGCAAATGTTAACGTTGCTAAAAGAGCCCAAATTTCAAAAAATATTGCGAAAAACAGGAATCTTCTGTTTTAGAGTGAATATTTGAGGTGTATAGAAAGCATTTTTTTCATTTTTAGAAATTTTAATTTTTCACATTTTTCATGAAAAGTGCCAATACCTTTGGGTTCTAGGTGAAAATCTCACTCGACACAAATCAAACAAAAATGTTTCCATGGTGTGTATTGTTGTTCATTTTCATCAAATAAACAAAATAAAACCCAGAATAAATCCTGAAAAACAAGAAATGAGCATAAAAGATGCTTCAGCGCAAGTGTTAACGTTACTAAAAGAGCCCAAATTTAAAAAAATATTGCGAAAAACAGCAATCTTCTGTTAAAAGAGTGAATGTTTGAGGTGTATAGAAGGCATTTTTTTCATTTTTAGAAATTTTAATTTTTCACATTTTTCCATGAAAAGTGCCTATACCCCCCCCTTTGGGTTCTAGGTGAAAATCTCACTCGCAACAAATCAAAAAAAAAATGTTTCCATGGTGTGTATTGTTGTTCATTTTCATCAAATAAACGAAATAAAACCCAGAATAAATCCTGAAAGACAAGAAATGAGCATAAAAGATGCTTCAGCGCAAGTGTTAACGTTGCTAAAAAAGCCCATTTTTAAAAAAATATTGCGAAAAAACACCAATCTTCTTTTTCAGACTGAATGTTTGAGGTGTATTGAAGGCATTTATTTTATTTTTGGAAATTTTAATTTTTCTCATTTTTCCATGAAAAGTGCCAATACCCCCCCCTTTGGGTTCTAGGTGAAAATCTCACTCGACACAAATGTAACAAAACTGTTTCCATGGTGTGTATTGTTTGTCATTTTCATCAAATAAACAAAAAAAAAACCCAGAATAAATCCGGAAAGACAAGAAATGAGCATAAAAGATGCTTCAGCGCAAGAGTTAACGTTGCTAAAAGAGCCCAAATTTCAAAAAATATTGCGAAAAACAACAATCTTCTGTTTTAGAGTGGAATGTTTGAGGTGTATAGAAGGCATTTTTTTCATTTTTAGAAATTTTAATTTTTCACATTTTTCCATGAAAAGTGCCAATACCCCCCCTTTGGGTTCTAGGTGAAAATCTCACTCAACACAAATCAAACAAAAATGTTTCCATGGTGTGTATTGTTGTTCATTTTCATCAAATAAACAAAATAAAACAAAGAATAAATCCTGAAAAACAAGAAATGAGCATAAAAGATGCTTCAGCGCAAGTGTTAACGTTGCTAAAAGAGACAAAATTTCAAAAAATATTGCGAAAAACAACAATCTTCTGTTTAAGAGTGATTGTTTGAGGTGTATAGAAGGCATTTATTTTATTTTTAGAAATTTTAATATTTCACATTTTTCCATGAAAAGTGCCAATACCCCCCCCTTTGGGGTCTAGGTGAAAATCTCACTCGACACAAATCAAACAAAAATGTTTCCATGGTGTGTATTGTTGTTCATTTTCATCAAATAAACAAAATAAAACCAAGAATAAATCCTGAAAGACAAGAAATGAGCATAAAAGATGCTTCAGCGCAAGTGTTAACGTTATTAAAAGAGCCCAAGTTTCCAAAAATATTGCGAAAAACAGCAATCTTCTATTAAAAGAGTGAATGTTTGAGGTGTATAGAAGGCATTTTTTTCATTTTTAGAAATTTTAATTTTTCACATTTTTCCATGAAAAGTGCCAATACCCCCCCTTTGGGTTCTAGGTGAAAATCTCACTCGACACAAATCAAACAAAAATGTTTCCATGGTGTATATTGTTGTTCATTTTCATCAAATAAACAAAAAAAAAACCCAGAATAAATCCGGAAAGACAAGAAATGAGCATAAAAGATGCTTCAGCGCAAGTGTTAACGTTGCTAAAAGAGCCCAAATTTCAAAAAATATTGCGAAAAACAACAATCTTCTGTTTTAGAGGGATTGTTTAAGGTGTATAGAAGGCATTTATTTTATTTTTACAAATTTTAATTTTTCACATTTTTCCAATGAAAAGTGCCAATACCCCCCCCTTTGGGTTCTAGGTGAAAATCTCACTCGACACAAATCAAACAAAAATGTTTCCATGGTGTGTATTGTTGTTCATTTTCATCAAATGAACAAAATAAAACCCAGAATAAATCCTGAAAGACAAGAAATGAGCATAAAAGATTCTTCAGCGCTAGGGTTAACGTTGCTATAAGAGCCCAAATTTAAAAAAATATTGCGAAAAACAGGAATCTTCTGTTTTAGAGTGAATGTTTGAGGTGTATAGAAGGCATTTTTTTCATTTTTAGAAATTTTAATTTTTCACATTTTTACATGAAAAGTGCCAATACCCCCCCTTTGGGTTCTAGGTGAAAATCTCACTCGACACAAATCATACAAAAATGTTTCCATTTTGTGTATTGTTGTTCATTTTCATCAAATAAAAAAAATAAAACCCAGAATAAATCCTGAAAGACAAGAAATGAGCATAAAAGATGCTTCAGCGGAAGTGTTAACGTTACTAAAAGAGCCAAAATTTAAAAAAATATTGCGAAAAACAGCAATCTTCTGTTAAAAGAGTGAATGTTTGAGGTGTATAGAAGGCATTTTTTTCATTTTTAGAAATTTTAATTTTTCACATTTTTCCATGAAAAGTGCCAATACCCCCCCCTTTGGGTTCTAGGTGAAAATCTCGCTCGACAGAAATCAAACAAAAATATTCCATGGTGTGTATTGTTGTTCATTTTCATCAAATAAACAAAATAAAACCAAGAATAAATCCTGAAAGACAAGAAATGAGCATAAAAGATGCTTCAGCGCAAGTGTTAACGTTACTAAAAGAGCCCAAATTTCGAAAAATATTGCGAAAAACAACAATCTTCTGTTTAAGAGTGAATGTTTGAGGTGTATAGAAGGCATTTTTTTCATTTTTAGAAATTTTAATTTTTCACATTTTTCCATGAAAAGTGCCAATACCCCCCCTTTGGGTTCAAGGTGAAAATCTCACTCGACACAAATCAAACAAAAATGTTTCCATGGTGTGTATTGTTGTTCAATTTCATCAAATAAACAAAATAAAACCAAGAATAAATCCTGAAAGACAAGTAATTAGCCTAAAAGATGCTTCAGCGTAAGTGTTAACGCTACTAAAAAAGCCCAAATTAAAAAAAATATTGCGAAAAAACAGCAATCTTCTGTTTTAGAGTGAATGTTTGAGGTTTATAGAAGGCATTTTTTTCATTTTTAGAAATTTTAATTTTTCACATTTTTCCATGAAAAGTGCCAATACCCCCCCCTTTGGGTTCTAGGTGAAAATCTCACTCGACACAAATCAAACAAAAATGTTTCCAGGGTGTATATTGTTGTTCATTTTCATCAAATAAACAAAAAAAAACCCAGAATAAATCCGGAAAGACAAGAAATGAGCATAAAAGATGCTTCAGCGCAAGAGTTAACGTTGCTAAAAGAGCCAAATTTCAAAAAATATTGCGAAAAACAGGAATCTTCTGTTTTAGAGTGAATGTTTGAGGTGTATAGAGGGCATTTTTTTCATTTTTAGAAATTTTAATTTTTCACATTTTTCCATGAAAAGTGCCAATACCCCCCCCTTTGGGTTCTAGGTGAAAATCTCACTCGACACAAATCAAACAAAAATGTTTCCATGGTGTGTATTGTTGTTCATTTTCATCAAATAAACAAAATAAAACCCAGAATAAATCCTTAAAAACAAGAAATGAGCATAAAAGATGCTTCAGCGCAGGTGTTAACGTTGCTAAAAGAGCCCAAATTTCAAAAAATATTGCGAAAAAAAGCAATCTTCTGTTAAAAGAGTGAATGTTTGAGGTGTATAGAAGGCATTTTTTTCATTTTTAGAAATTTTAATTTTTCACATTTTTCCATGAAAAGTGCCAATACCCCCCCTTTTGGGTTCTAGGTGAAAATCTTTCTCGACAGAAATCAAACAAAAATGTTTCCATGGTGTGTATTATTGTTCATTTTCATCAAATAAACAAAATAAAACCCAGAATAAATCCGGAATGACAAGAAATGAGCATAAAAGATGCTTCAGCGCAAGTGTTAACGTTGCTAAAAGAGACAAAATTTCAAAAAATTTTGCGAAAAAACAACAATCTTCTGTTTAAGAGTGATTGTTTGAGGTGTATAGAAGGCATTTATTTTATTTTTAGAAATTTTAATTTTTCACATTTTTCCATGAAAAGTGCCAATACCCCCCCCTTTGGGTTCTAGGTGAAAATCTCACTCGACACAAATGTAACAAAACTGTTTCCATGGTGTGTATTGTTGGTCATTTTCATGAAATAAACAAAATAAAACCCAGAATAAATCCTGAAAGACAAGAAATGAGCATAAAAGATGCTTCAGCGCAAGTGTTAACGTTGCTAAAAGAGCCCAAGTTTCCAAAAATATTGCGAAAAACAGCAATCTTCTATTAAAAGAGTGAATGTTTGAGGTGTATAGAAGGCATTTTTTTCATTTTTAGAAATTTTAATTTTTCACATTTTTCCATGAAAAGTTCCAATACCCCCCCTTTGGGTTCTAGGTGAAAATCTCACTCGACACAAATCAAACAAAAATGTTTCCATGGTGTATATTGTTGTTCATTTTAATCAAATAAACAAAAAAAAACCCAGAATAAATCCGGAAAGACAAGAAATGAGCATAAAAGATGCTTCAGCGCAAGTGTTAACGTTGCTAAAAGAGCCCAAATTTAAAAAAATATTGCGAAAAACAGGAATCTTCTGTTTTAGAGTGAATGTTTGAGGTGTATAGAGGGCATTTTTTTCATTTTTAGAAATTTTAATTTTTCACATTTTTCCATGAAAAGTGCCAATACCCCCCCTTTGGGTTCTAGGTGAAAATCTCACTCGACACAAATCAAACAAAAATGTTTCCATGGTGTGTATTGTTGTTCATTTTCATCAAATAAACAAAATAAAACCCAGAATAAATCCTTAAAAACAAGAAATGAGCATAAAAGATGCTTCAGCGCAGGTGTTAACGTTGCTAAAAGAGCCCAAATTTCAAAAATATTGCGAAAAAAAGCAATCTTCTGTTAAAAGAGTGAATGTTTGAGGTGTATAGAAGGCATTTTTTTCATTTTTAGAAATTTTAATTTTTCACATTTTTCCATGAAAAGTGCCAATACCCCCCCTTTTGGGTTCTAGGTGAAAATCTTTCTCGACAGAAATCAAACAAAAATGTTTCCATGGTGTGTATTGTTGTTCATTTTCATCAAATAAACAAAATAAAACCCAGAATAAATCCGGAATGACAAGAAATGAGCATAAAAGATGCTTCAGCGCAAGTGTTAACGTTGCTAAAAGAGACAAAATTTCAAAAAATTTTGCGAAAAACAACAATCTTCTGTTTAAGAGTGATTGTTTGAGGTGTATAGAAGGCATTTATTTTATTTTTAGAAATTTTAATTTTTCACATTTTTCCATGAAAAGTGCCAATACCCCCCCCTTTGGGTTCTAGGTGAAAATCTCACTCGAAACAAATGTAACAAAACTGTTTTCCATGGTGTGTATTGTTGGTCATTTTCATGAAATAAACAAAATAAAACCCAGAATAAATCCTGAAAGACAAGAAATGAGCATAAAAGATGCTTCAGCGCAAGTGTTAACGTTGCTAAAAGAGCCCAAGTTTCCAAAAATATTGCGAAAAACAGCAATCTTCTATTAAAAGAGTGAATGTTTGAGGTGTATAGAAGGCATTTTTTTCATTTTTAGAAATTTTAATTTTTCACATTTTTCCATGAAAAGTTCCAATACCCCCCCTTTGGGTTCTAGGTGAAAATCTCACTCGACACAAATCAAACAAAAATGTTTCCATGGTGTATATTGTTGTTCATTTTCATCAAATAAACAAAAAAAAACCCAGAATAAATCCGGAAAGACAAGAAATGAGCATAAAAGATGCTTCAGCGCAAGTGTTAACGTTGCTAAAAGAGCCCAAATTTAAAAAAATATTGCGAAAAACAGGAATCTTCTGTTTTAGAGTGAATGTTTGAGGTGTATAGAGGGCATTTTTTTCATTTTTAGAAATATTAATTTTTCACATTTTTCCATGAAAAGTGCCAATACCCCCCTATTTGGGTTCTACGTGAAAATCTCACTCGACACAAATCAAACAAAAATGTTTCCATGGTGTGTATTGTTGTTCATTTTCATCAAATAAACAAAATAAAACCCAGAATAAATCCTGAAAGACAAGAAATGAGCATAAAAGATGCTTCAGCGCAAGTGTTAACGTTGCTAAAAGAGCCAAAATTTCAAAAAATATTGCGAAAAAAAACAATCTTCTGTTTTAGAGTGATTGTTTGAGGTGTATAGAAGGCATTTATTTTATTTTTAGAAATTTTTATTTTTCACATTTTTCCATGAAAAGTGCCAATACCCCCCCCTTTGGGTTCAAGATGAAAATCTCACTCGACACAAATCAAACAAAAATGTTTCCATGGTGTGTATTGTTGTTCAATTTCATCAAATAAACAAAATAAAACCAAGAATAAATCCTGAAAGACAAGTAATTAGCCTAAAAGATGCTTCAGCGTAAGTGTTAACGCTACTAAAAAAGCCCAAATTAAAAAAAATATTGCGAAAAACAGCAATCTTCTGTTTTAGAGTGAATGTTTGAGGTGTATAGAAGGCATTTTTTTCATTTTTAGAAATTTTAATTTTTCACATTTTTCCATGAAAAGTGCCAATACCCCCCCCTTTGGGTTCTAGGTGAAAAACTCACTCGACACAAATCAAACAAAAATGTTTCCAGGGTGTATATTGTTGTTCATTTTCATCAAATAAACAAAAAAAAACCCAGAATAAATCCGGAAAGACAAGAAATGAGCATAAAAGATGCTTCAGCGCAAGAGTTAACGTTGCTAAAAGAGCCCAAATTTCAAAAAATATTGCGAAAAACAGGAATCTTCTGTTTTAGAGTGAATGTTTGAGGTGTATAGAGGGCATTTTTTTCATTTTTAGAAATTTTAATTTTTCACATTTTTCCATGAAAAGTGCCAATACCCCCCCCTTTGGGTTCTAGGTGAAAATCTCACTCGACACAAATCAAACAAAAATGTTTCCATGGTGTGTTTTGTTGTTCATTTTCATCAAATAAACAAAATAAAACCCAGAATAAATCCTTAAAAACAAGAAATGAGCATAAAAGATGCTTCAGCGCAGGTGTTAACGTTGCTAAAAGAGCCCAAATTTCAAAAAATATTGCGAAAAAAAGCAATCTTCTGTTAAAAGAGTGAATGTTTGAGGTGTATAGAAGGCATTTTTTTCATTTTTAGAAATTTTAATTTTTCACATTTTTCCATGAAAAGTGCCGATACCCCCCCTTTTGGGTTCTAGGTGAAAATCTTTCTCGACAGAAATCAAACAAAAATGTTTCCATGGTGTGTATTGTTGTTCATTTTCATCAAATAAACAAAATAAAACCCAGAATAAATCCGGAATGACAAGAAATGAGCATAAAAGATGCTTCAGCGCAAGTGTTAACGTTGCTAAAAGAGACAAAATTTCAAAAAATTTTGCGAAAAACAACAATCTTCTGTTTAAGAGTGATTGTTTGAGGTGTATAGAAGGCATTTATTTTATTTTTAGAAATTTTAATTTTTCACATTTTTCCATGAAAAGTGCCAATACCCCCCCCTTTGGGTTCTAGGTGAAAATCTCACTCGACACAAATGTACCAAAACTTTTTCCATGGTGTGTATTGTTGGTCATTTTCATGAAATAAACAAAATAAAACCCAGAATAAATCCTGAAAGACAAGAAATGAGCATAAAAGATGCTTCAGCGCAAGTGTTAACGTTGCTAAAAGAGCCCAAGTTTCCAAAAATATTGCGAAAAACAGCAATCTTCTATTAAAAGAGTGAATGTTTGAGGTGTATAGAAGGCATTTTTTTCATTTTTAGAAATTTTAATTTTTCACATTTTTCCATGAAAAGTTCCAATACCCCCCCTTTGGGTTCTAGGTGAAAATCTCACTCGACACAAATCAAACAAAAATGTTTCCATGGTGTATATTGTTGTTCATTTTCATCAAATAAACAAAAAAAAACCCAGAATAAATCCGGAAAGACAAGAAATGAGCATAAAAGATGCTTCAGCGCAAGTGTTAACGTTGCTAAAAGAGCCCAAATTTAAAAAAATATTGCGAAAAACAGGAATCTTCTGTTTTAGAGTGAATGTTTGAGGTGTATAGAGGGCATTTTTTTCATTTTTAGAAATATTAATTTTTCACATTTTTCCATGAAAAGTGCCAATACCCCCCTCTTTGGGTTCTAGGTGAAAATCTCACTCGACACAAATCAAACAAAAATGTTTCCATGGTGTGTATTGTTGTTCATTTTCATCAAATAAACAAAATAAAACCCAGAATAAATCCTGAAAGACAAGAAATGAGCATAAAAGATGCTTCAGCGCAAGTGTTAACGTTGCTAAAAGAGCCAAAATTTCAAAAAATATTGCGAAAAAAAACAATCTTCTGTTTTAGAGTGATTGTTTGAGGTGTATAGAAGGCATTTATTTTATTTTTAGAAATTTTTATTTTTCACATTTTTCCATGAAAAGTGCCAATACCCCCCCCTTTGGGTTCTAGGTGAAAATCTCACTCAACAGAAATCAAACAAAAATGTTTCCATGGTGTGTATTGTTGTTCATTTTCATCAAATAAACAAAATAAAACCCAGAATAAATCCTGAAAAACAAGAAATGAGCATAAAAGATGCTTCAGCGCAAATGTTAACGTTGCTAAAAGAGCCCAAATTTCAAAAAATATTGCGAAAAACAGGAATCTTCTGTTTTAGAGTGAATATTTGAGGTGTATAGAAAGCATTTTTTTCATTTTTAGAAATTTTAATTTTTCACATTTTTCCATGAAAAGTGCCAATACCTTTGGGTTCTAGGTGAAAATCTCACTCGACAGAAATCAAACAAAAATGTTTCCATGGTGTGTATTGTTGTTCATTTTCATCAAATAAACAAAATAAAACCAAGAATAAATCCTGAAAGACAAGAAATGAGCATAAAAGATGCTTCAGCGCAAGTGTTAACGTTATTAAAAGAGCCCAAGTTTCCAAAAATATTGCGAAAAACAGCAATCTTCTATTAAAAGAGTGAATGTTTGAGGTGTATAGAAGGCATTTTTTTCATTTTTAGAAATTTTAATTTTTCACATTTTTCCATGAAAAGTGCCAATACCCCCCCTTTTGGGTTCTAGGTGAAAATCTTTCTCGACAGAAATCAAACAAAAATGTTTCCATGGTGTGTATTGTTGTTTTTTTTCATCAAATGAACAAAATAAAACCCAGAATAAATCCTGAAAGACAAGAAATGAGCATAAAAGATTCTTCAGCGCTAGGGTTAACGTTGCTATAAGAGCCCAAATTTAAAAAAATATTGCGAAAAACAGGAATCTTCTGTTTTAGAGTGAATGTTTGAGGTGTATAGAAGGCATTTTTTTCATTTTTAGAAATTTTAATTTTTCACATTTTTACATGAAAAGTGCCAATACCCCCCCTTTGGGTTCTAGGTGAAAATCTCACTCGACACAAATCATACAAAAATGTTTCCATTTTGTGTATTGTTGTTCATTTTCATCAAATAAAAAAAATGAAACCCAGAATAAATCCTGAAAGACAAGAAATGAGCATAAAAGATGCTTCAGCGCAAGTGTTAACGTTACTAAAAGAGCCCAAATTTCAAAAAATATTGCGAAAAACAGCAATCTTCTGTTAAAAGAGTGAATGTTTGAGGTGTATAGAAGGCATTTTTTTCATTTTTAGAAATTTTAATTTTTCTCATTTTTCCATGAAAAGTGCCAATACCCCCCCCTTTGGGTTCTAGGTGAAAATCGCACTCGACACAAATGTAACAAAACTGTTTCCATGGTGTGTATTGTTTGTCATTTTCATCAAATAAACAAAAAAAAACCCAGAATAAATCGTGAAAGACAAGAAATGAGCATAAAAGATGCTTCAGCGCAAGAGTTAACGTTGCTAAAAGAGCCCAAATTTCAAAAAATATTGCGAAAAACAGGAATCTTCTGTTTTAGAGTGAATGTTTGAGGTGTATAGAAGGCATTTTTTTCATTTTTAGAAATTTTAATTTTTCACATTTTTCCATGAAAAGTGCCAATACCCCCCCCTTTGGGTTCTAGGTGAAAATCTCACTCAACACAAATCAAACAAAAATGTTTCCATGGTGTGTATTGTTGTTCATTTTCATCAAATAAACAAAATAAAACCCAGAATAAATCCTGAAAAACAAGAAATGAGCATAAAAGATGCTTCAGCGCAAGTGTTAACGTTGCTAAAAGAGCCCAAATTTCAAAAAATATTGCGAAAAACAACAATCTTCTGTTTTAGAGGGATTGTTTGAGGTGTATAGAAGGCATTTATTTTATTTTTAGAAATTTTAATTTTTCACATTTTTCCATGAAAAGTGCCAATACCCCCCCCTTTGGGTTCTAGGTGAAAATCTCACTCGACACATTTCAAACAAAAATGTTTCCATGGTGTGTATTGTTGTTTTTTTTCATCAAATGAACAAAATAAAACCCAGAATAAATCCTGAAAGACAAGAAATGAGCATAAAAGATTCTTCAGCGCTAGGGTTAACGTTGCTATAAGAGCCCAAATTTAAAAAAATATTGCGAAAAACAGGAATCTTCTGTTTTAGAGTGAATGTTTGAGGTGTATAGAAGGCATTTTTTTCATTTTTAGAAATTTTAATTTTTCACATTTTTACATGAAAAGTGCCAATTTCCCCCCTTTGGGTTCTAGGTGAAAATCTCACTCGACACAAATCATACAAAAATGTTTCCATGGTGTGTATTGGATTTCATTTTCATCAAATAAACAAAATAAAACCCAGAATAAATCCTGAAAGACAAGAAATGAGCATAAAAGATGCTTCAGCGCAAGTGTTAACGTTACTAAAAGAGCCCAAATTTCAAAAAATATTGCGAAAAACAGCAATCTTCTGTTAAAAGAGTGAATGTTTGAGGTGTATAGAAGGCATTTTTTTCATTTTTAGAAATTTTAATTTTTCACATTTTTCCATGAAAAGTGCCAATACCCCCCCCTTTGGGTTCTAGGTGAAAATCTCGCTCGACAGAAATCAAACAAAAATATTCCATGGTGTGTATTGTTGTTCATTTTCATCAAATAAACAAAATAAAACCAAGAATAAATCCTGAAAGACAAGAAATGAGCATAAAAGATGCTTCAGCGCAAGTGTTAACGTTACTAAAAGAGCCCAAATTTCGAAAAATATTGCGAAAAACAACAATCTTCTGTTTAAGAGTGAATGTTTGAGGTGTATAGAAGGCATTTTTTTCATTTTTAGAAATTTTAATTTTTCACATTTTTCCATGAAAAGTGCCAATACCCCCCCCTTTGGGTTCAAGATGAAAATCTCACTCGACACAAATCAAACAAAAATGTTTCCATGGTGTGTATTGTTGTTCATTTTCATCAAATAAACAAAATAAAACCCAGAATAAATCCGGAATGACAAGAAATGAGCATAAAAGATGCTTCAGCGCAAGTGTTAACGTTGCTAAAAGAGACAAAATTTCAAAAAATTTTGCGAAAAACAACAATCTTCTGTTTAAGAGTGATTGTTTGAGGTGTATAGAAGGCATTTATTTTATTTTTAGAAATTTTAATTTTTCACATTTTTCCATGAAAAGTGCCAATACCCCCCCCTTTGGGTTCTAGGTGAAAATCTCACTCGACACAAATGTACCAAAACTTTTTCCATGGTGTGTATTGTTGGTCATTTTCATGAAATAAACAAAATAAAACCCAGAATAAATCCTGAAAGACAAGAAATGAGCATAAAAGATGCTTCAGCGCAAGTGTTAACGTTGCTAAAAGAGCCCAAGTTTCCAAAAATATTGCGAAAAACAGCAATCTTCTATTAAAAGAGTGAATGTTTGAGGTGTATAGAAGGCATTTTTTTCATTTTTAGAAATTTTAATTTTTCACATTTTTCCATGAAAAGTTCCAATACCCCCCCTTTGGGTTCTAGGTGAAAATCTCACTCGACACAAATCAAACAAAAATGTTTCCATGGTGTATATTGTTGTTCATTTTCATCAAATAAACAAAAAAAAACCCAGAATAAATCCGGAAAGACAAGAAATGAGCATAAAAGATGCTTCAGCGCAAGTGTTAACGTTGCTAAAAGAGCCCAAATTTAAAAAAATATTGCGAAAAACAGGAATCTTCTGTTTTAGAGTGAATGTTTGAGGTGTATAGAGGGCATTTTTTTCATTTTTAGAAATATTAATTTTTCACATTTTTCCATGAAAAGTGCCAATACCCCCCTATTTGGGTTCTACGTGAAAATCTCACTCGACACAAATCAAACAAAAATGTTTCCATGGTGTGTATTGTTGTTCATTTTCATCAAATAAACAAAATAAAACCCAGAATAAATCCTGAAAGACAAGAAATGAGCATAAAAGATGCTTCAGCGCAAGTGTTAACGTTGCTAAAAGAGCCAAAATTTCAAAAAATATTGCGAAAAAAAACAATCTTCTGTTTTAGAGTGATTGTTTGAGGTGTATAGAAGGCATTTATTTTATTTTTAGAAATTTTTATTTTTCACATTTTTCCATGAAAAGTGCCAATACCCCCCCCTTTGGGTTCAAGATGAAAATCTCACTCGACACAAATCAAACAAAAATGTTTCCATGGTGTGTATTGTTGTTCAATTTCATCAAATAAACAAAATAAAACCAAGAATAAATCCTGAAAGACAAGTAATTAGCCTAAAAGATGCTTCAGCGTAAGTGTTAACGCTACTAAAAAAGCCCAAATTAAAAAAAATATTGCGAAAAACAGCAATCTTCTGTTTTAGAGTGAATGTTTGAGGTGTATAGAAGGCATTTTTTTCATTTTTAGAAATTTTAATTTTTCACATTTTTCCATGAAAAGTGCCAATACCCCCCCCTTTGGGTTCTAGGTGAAAAACTCACTCGACACAAATCAAACAAAAATGTTTCCAGGGTGTATATTGTTGTTCATTTTCATCAAATAAACAAAAAAAAAACCCAGAATAAATCCGGAAAGACAAGAAATGAGCATAAAAGATGCTTCAGCGCAAGAGTTAACGTTGCTAAAAGAGCCCAAATTTCAAAAAATATTGCGAAAAACAGGAATCTTCTGTTTTAGAGTGAATGTTTGAGGTGTATAGAGGGCATTTTTTTCATTTTTAGAAATTTTAATTTTTCACATTTTTCCATGAAAAGTGCCAATACCCCCCCCTTTGGGTTCTAGGTGAAAATCTCACTCGACACAAATCAAACAAAAATGTTTCCATGGTGTGTTTTGTTGTTCATTTTCATCAAATAAACAAAATAAAACCCAGAATAAATCCTTAAAAACAAGAAATGAGCATAAAAGATGCTTCAGCGCAGGTGTTAACGTTGCTAAAAGAGCCCAAATTTCAAAAAATATTGCGAAAAAAAGCAATCTTCTGTTAAAAGAGTGAATGTTTGAGGTGTATAGAAGGCATTTTTTTCATTTTTAGAAATTTTAATTTTTCACATTTTTCCATGAAAAGTGCCAATACCCCCCCTTTTGGGTTCTAGGTGAAAATCTTTCTCGACAGAAATCAAACAAAAATGTTTCCATGGTGTGTATTGTTGTTCATTTTCATCAAATAAACAAAATAAAACCCAGAATAAATCCGGAATGACAAGAAATGAGCATAAAAGATGCTTCAGCGCAAGTGTTAACGTTGCTAAAAGAGACAAAATTTCAAAAAATTTTGCGAAAAACAACAATCTTCTGTTTAAGAGTGATTGTTTGAGGTGTATAGAAGGCATTTATTTTATTTTTAGAAATTTTAATTTTTCACATTTTTCCATGAAAAGTGCCAATACCCCCCCCTTTGGGTTCTAGGTGAAAATCTCACTCGACACAAATGTACCAAAACTTTTTCCATGGTGTGTATTGTTGGTCATTTTCATGAAATAAACAAAATAAAACCCAGAATAAATCCTGAAAGACAAGAAATGAGCATAAAAGATGCTTCAGCGCAAGTGTTAACGTTGCTAAAAGAGCCCAAGTTTCCAAAAATATTGCGAAAAACAGCAATCTTCTATTAAAAGAGTGAATGTTTGAGGTGTATAGAAGGCATTTTTTTCATTTTTAGAAATTTTAATTTTTCACATTTTTCCATGAAAAGTTCCAATACCCCCCCTTTGGGTTCTAGGTGAAAATCTCACTCGACACAAATCAAACAAAAATGTTTCCATGGTGTATATTGTTGTTCATTTTCATCAAATAAACAAAAAAAAACCCAGAATAAATCCGGAAAGACAAGAAATGAGCATAAAAGATGCTTCAGCGCAAGTGTTAACGTTGCTAAAAGAGCCCAAATTTAAAAAAATATTGCGAAAAACAGGAATCTTCTGTTTTAGAGTGAATGTTTGAGGTGTATAGAGGGCATTTTTTTCATTTTTAGAAATATTAATTTTTCACATTTTTCCATGAAAAGTGCCAATACCCCCCCCTTTGGGTTCTAGGTGAAAATCTCACTCAACAGAAATCAAACAAAAATGTTTCCATGGTGTGTATTGTTGTTCATTTTCATCAAATAAACAAAATAAAACCCAGAATAAATCCTGAAAAACAAGAAATGAGCATAAAAGATGCTTCAGCGCAAATGTTAACGTTGCTAAAAGAGCCCAAATTTCAAAAAATATTGCGAAAAACAGGAATCTTCTGTTTTAGAGTGAATATTTGAGGTGTATAGAAAGCATTTTTTTCATTTTTAGAAATTTTAATTTTTCACATTTTTCCATGAAAAGTGCCAATACCTTTGGGTTCTAGGTGAAAATCTCACTCGACAGAAATCAAACAAAAATGTTTCCATGGTGTGTATTGTTGTTCATTTTCATCAAATAAACAAAATAAAACCAAGAATAAATCCTGAAAGACAAGAAATGAGCATAAAAGATGCTTCAGCGCAAGTGTTAACGTTATTAAAAGAGCCCAAGTTTCCAAAAATATTGCGAAAAACAGCAATCTTCTATTAAAAGAGTGAATGTTTGAGGTGTATAGAAGGCATTTTTTTCATTTTTAGAAATTTTAATTTTTTACATTTTTCCATGAAAAGTGCCAATACCCCCCCTTTGGGTTCTAGGTGAAAATCTCACTCGACACATTTCAAACAAAAATGTTTCCATGGTGTGTATTGTTGTTTTTTTTCATCAAATGAACAAAATAAAACCCAGAATAAATCCTGAAAGACAAGAAATGAGCATAAAAGATTCTTCAGCGCTAGGGTTAACGTTGCTATAAGAGCCCAAATTTAAAAAAATATTGCGAAAAACAGGAATCTTCTGTTTTAGAGTGAATGTTTGAGGTGTATAGAAGGCATTTTTTTCATTTTTAGAAATTTTAATTTTTCACATTTTTACATGAAAAGTGCCAATACCCCCCCTTTGGGTTCTAGGTGAAAATCTCACTCGACACAAATCATACAAAAATGTTTCCATTTTGTGTATTGTTGTTCATTTTCATCAAATAAAAAAAATGAAACCCAGAATAAATCCTGAAAGACAAGAAATGAGCATAAAAGATGCTTCAGCGCAAGTGTTAACGTTACTAAAAGAGCCCAAATTTCAAAAAATATTGCGAAAAACAGCAATCTTCTGTTAAAAGAGTGAATGTTTGAGGTGTATAGAAGGCATTTTTTTCATTTTTAGAAATTTTAATTTTTCTCATTTTTCCATGAAAAGTGCCAATACCCCCCCCTTTGGGTTCTAGGTGAAAATCGCACTCGACACAAATGTAACAAAACTGTTTCCATGGTGTGTATTGTTTGTCATTTTCATCAAATAAACAAAAAAAAACCCAGAATAAATCGTGAAAGACAAGAAATGAGCATAAAAGATGCTTCAGCGCAAGAGTTAACGTTGCTAAAAGAGCCCAAATTTCAAAAAATATTGCGAAAAACAGGAATCTTCTGTTTTAGAGTGAATGTTTGAGGTGTATAGAAGGCATTTTTTTCATTTTTAGAAATTTTAATTTTTCACATTTTTCCATGAAAAGTGCCAATACCCCCCCCTTTGGGTTCTAGGTGAAAATCTCACTCAACACAAATCAAACAAAAATGTTTCCATGGTGTGTATTGTTGTTCATTTTCATCAAATAAACAAAATAAAACCCAGAATAAATCCTGAAAAACAAGAAATGAGCATAAAAGATGCTTCAGCGCAAGTGTTAACGTTGCTAAAAGAGCCCAAATTTCAAAAAATATTGCGAAAAACAACAATCTTCTGTTTTAGAGGGATTGTTTGAGGTGTATAGAAGGCATTTATTTTATTTTTAGAAATTTTAATTTTTCACATTTTTCCATGAAAAGTGCCAATACCCCCCCCTTTGGGTTCTAGGTGAAAATCTCACTCGACACATTTCAAACAAAAATGTTTCCATGGTGTGTATTGTTGTTTTTTTTCATCAAATGAACAAAATAAAACCCAGAATAAATCCTGAAAGACAAGAAATGAGCATAAAAGATTCTTCAGCGCTAGGGTTAACGTTGCTATAAGAGCCCAAATTTAAAAAAATATTGCGAAAAACAGGAATCTTCTGTTTTAGAGTGAATGTTTGAGGTGTATAGAAGGCATTTTTTTCATTTTTAGAAATTTTAATTTTTCACATTTTTACATGAAAAGTGCCAATTTCCCCCCTTTGGGTTCTAGGTGAAAATCTCACTCGACACAAATCATACAAAAATGTTTCCATGGTGTGTATTGGATTTCATTTTCATCAAATAAACAAAATAAAACCCAGAATAAATCCTGAAAGACAAGAAATGAGCATAAAAGATGCTTCAGCGCAAGTGTTAACGTTACTAAAAGAGCCCAAATTTCAAAAAATATTGCGAAAAACAGCAATCTTCTGTTAAAAGAGTGAATGTTTGAGGTGTATAGAAGGCATTTTTTTCATTTTTAGAAATTTTAATTTTTCACATTTTTCCATGAAAAGTGCCAATACCCCCCCCTTTGGGTTCTAGGTGAAAATCTCACTCGACAGAAATCAAACAAAAATATTCCATGGTGTGTATTGTTGTTCATTTTCATCAAATAAACAAAATAAAACCAAGAATAAATCCTGAAAGACAAGAAATGAGCATAAAAGATGCTTCAGCGCAAGTGTTAACGTTACTAAAAGAGCCCAAATTTAAAAAAATAATTGCGAAAAACAGCAATCTTCTGTTAAAAGAGTGAATGTTTGAGGTGTATAGAAGGCATTTTTTTCATTTTTAGAAATTTTAATTTTTCACATTTTTCCATGAAAAGTGCCAATACCCCCCCTTTGGGTTCAAGGTGAAAATCTCACTCGACACAAATCAAACAAAAATGTTTCCATGGTGTGTATTGTTGTTCAATTTCATCAAATAAACAAAATAAAACCAAGAATAAATCCTGAAAGACAAGAAATGAGCATTAAAGATGCTTCAGCGCAAGTGTAAACGTTATTAAAAGGGCCAAAGTTTCCAAAAATATTGCGAAAAACAGCAATCTTCTATTAAAAGAGTGAATGTTTGAGGTGTATAGAAGGCATTTTTTTCATTTTTAGAAATTTTAATTTTTCACATTTTTCCATGAAAAGTGCCAATACCCCCCCCTTTGGGTTCTAGGTGAAAATCTCACTCGACACAAATCAAACAAAAATGTTTCCATGGTGTATATTGTTGTTCATTTTCAACAAATAAACAAAAAAAAACCCAGAATAAATCCGGAAAGACAAGAAATGAGCATAAAAGATGCTTCAGCGCAAGAGTTAACGTTGCTAAAAGAGCCCAAATTTCAAAATATTTTGCAAAAAACAGGAATCTTCTGTTTTAGAGTGAATGTTTGAGGTGTATAGAGGGCATTTTTTTCATTTTTAGAAATTTTAATTTTTCACATTTTTCCATGAAAAGTGCCAATACCCCCCCCTTTGGGTTCTAGGTGAAAATCTCACTCGACACAAATCAAACAAAAATGTTTCCATGGTGTGTATTGTTGTTCATTTTCATCAAATAAACAAAATAAAACCCAGAATAAATCCTGAAAAACAAGAAATGAGCATAAAAGATGCTTCAGCGCAGGTGTTAACGTTGCTAAAAGAGCCCAAATTTCAAAAAATATTGCGAAAAAAAGCAATCTTCTGTTAAAAGAGTGAATGTTTGAGGTGTATAGAAGGCATTTTTTTCATTTTTAGAAATTTTAATTTTTCACATTTTTCCATGAAAAGTGCCAATACCCCCCCCTTTGGGTTCCCCCCCCTTTGGGTTCTAGGTGAAAATCTCACTCGACACAAATCAAACAAAAATGTTTCCATGGTGTGTATTGTTGTTCATTTTCATCAAATAAACAAAATAAAACCCAGAATAAATCCTGAAAGACAAGAAATGAGCATAAAAGATGCTTCAGCGCAAGTGTTCACGTTGCTAAAAGAGCCAAAATTTCAAAAAATATTGCGAAAAAATACAATCTTCTGTTTTAGAGTGATTGTTTGAGGTGTATAGAAGGAATTTATTTTATTTTTAGAAATTTTTATTTTTCACATTTTTCCATGAAAAGTGCCAATACCCCCCCCTTTGGGTTCTAGGTGAAAATCTCACTCAACAGAAATCAAACAAAAATGTTTCCATGGTGTGTATTGTTGTTCATTTTCATCAAATAAACAAAATAAAACCCAGAATAAATCCTGAAAAACAAGAAATGAGCATAAAAGATGCTTCAGCGCAAGTGTTAACGTTGCTAAAAGATCCCAAATTTCAAAAAATATTGCGAAAAACAACAATCTTCTGTTTTAGAGTGAATGTTTGAGGTGTATAGAAGGCTTTTTTTTCATTTTTAGAAATTTTAATTTTTCACATTTTTCCATGAAAAGTGCCAATACCCCCCCCTTTGGGCTCTAGGTGAAAATCTCACTCGACACAAATCAAACAAAAATGTTTCCATGGTGTGTATTGTTGTTCATTTTCATCAAATAAACAAAATAAAACCCAGAATAAATCCTGAAAGACAAGAAATGAGCATAAAAGATGCTTCAGCGCAAGTGTTAACGTTGCTAAAAGATCCCAAATTTCAAAAAATATTGCGAAAAACAACAATCTTCTGTTTTAGAGTGATTGTTTGAGGTGTATAGAAGGCATTTATTTTATTTTTAAAAATTTTAATTTTTCACATTTTTCCATGAAAAGTGCCAATACCCCCCCCTTTGGGTTCTAGGTGAAAATCTCACTCGACACAAATCAAACAAAAATGTTTCCATGGTGTGTATTGTTGTTCATTTTCATCAAATAAACAAAATAAAACCCAGAATAAATCCTGAAAGACAAGAAATGAGCATAAAAGATGCTTCAGCGCAAGTGTTTTCGTTGCTAAAAGAGCCCAAATTACAAAAAATATTGCGAAAAAGAACAATCTTCTGTTTTAGAGTGAATGTTTGAGGTGTATAGAAGGCATTTATTTTATTTTAAGAAATTTTAATTTTTCACATTTTTCCATGAAAAGTGCCAATACCCCCCCTTTTGGGTTCTAGGTGAAAATCTTTCTCGACAGAAATCAAACAAAAATGTTTCCATGGTGTGTATTGTTGTTCATTTTCATCAAATAAATAAAATAAAACCAAGAATAAATCCTGAAAGACAAGAAATGAGCATAAAAGATGCTTCAGCGCAAATGTTAACGTTGCTAAAAGAGCCCAAATTTCAAAAAATATTGCGAAAAACAGGAATCTTCTGTTTTAGAGTGAATATTTGAGGTGTATAGAAAGCATTTTTTTCATTTTTAGAAATTTTAATTTTTCACATTTTTCCATGAAAAGTGCCAATACCTTTGGGTTCTAGGTGAAAATCTCACTCGACACAAATCAAACAAAAATGTTTCCATGGTGTGTATTGTTGTTCATTTTCATCAAATAAACAAAATAAAACCCAGAATAAATCCTGAAAAACAAGAAATGAGCATAAAAGATGCTTCAGCGCAAGTGTTAACGTTGCTAAAAGAGCCCAAATTTCAAAAAATAATGCGAAAAACAACAATCTTCTGTTTTAGAGTGATTGTTTGAGGTGTATAGAAGGCATTTATTTTATTTTTAGAAATTTTGATTTTTCACATTTTTCCATGAAAAGTGCCAATACCCCCCCCTTTGGGTTCTAAGTGAAAATCTCACTCGACAGAAATCAAACAAAAATGTTTCCATGGTGTGTATTGTTGTTCATTTTCATCAAATAAACAAAATAAAACCAAGAATAAATCCTGAAAGACAAGAAATGAGCATAAAAGATGCTTCAGCGCAAGTGTTAACGTTATTAAAAGAGCCCAAGTTTCAAAAAATATTGCGAAAAACAGCAATCTTCTGTTAAAAGAGTGAATGTTTGAGGTGTATAGAAGGCATTTTTTTCATTTTTAGAAATTTTAATTTTTCTCATTTTTCCATGAAAAGTGCCAATACCCCCCCCCTTTGGGTTCTAGGTGAAAATCTCACTCGACACAAATGTAACAAAACTGTTTCCATGGTGTGTATTGTTTGTCATTTTCATCAAATAAACAAAAAAAAACCCAGAATAAATCCGGAAAGACAAGAAATGAGCATAAAAGATGCTTCAGCGCAAGAGTTAACGTTGCTAAAAGAGCCCAAATTTCAAAAAATATTGCGAAAAACAACAATCTTCTGTTTTAGAGTGAATGTTTGAGGTGTATAGAAGGCATTTTTTTCATTTTTAGAAATTTTAATTTTTCACATTTTTCCATGAAAAGTGCCAATACCCCCCCCTTTGGGTTCTAGGTGAAAATCTCACTCAACACAAATCAAACAAAAATGTTTCCATGGTGTGTATTGTTGTTTATTTTCATCAAATAAACAAAATAAAACAAAGAATAAATCCTGAAAAACAAGAAATGAGCATAAAAGATGCTTCAGCGCAAGTGTTAACGTTGCTAAAAGAGACAAAATTTCAAAAAATATTGCGAAAAACAACAATCTTCTGTTTAAGAGTGATTGTTTGAGGTGTATAGAAGGCATTTATTTTATTTTTAGAAATTTTAATATTTCACATTTTTCCATGAAAAGTGGCAATACCCCCCCCTTTGGGGTCTAGGTGAAAATCTCACTCGACACAAATCAAACAAAAATGTTTCCATGGTGTGTATTGTTGTTCATTTTCATCAAATAAACAAAATAAAACCAAGAATAAATCCTGAAAGACAAGAAATGAGCATAAAAGATGCTTCAGCGCAAGTGTTAACGTTATTAAAAGAGCCCAAGTTTCCAAAAATATTGCGAAAAACAGCAATCTTCTATTAAAAGAGTGAATGTTTGAGGTGTATAGAAGGCATTTTTTTCATTTTTAGAAATTTTAATTTTTCACATTTTTCCATGAAAAGTGCCAATACCCCCCCTTTGGGTTCTAGGTGAAAATCTCACTCGACACAAATCAAACAAAAATGTTTCCATGGTGTATATTGTTGTTCATTTTCATCAAATAAACAAAAAAAAACCCAGAATAAATCCGGAAAGACAAGAAATGAGCATAAAAGATGCTTCAGCGCAAGTGTTAACGTTGCTAAAAGAGCCCAAATTTCAAAAAATATTGCGAAAAACAACAATCTTCTGTTTTAGAGGGATTGTTTGAGGTGTATAGAAGGCATTTATTTTATTTTTAGAAATTTTAATTTTTCACATTTTTCCATGAAAAGTGCCAATACCCCCCCCTTTGGGTTCTAGGTGAAAATCTCACTCGACACAAATCAAACAAAAATGTTTCCATGGTGTGTATTGTTGTTCATTTTCATCAAATGAACAAAATAAAACCCAGAATAAATCCTGAAAGACAAGAAATGAGCATAAAAGATTCTTCAGCGCTAGGGTTAACGTTGCTATAAGAGCCCAAATTTAAAAAAATATTGCGAAAAACAGGAATCTTCTGTTTTAGAGTGAATGTTTGAGGTGTATAGAAGGCATTTTTTTCATTTTTAGAAATTTTAATTTTTCACATTTTTACATGAAAAGTGCCAATACCCCCCCTTTGGGTTCTAGGTGAAAATCTCACTCGACACAAATCATACAAAAATGTTTCCATTTTGTGTATTGTTGTTCATTTTCATCAAATAAAAAAAATAAAACCCAGAATAAATCCTGAAAGACAAGAAATGAGCATAAAAGATGCTTCAGCGGAAGTGTTAACGTTACTAAAAGAGCCAAAATTTAAAAAAATATTGCGAAAAACAGCAATCTTCTGTTAAAAGAGTGAATGTTTGAGGTGTATAGAAGGCATTTTTTTCATTTTTAGAAATTTTAATTTTTCACATTTTTCCATGAAAAGTGCCAATACCCCCCCCTTTGGGTTCTAGGTGAAAATCTCGCTCGACAGAAATCAAACAAAAATATTCCATGGTGTGTATTGTTGTTCATTTTCATCAAATAAACAAAATAAAACCAAGAATAAATCCTGAAAGACAAGAAATGAGCATAAAAGATGCTTCAGCGCAAGTGTTAACGTTACTAAAAGAGCCCAAATTTCGAAAAATATTGCGAAAAACAACAATCTTCTGTTTTAGAGTGAATGTTTGAGGTGTATAGAAGGCATTTTTTTCATTTTTAGAAATTTTAATTTTTCACATTTTTCCATGAAAAGTGCCAATACCCCCCCTTTGGGTTCAAGGTGAAAATCTCACTCGACACAAATCAAACAAAAATGTTTCCATGGTGTGTATTGTTGTTCAATTTCATCAAATAAACAAAATAAAACCAAGAATAAATCCTGAAAGACAAGTAATTAGCCTAAAAGATGCTTCAGCGTAAGTGTTAACGCTACTAAAAAAGCCCAAATTAAAAAAAATATTGCAAAAAACAGCAATCTTCTGTTTTAGAGTGAATGTTTGAGGTTTATAGAAGGCATTTTTTTCATTTTTAGAAATTTTAATTTTTCACATTTTTCCATGAAAAGTGCCAATACCCCCCCCTTTGGGTTCTAGGTGAAAATCTCACTCGACACAAATCAAACAAAAATGTTTCCAGGGTGTATATTGTTGTTCATTTTCATCAAATAAACAAAAAAAAACCCAGAATAAATCCGGAAAGACAAGAAATGAGCATAAAAGATGCTTCAGCGCAAGAGTTAACGTTGCTAAAAGAGCCCAAATTTCAAAAAATATTGCGAAAAACAGGAATCTTCTGTTTTAGAGTGAATGTTTGAGGTGTATAGAGGGCATTTTTTTCATTTTTAGAAATTTTAATTTTTCACATTTTTCCATGAAAAGTGCCAATACCCCCCCCTTTGGGTTCTAGGTGAAAATCTCACTCGACACAAATCAAACAAAAATGTTTCCATGGTGTGTATTGTTGTTCATTTTCATCAAATAAACAAAATAAAACCCAGAATAAATCCTTAAAAACAAGAAATGAGCATAAAAGATGCTTCAGCGCAGGTGTTAACGTTGCTAAAAGAGCCCAAATTTCAAAAAATATTGCGAAAAAAAGCAATCTTCTGTTAAAAGAGTGAATGTTTGAGGTGTATAGAAGGCATTTTTTTCATTTTTAGAAATTTTAATTTTTCACATTTTTCCATGAAAAGTGCCAATACCCCCCCTTTTGGGTTCTAGGTGAAAATCTTTCTCGACAGAAATCAAACAAAAATGTTTCCATGGTGTGTATTGTTGTTCATTTTCATCAAATAAACAAAATAAAACCCAGAATAAATCCGGAATGACAAGAAATGAGCATAAAAGATGCTTCAGCGCAAGTGTTAACGTTGCTAAAAGAGACAAAATTTAAAAAAATTTTGCGAAAAACAACAACCTTCTGTTTAAGAGTGATTGTTTGAGGTGTATAGAAGGCATTTATTTTATTTTTAGAAATTTTAATTTTTCACATTTTTCCATGAAAAGTGCCAATACCCCCCCCTTTGGGTTCTAGGTGAAAATCTCACTCGACACAAATGTAACAAAACTGTTTCCATGGTGTGTATTGTTGGTCATTTTCATGAAATAAACAAAATAAAACCCAGAATAAATCCTGAAAGACAAGAAATGAGCATAAAAGATGCTTCAGCGCAAGTGTTAACGTTGCTAAAAGAGCCCAAGTTTCCAAAAATATTGCGAAAAACAGCAATCTTCTATTAAAAGAGTGAATGTTTGAGGTGTATAGAAGGCATTTTTTTCATTTTTAGAAATTTTAATTTTTCACATTTTTCCATGAAAAGTTCCAATACCCCCCCTTTGGGTTCTAGGTGAAAATCTCACTCGACACAAATCAAACAAAAATGTTTCCATGGTGTATATTGTTGTTCATTTTCATCAAATAAACAAAAAAAAACCCAGAATAAATCCGGAAAGACAAGAAATGAGCATAAAAGATGCTTCAGCGCAAGTGTTAACGTTGCTAAAAGAGCCCAAATTTAAAAAAATATTGCGAAAAACAGGAATCTTCTGTTTTAGAGTGAATGTTTGAGGTGTATAGAGGGCATTTTTTTCATTTTTAGAAATATTAATTTTTCACATTTTTCCATGAAAAGTGCCAAAACCCCCCTATTTGGGTTCTACGTGAAAATCTCACTCGACACAAATCAAACAAAAATGTTTCCATGGTGTGTATTGTTGTTCATTTTCATCAAATAAACAAAATAAAACCCAGAATAAATCCTGAAAGACAAGAAATGAGCATAAAAGATGCTTCAGCGCAAGTGTTAACGTTGCTAAAAGAGCCAAAATTTCAAAAAATATTGCGAAAAAAAACAATCTTCTGTTTTAGAGTGATTGTTTGAGGTGTATAGAAGGCATTTATTTTATTTTTAGAAATTTTTATTTTTCACATTTTTCCATGAAAAGTGCCAATACCCCCCCCTTTGGGTTCTAGGTGAAAATCTCACTCGACACAAATGTACCAAAACTTTTTCCATGGTGTGTATTGTTGGTCATTTTCATGAAATAAACAAAATAAAACCCAGAATAAATCCTGAAAGACAAGAAATGAGCATAAAAGATGCTTCAGCGCAAGTGTTAACGTTGCTAAAAGAGCCCAAGTTTCCAAAAATATTGCGAAAAACAGCAATCTTCTATTAAAAGAGTGAATGTTTGAGGTGTATAGAAGGCATTTTTTTCATTTTTAGAAATTTTAATTTTTCACATTTTTCCATGAAAAGTTCCAATACCCCCCCTTTGGTTTCTAGGTGAAAATCTCACTCGACACAAATCAAACAAAAATGTTTCCATGGTGTATATTGTTGTTCATTATTATCAAATAAACAAAAAAAAACCCAGAATAAATCCGGAAAGACAAGAAATGAGCATAAAAGATGCTTCAGCGCAAGTGTTAACGTTGCTAAAAGAGCCCAAATTTAAAAAAATATTGCGAAAAACAGGAATCTTCTGTTTTAGAGTGAATGTTTGAGGTGTATAGAGGGCATTTTTTTCATTTTTAGAAATATTAATTTTTCACATTTTTCCATGAAAAGTGCCAATACCCCCCTCTTTGGGTTCTAGGTGAAAATCTCACTCGACACAAATCAAACAAAAATGTTTCCATGGTGTGTATTGTTGTTCATTTTCATCAAATAAACAAAATAAAACCCAGAATAAATCCTGAAAGACAAGAAATGAGCATAAAAGATGCTTCAGCGCAAGTGTTAACGTTGCTAAAAGAGCCAAAATTTCAAAAAATATTGCGAAAAAAAACAATCTTCTGTTTTAGAGTGATTGTTTGAGGTGTATAGAAGGCATTTATTTTATTTTTAGAAATTTTTATTTTTCACATTTTTCCATGAAAAGTGCCAATACCTTTGGGTTCTAGGTGAAAATCTCACTCGACAGAAATCAAACAAAAATGTTTCCATGGTGTGTATTGTTGTTCATTTTCATCAAATAAACAAAATAAAACCAAGAATAAATCCTGAAAGACAAGAAATGAGCAGAAAAGATGCTTCAGCGCAAGTGTTAACGTTATTAAAAGAGCCCAAGTTTCCAAAAATATTGCGAAAAACAGCAATCTTCTATTAAAAGAGTGAATGTTTGAGGTGTATAGAAGGCATTTTTTTCATTTTTAGAAATTTTAATTTTTCACATTTTTCCATGAAAAGTGCCAATACCCCCCCTTTGGGTTCTAGGTGAAAATCTCACTCGACACATTTCAAACAAAAATGTTTCCATGGTGTGTATTGTTGTTTTTTTTCATCAAATGAACAAAATAAAACCCAGAATAAATCCTGAAAGACAAGAAATGAGCATAAAAGATTCTTCAGCGCTAGGGTTAACGTTGCTATAAGAGCCCAAATTTAAAAAAATATTGCGAAAAACAGGAATCTTCTGTTTTAGAGTGAATGTTTGAGGTGTATAGAAGGCATTTTTTTCATTTTTAGAAATTTTAATTTTTCACATTTTTACATGAAAAGTGCCAATACCCCCCCTTTGGGTTCTAGGTGAAAATCTCACTCGACACAAATCATACAAAAATGTTTCCATTTTGTGTATTGTTGTTCATTTTCATCAAATAAAAAAAATGAAACCCAGAATAAATCCTGAAAGACAAGAAATGAGCATAAAAGATGCTTCAGCGCAAGTGTTAACGTTACTAAAAGAGCCCAAATTTCAAAAAATTTTGCGAAAAACAACAATCTTCTGTTAAAAGAGTGAATGTTTGAGGTGTATAGAAGGCATTTTTTTCATTTTTAGAAATTTTAATTTTTCTCATTTTTCCATGAAAAGTGCCAATACCCCCCCCTTTGGGTTCTAGGTGAAAATCTCACTCGACACAAATGTAACAAAACTGTTTCCATGGTGTGTATTGTTTGTCATTTTCATCAAATAAACAAAAAAAAACCCAGAATAAATCGTGAAAGACAAGAAATGAGCATAAAAGATGCTTCAGCGCAAGAGTTAACGTTGCTAAAAGAGCCCAAATTTCAAAAAATATTGCGAAAAACAGGAATCTTCTGTTTTAGAGTGAATGTTTGAGGTGTATAGAAGGCATTTTTTTCATTTTTAGAAATTTTAATTTTTCACATTTTTCCATGAAAAGTGCCAATACCCCCCCCTTTGGGTTCTAGGTGAAAATCTCACTCAACACAAATCAAACAAAAATGTTTCCATGGTGTGTATTGTTGTTCATTTTCATCAAATAAACAAAATAAAACCCAGAATAAATCCTGAAAAACAAGAAATGAGCATAAAAGATGCTTCAGCGCAAGTGTTAACGTTGCTAAAAGAGCCCAAATTTCAAAAAATATTGCGAAAAACAACAATCTTCTGTTTTAGAGGGATTGTTTGAGGTGTATAGAAGGCATTTATTTTATTTTTAGAAATTTTAATTTTTCACATTTTTCCTTGAAAAGTGCCAATACCCCCCCCTTTGGGTTCTAGGTGAAAATCTCACTCGACACATTTCAAACAAAAATGTTTCCATGGTGTGTATTGTTGTTTTTTTTCATCAAATGAACAAAATAAAACCCAGAATAAATCCTGAAAGACAAGAAATGAGCATAAAAGATTCTTCAGCGCTAGGGTTAACGTTGCTATAAGAGCCCAAATTTAAAAAAATATTGCGAAAAACAGGAATCTTCTGTTTTAGAGTGAATGTTTGAGGTGTATAGAAGGCATTTTTTTCATTTTTAGAAATTTTAATTTTTCACATTTTTACATGAAAAGTGCCAATTTCCCCCCTTTGGGTTCTAGGTGAAAATCTCACTCGACACAAATCATACAAAAATGTTTCCATGGTGTGTATTGGATTTCATTTTCATCAAATAAACAAAATAAAACCCAGAATAAATCCTGAAAGACAAGAAATGAGCATAAAAGATGCTTCAGCGCAAGTGTTAACGTTACTAAAAGAGCCCAAATTTCAAAAAATATTGCGAAAAACAGCAATCTTCTGTTAAAAGAGTGAATGTTTGAGGTGTATAGAAGGCATTTTTTTCATTTTTAGAAATTTTAATTTTTCACATTTTTCCATGAAAAGTGCCAATACCCCCCCCTTTGGGTTCTAGGTGAAAATCTCACTCGACAGAAATCAAACAAAAATATTCCATGGTGTGTATTGTTGTTCATTTTCATCAAATAAACAAAATAAAACCAAGAATAAATCCTGAAAGACAAGAAATGAGCATAAAAGATGCTTCAGCGCAAGTGTTAACGTTACTAAAAGAGCCCAAATTTAAAAAAATATTGCGAAAAACAGCAATCTTCTGTTAAAAGAGTGAATGTTTGAGGTGTATAGAAGGCATTTTTTTCATTTTTAGAAATTTTAATTTTTCACATTTTTCCATGAAAAGTGCCAATACCCCCCCTTTGGGTTCAAGGTGAAAATCTCACTCGACACAAATCAAACAAAAATGTTTCCATGGTGTGTATTGTTGTTCAATTTCATCAAATAAACAAAATAAAACCAAGAATAAATCCTGAAAGACAAGAAATGAGCATTAAAGATGCTTCAGCGCAAGTGTAAACGTTATTAAAAGGGCCAAAGTTTCCAAAAATATTGCGAAAAACAGCAATCTTCTATTAAAAGAGTGAATGTTTGAGGTGTATAGAAGGCATTTTTTTCATTTTTAGAAATTTTAATTTTTCACATTTTTCCATGAAAAGTGCCAATACCCCCCCCTTTGGGTTCTAGGTGAAAATCTCACTCGACACAAATCAAACAAAAATGTTTCCATGGTGTGTATTGTTGTTCATTTTCATCAAATAAACAAAATAAAACCCAGAATAAATCCTGAAAAACAAGAAATGAGCATAAAAGATGCTTCAGCGCAGGTGTTAACGTTGCTAAAACAGCCCAAATTTCAAAAAATATTGCGAAAAAAAGCAATCTTCTGTTAAAAGAGTGAATGTTTGAGGTGTATAGAAGGCATTTTTTTCATTTTTAGAAATTTTAATTTTTCACATTTTTCCATGAAAAGTGCCAATACCCCCCCCTTTGGGTTCCCCCCCCTTTGGGTTCTAGGTGAAAATCTCACTCGACACAAATCAAACAAAAATGTTTCCATGGTGTGTATTGTTGTTCATTTTCATCAAATAAACAAAATAAAACCCAGAATAAATCCGGAATGACAAGAAATGAGCATAAAAGATGCTTCAGCGCTAGTGTTAACGTTGCTAAAAGAGCCCAAATTTCAAAAAATATTGCGAAAAACAGCAATCTTCTGTTAAAAGAGTGAATGTTTGAGGTGTATAGAAGGCATTTTTTTCATTTTTAGAAATTTTAATTTTTCACATTTTTCCTGGAAAAGTGCCAATACCCACCCTTTGGGTTCTAGGTGAAAATCTCACTCGCAACAAATCAAAAAAAAATGTTTCCATGGTGTGTATTGTTGTTCATTTTCATCAAATAAACAAAATAAAACCAAGAATAAATCCTGAAAGACAAGAAATGAGCATAAAAGATGCTTCAGCTTAAGTGTTAACGTTATTAAAAGAGCCCAAGTTTCCAAAAATATTGCGAAAAACAGCAATCTTCTATTAAAAGAGTGAATGTTTGAGGTGTATAGAAGGCATTTTTTTCATTTTTAGAAATTTTAATTTTTCACATTTTTCCATGAAAAGTGCCAATACCCCCCCCTTTGGGTTCTAGGTGAAAATCTCACTGGACACAAATCAAACAAAAATGTTTCCATGGTGTATATTGTTGTTCATTTTCATCAAATAAATAAAAAAAAACCCAGAATAAATCCGGAAAGACAAGAAATGAGCATAAAAGATGCTTCAGCGCAAGTGTTAACGTTGCTAAAAGAGCCCATATTTCAAAAAATATTGCGAAAAACAGGAATCTTCTGTTTTAGAGTGAATGTTTGAGGTGTATAGAGGGCATTTTTTTCATTTTTAGAAATTTTAATTTTTCACATTTTTCCATGAAAAGTGCCGATACCCCCCCCTTTGGGTTCTAGGTGAAAATCTCACTCGACACAAATCAAACAAAAATGTTTCCATGGTGTGTATTGTTGTTCATTTTCATCAAATAAACAAAAAAAACCCAGAATAAATCCTGAAAAACAAGAAATGAGCATAAAAGATGCTTCAGCGCGGGTTTTAACGTTGCTAAAAGAGCCCAAATTTCAAAAAATATTGCGAAAAACAACAATCTTCTTTTTTAGAGGGATTGTTTGAGGTGTATAAAAGGCATTTATTTTATTTTTAGAAATTTTAATTTTTCACATTTTTCCATGAAAAGTGCCCCCCCCTTTGGGTTCTAGGTGAAAATCTCCCTCGACACAAATCAAACAAAAATGTTTCCATGGTGTGTATTGTTGTTCATTTTCATCAAATAAACAAAATAAAACCCAGAATAAATCCTGAAAGACAAGAAATGAGCATAAAAGATGCTTCAGCTCTAGGGTTAACGTTGCTAAAAGAGCCCAAATTTCAAAAAATATTGCGAAAAACAGGAATCTTCTTTTTAGAGTGAATGTTTGAGGTGTATAGAAGGCATTTTTTTCATTTTTAGAAATTTTAATTTTTCACATTTTTACATGAAAAGTGCCAATACCCCCCCTTTGGGTTCTAAGTGAAAATCTCACTCGACACAAATCAAACAAAAATGTTTCCATTTTGTGTATTGTTGTTCATTTTCATCAAATAAACAAAATAAAACCCAGAATAAATCCTGAAAGACAAGAAATGAGCATAAAAGATGCTTCAGCGCAAGTGTTAACGTTACTAAAAGAGCCCAAATTTCAAAAAATATTGCGAAAAACAGCAATCTTCTGTTAAAAGAGTGAATGTTTGAGGTGTATAGAAGGCATTTTTTTCATTTTTAGAAATTTTAATTTTTCACATTTTTCCATGAAAAGTGCCAATACCCCCCCTTTTGGGTTCTAGGTGAAAATCTTTCTCGACAGAAATCAAACAAAAATGTTTCCATGGTGTGTATTGTTGTTCATTTTCATCAAATAAACAAAATAAAACCCAGAATAAATCCGGAAAGACAAGAAATGAGCATAAAAGATGCTTAAGCGCAAGGGTTAACGTTGCTAAAAGAGCCCAAATTTCAAAAAATATTGCGAAAAACAGCAATCTTCTGTTAAAAGGGTGAATGTTTGAGGTGTCTAGAAGGCATTTTTTTCATTTTTAGAAATTTTAATTTTTCACATTTTTCCATGAAAAGTGCCAATACCCCCCCCCTTTGGGTTCCCCCCCCTTTGGGTTCTAGGTGAAAATCTCACTCGACACAAATCAAACAAAAATGTTTCCATGGTGTGTATTGTTGTTCATTTTCATCAAATAAACAAAATAAAACCCAGAATAAATCCGGAAAGACAAGAAATGAGCATAAAAGATGCTTCAGCGCTAGTGTTAACGTTGCTAAAAGAGCCCAAATTTCAAAAAATATTGCGAAAAACAGCAATCTTCTGTTAAAAGAGTGAATGTTTGAGGTGTATAGAAGGCATTTTTTTCATTTTTAGAAATTTTAATTTTTCACATTTTTCCAGGAAAAGTGCCCTTTGGGATCTAGGTGAAAATCTCACTCGACACAAATCAAACAAAAATGTTTCCATGGTGTGTATTGTTGTTCATTTTCATCAAATAAACAAAATAAAACCAAGAATAAATCCTGAAAGACAAGAAATGAGCATAAAAAATGCTTCAGCGCAAGTGTTAACGTTATTAAAGAGCCCAAATTTCAAAAAATATTGCGAAAAACAGAAATCTTCTGTTAAAAGAGTGAATGTTTGAGGTGTATAGAAGGCATTTATTTTATTTTCAGAATTTTTAATTTTTCACATTTTTCCATGAAAAGTGCCCTTTGGGATCTAGGTGAAAATCTCACTCGACACAAATCAAACAAAAATGTTTCCATGGTGTATATTGTTGTTCATTTTCATCAAATAAACAAAAACAAACCCAGAATAAATCCGGAAAGACAAGAAATGAGCATAAAAGATGCTTCAGCGCAAGTGTTAACGTTGCTAAAAGAGCCCAAATTTCAAAAAATATTGCGAAAAACAGGAATCTTCTGTTTTAGAGTGAATGTTTGAGGTGTATAGAGGGCATTTTTTTCATTTTTAGAAATTTTAATTTTTCACATTTTTCCATGAAAAGTGCCAATACCCCCCCCTTTGGGTTCTAGGTGAAAATCTCACTCGACACATATCAAACAAAAATGTTTCCATGGTGTGTATTGTTGTTCATTTTCATCAAATAAACAAAATAAAACCCAGAATAAATCCTGAAAAACAAGAAATGAGCATAAAGGATGCTTCAGCGCAGGTGTTAACGTTGCTAAAAGAGCCCAAATTTCAAAAAATATTGCGAAAAACAACAATCTTCTGTTTTAGAGGGATTGTTTGAGGTGTATAGAAGTCATTTATTTTATTTTTGGAAATTTTAATTTTTCACATTTTTCCATGAAAAGGGTTCTAGGTGAAAATCTCACTCGACACAAATCAAACAAAAATGTTTCCATGGTGTGTATTGTTGTTCATTTTCATCAAATAAACAAAATAAAACCCAGAATAAATCCGGAAAGACAAGAAATGAGCATAAAAGATGCTTCAGCGCTAGTGTTAACGTTGCTAAAAGAGCCCAAATTTCAAAAAATATTGCGAAAAACACCAATCTTCTTATAAAAGAGTGAATGTTTGAAGTGTATTGAAGGCATTTATTTTATTTTTAGAAATTTTAATTTTTCTCATTTTTCCATGAAAAGTGCCAATACCCCCCCCTATGGGTTCTAGGTGAAAATCTCACTCGACACAAATCAAACAAAAATGTTTCCATGGTGTGTATTGTTGATCATTTTCATCAAATAAACAAAATAAAACCCAGAATAAATCCGGAAAGAAAAGAAATGGGCATAAAAGATGCTTCAGCGCAAGTGTTAACGTTGCTAAAAAAGCCAAAATCTCAAAAAATATTGCGAAAAACAGGAATCTTCTGTTTTAGAGTGAATGTTTGAGGTGTATAGAAGGCATTTTTTTCATTTTTAGAAATTTTAATTTTTCACATTTTTCCATGAAAAGTGCCAATACCCCCCCCTTTGGGTTCTAGGTGAAAATCTCACTCAACACAAATCAAACAAAAATGTTTCCATGGCGTGTATTGTTTTTCATTTTCATCAAATAAACAAAATAAAACCCAGAATAAATCCTGAAAAACAAGAAATGAGCATAAAATATGCTTCAGCGCAAGTGTTAACGTTGCTAAAAGAGCCCAAATTTCAAAAAATATTGCGAAAAACAACAATCTTCTGTTTTAGAGTGATTGTTTGAGGTGTATAGAAGGCATTTATTTTATTTTTAGAAATTTTAATTTTTCACATTTTTCCATGAAAAGTGCCAATACCCCCCCCTTTGGGTTCTAGGTGAAAATCTCACTCAACAGAAATCAAACAAAAATGTTTCCATGGTGTGTATTGTTGTTCATTTTCATCAAATAAACAAAATAAAACCCAGAATAAATCCTGAAAAACAAGAAATGAGCATAAAAGATGCTTCAGCGCAAGTGTTAACGTTACTAAAAGAGCCCAAATTTAAAAAAATATTGCGAAAAACAGCAATCTTCTGTTAAAAGAGTGAATGTTTGAGGTGTATAGAAGGCATTTTTTTCATTTTTAGAAATTTTAATTTTTCACATTTTTCCATGAAAAGTGCCAATACCCCCCCCTTTGGGTTCTAGGTGAAAATCTCACTCGCAACAAATCAAAAAAAAATGTTTCCATGGTGTGTATTGTTGTTCATTTTCATCAAATAAACGAAATAAAACCCAGAATAAATCCTGAAAGACAAGAAATGAGCATGAAAGATGCTTCAGCGCAAGTGTTAACGTTGCTAAAAAAGCCCATTTTTAAAAAAATATTGCGAAAAACACCAATCTTCTTTTTCAGACTGAATGTTTGAGGTGTATTGAAGGCATTTATTTTATTTTTGGAAATTTTAATTTTTCACATTTTTCCATGAAAAGTGCCAATACCCCCCCTTTTGGGTTCTAGGTGAAAATCTTTCTCGACAGAAATCAAACAAAAATGTTTCCATGGTTTGTATTGTTGGTCATTTTCATCAAATAAACAAAATAAAACCCAGGATAAATCCTGAACGACAAGAAATTAGCATAAAAGATGCTTCAGCGCAAGTGTTAACGTTGCTAAAAGAGCCCAAATTACAAAAAATATTGCGAAAAAGAACAATCTTCTGTTTTAGAGTGAATGTTTGAGGTGTATAGAAGGCATTTATTTTATTTTTAGAAATTTTAATTTTTCACATTTTTCCATGAAAAGTGCCAATACCCCCCCTTTTGGGTTCTAGGTGAAAATCTTTCTCGACAGAAATCAAACAAAAATGTTTCCATGGTGTGTATTGTTGTTCATTTTCATCAAATAAATAAAATAAAACCAAGAATAAATCCTGAAAGACAAGAAATGAGCATAAAAGATGCTTCAGCGCAAATGTTAACGTTGCTAAAAGAGCCCAAATTTCAAAAAATATTGCGAAAAACAGGAATCTTCTGTTTTAGAGTGAATATTTGAGGTGTATAGAAAGCATTTTTTTCATTTTTAGAAATTTTAATTTTTCATATTTTTCCATGAAAAGTGCCAATACCTTTGGGTTCTAGGTGAAAATCTCACTCGACACAAATCAAACAAAAATGTTTCCATGGTGTGTATTGTTGTTCATTTTCATCAAATAAACAAAATAAAACCCAGAATAAATCCTGAAAAACAAGAAATGAGCATAAAAGATGCTTCAGCGCAAGTGTTAACGTTGCTAAAAGAGCCAAAATTTCAAAAAATTTTGCGAAAAACAACAATCTTCTGTTTTAGAGTGATTGTTTGAGGTGTATAGAAGGAATTTATTTTATTTTTAGAAATTTTTATTTTTCACATTTTTCCATGAAAAGTGCCAATACCCCCCCCTTTGGGTTCTAGGTGAAAATCTCACTCAACAGAAATCAAACAAAAATGTTTCCATGGTGTGTATTGTTGTTCATTTTCATCAAATAAACAAAATAAAACCCAGAATAAATCCTGAAAAACAAGAAATGAGCATAAAAGATGCTTCAGCGCAAGTGTTAACGTTGCTAAAAGATCCCAAATTTCAAAAAATATTGCGAAAAACAACAATCTTCTGTTTTAGAGTGAATGTTTGAGGTGTATAGAAGGCTTTTTTTTCATTTTTAGAAATTTTAATTTTTCACATTTTTCCATGAAAAGTGCCAATACCCCCCCCTTTGGGCTCTAGGTGAAAATCTCACTCGACACAAATCAAACAAAAATGTTTCCATGGTGTGTATTGTTGTTCATTTTCATCAAATAAACAAAATAAAACCCAGAATAAATCCTGAAAGACAAGAAATGAGCATAAAAGATGCTTCAGCGCAAGTGTTAACGTTGCTAAAAGATCCCAAATTTCAAAAAATATTGCCAAAAACAACAATCTTCTGTTTTAGAGTGATTGTTTGAGGTGTATAGAAGGCATTTATTTTATTTTTAAAAATTTTAATTTTTCACATTTTTCCATGAAAAGTGCCAATACCCCCCCCTTTGGGTTCTAGGTGAAAATCTCACTCGACACAAATCAAACAAAAATGTTTCCATGGTGTGTATTGTTGTTCATTTTCATCAAATAAACAAAATAAAACCCAGAATAAATCCTGAAAGACAAGAAATGAGCATAAAAGATGCTTCAGCGCAAGTGTTTTCGTTGCTAAAAGAGCCCAAATTACAAAAAATATTGCGAAAAAGAACAATCTTCTGTTTTAGAGTGAATGTTTGAGGTGTATAGAAGGCATTTATTTTATTTTTAGAAATTTTAATTTTTCACATTTTTCCATGAAAAGTGCCAATACCCCCCCTTTTGGGTTCTAGGTGAAAATCTTTCTCGACAGAAATCAAACAAAAATGTTTCCATGGTGTGTATTGTTGTTCATTTTCATCAAATAAATAAAATAACACCAAGAATAAATCCTGAAAGACAAGAAATGAGCATAAAAGATGCTTCAGCGCAAATGTTAACGTTGCTAAAAGAGCCCAAATTTCAAAAAATATTGCGAAAAACAGGAATCTTCTGTTTTAGAGTGAATATTTGAGGTGTATAGAAAGCATTTTTTTCATTTTTAGAAATTTTTATTTTTCACATTTTTCCATGAAAAGTGCCAATACCTTTGGGTTCTAGGTGAAAATCTCACTCGACAGAAATCAAACAAAAATGTTTCCATGGTGTGTATTGTTGTTCATTTTCATCAAATAAACAAAATAAAACCAAGAATAAATCCTGAAAGACAAGAAATGAGCATAAAAGATGCTTCAGCGCAAGTGTTAACGTTATTAAAAGAGCCCAAGTTTCCAAAAATATTGCGAAAAACAGCAATCTTCTATTAAAAGAGTGAATGTTTGAGGTGTATAGAAGGCATTTTTTTCATTTTTAGAAATTTTAATTTTTCACATTTTTCCATGAAAAGTGCCAATACCCCCCCCTTTGGGTTCTAGGTGAAAATCTCACTCGACACAAATCAAACAAAAATGTTTCCATGGTGTGTATTGTTGATCATTTTCATCAAATAAACAAAATAAAACCCAGAATAAATCCGGAAAGACAAGAAATGAGCATAAAAGATGCTTCAGCGCAAGTGTTAACGTTGCTAAAAAAGCCAAAATCTCAAAAAATATTGCGAAAAACAGGAATCTTCTGTTTTAGAGTGAATGTTTGAGGTGTATAGAAGGCATTTTTTTCATTTTTAGAAATTTTAATTTTTCACATTTTTCCATGAAAAGTGCCAATACCCCCCCCTTTGGGTTCTAGGTGAAAATCTCACTCAACACAAATCAAACAAAAATGTTTCCATGGCGTGTATTGTTTTTCATTTTCATCAAATAAACAAAATAAAACCCAGAATAAATCCTGAAAAACAAGAAATGAGCATAAAATATGCTTCAGCGCAAGTGTTAACGTTGCTAAAAGAGCCCAAATTTCAAAAAATATTGCGAAAAACAACAATCTTCTGTTTTAGAGTGATTGTTTGAGGTGTATAGAAGGCATTTATTTTATTTTTAGAAATTTTAATTTTTCACATTTTTCCATGAAAAGTGCCAATACCCCCCCCTTTGGGTTCTAGGTGAAAATCTCACTCAACAGAAATCAAACAAAAATGTTTCCATGGTGTGTATTGTTGTTCATTTTCATCAAATAAACAAAATAAAACCCAGAATAAATCCTGAAAAACAAGAAATGAGCATAAAAGATGCTTCAGCGCAAGTGTTAACGTTACTAAAAGAGCCCAAATTTAAAAAAATATTGCGAAAAACAGCAATCTTCTGTTAAAAGAGTGAATGTTTGAGGTGTATAGAAGGCATTTTTTTCATTTTTAGAAATTTTAATTTTTCACATTTTTCCATGAAAAGTGCCAATACCCCCCCCTTTGGGTTCTAGGTGAAAATCTCACTCGCAACAAATCAAAAAAAAATGTTTCCATGGTGTGTATTGTTGTTCATTTTCATCAAATAAACGAAATAAAACCCAGAATAAATCCTGAAAGACAAGAAATGAGCATAAAAGATGCTTCAGCGCAAGTGTTAACGTTGCTAAAAAAGCCCATTTTTAAAAAAATATTGCGAAAAACACCAATCTTCTTTTTCAGACTGAATGTTTGAGGTGTATTGAAGGCATTTATTTTATTTTTGGAAATTTTAATTTTTCACATTTTTCCATGAAAAGTGCCAATACCCCCCCCTTTGGGTTCTAGGTGAAAATCTCACTCGACAGAAATCAAACAAAAATGTTTCCATGGTGTGTATTGTTGGTCATTTTCATCAAATAAAAAAATAAAACCCAGGATAAATCCTGAACGACAAGAAATTAGCATAAAAGATGCTTCAGCGCAAGTGTTAACGTTGCTAAAAGAGCCCAAATTTCAAAAAATATTGCGAAAAAAACCACTATCTTCTGTTTTAGAGTGAATGTTTGAGGTGCATAGAAGGCATTTATTTTATTTTTAGAAATTTTAATTTTTCACATTTTTCCATGAAAAGTGCCAATACCCCCCCCCTTTGGGTTCTAGGTGAAAATCTCACTCGACAGAAATCAAACAAAAATGTTTCCATGGTGTGTATTGTTGGTCATTTTCATCAAATAAACAAAATATAACCCAGAATAAATCCTGAAAGACAAGAAATGAGCATAAAAGATGCTTCAGCGCAAGTGTTAACGTTGCTAAAAGAGCCCAAATTTCAAAAAATATTGCGAAAAACAGCAATCTTCTGTTTTAGAGTGAATGTTTGAGGTGTATAGAAGGCATTTTTTTCATTTTTAGAAATTTTAATTTTTCACATTTTTCCATGAAAAGTGCCAATACCCCCCCCTTTGGGCTCTAGGTGAAAATCTCACTCGACACAAATCAAACAAAAATGTTTCCATGGTGTGTATTGTTGTTCATTTTCATCAAATAAACAAAATAAAACCCAGAATAAATCCTGAAAGACAAGAAATGAGCATAAAAGATGCTTCAGCGCAAGTGTTCACGTTGCTAAAAGAGCCAAAATTTCAAAAAATATTGCGAAAAACAACAATCTTCTGTTTTAGAGTGATTGTTTGAGGTGTATAGAAGGAATTTATTTTATTTTTAGAAATTTTTATTTTTCACATTTTTCCATGAAAAGTGCCAATACCCCCCCCTTTGGGTTCTAGGTGAAAATCTCACTCAACAGAAATCAAACAAAAATGTTTCCATGGTGTGTATTAATGTTCATTTTCATCAAATAAACAAAATAAAACCCAGAATAAATCCTGAAAAACAAGAAATGAGCATAAAAGATGCTTCAGCGCAAGTGTTAACGTTGCTAAAAGATCCCAAATTTCAAAAAATATTGCGAAAAACAACAATCTTCTGTTTTAGAGTGAATGTTTGAGGTGTATAGAAGGCTTTTTTTTCATTTTTAGAAATTTTAATTTTTCACATTTTTCCATGAAAAGTGCCAATACCCCCCCCTTTGGGCTCTAGGTGAAAATCTCACTCGACACAAATCAAACAAAAATGTTTCCATGGTGTGTATTGTTGTTCATTTTCATCAAATAAACAAAATAAAACCCAGAATAAATCCTGAAAGACAAGAAATGAGCATAAAAGATGCTTCAGCGCAAGTGTTAACGTTGCTAAAAGATCCCAAATTTCAAAAAATATTGCGAAAAACAACAATCTTCTGTTTTAGAGTGATTGTTTGAGGTGTATAGAAGGCATTTATTTTATTTTTAAAAATTTTAATTTTTCACATTTTTCCATGAAAAGTGCCAATACCCCCCCCTTTGGGTTCTAGGTGAAAATCTCACTCGACACAAATCAAACAAAAATGTTTCCATGGTGTGTATTGTTGTTCATTTTCATCAAATAAACAAAATAAAACCCAGAATAAATCCTGAAAGACAAGAAATGAGCATAAAAGATGCTTCAGCGCAAGTGTTTTCGTTGCTAAAAGAGCCCAAATTACAAAAAATATTGCGAAAAAGAACAATCTTCTGTTTTAGAGTGAATGTTTGAGGTGTATAGAAGGCATTTATTTTATTTTTAGAAATTTTAATTTTTCACATTTTTCCATGAAAAGTGCCAATACCCCCCCTTTTGGGTTCTAGGTGAAAATCCTTCTCGACAGAAATCAAACAAAAATGTTTCCATGGTGTGTATTGTTGTTCATTTTCATCAAATAAATAAAATAAAACCAAGAATAAATCCTGAAAGACAAGAAATGAGCATAAAAGATGCTTCAGCGCAAATGTTAACGTTGCTAAAAGAGCCCAAATTTCAAAAAATATTGCGAAAAACAGGAATCTTCTGTTTTAGAGTGAATATTTGAGGTGTATAGAAAGCATTTTTTTCATTTTTAGAAATTTTAATTTTTCATATTTTTCCATGAAAAGTGCCAATACCTTTGGGTTCTAGGTGAAAATCTCACTCGACACAAATCAAACAAAAATGTTTCCATGGTGTGTATTGTTGTTCATTTTCATCAAATAAACAAAATAAAACCCAGAATAAATCCTGAAAAACAAGAAATGAGCATAAAAGATGCTTCAGCGCAAGTGTTAACGTTGCTAAAAGAGCCCAAATTTCAAAAAATAATGCGAAAAACAACAATCTTCTGTTTTAGAGTGATTGTTTGAGGTGTATAGAAGGCATTTATTTTATTTTTAGAAATTTTGTTTTTTCACATTTTTCCATGAAAAGTGCCAATACCCCCCCCTTTGGGTTCTAAGTGAAAATCTCACTCGACAGAAATCAAACAAAAATGTTTCCATGGTGTGTATTGTTGTTCATTTTCATCAAATAAACAAAATAAAACCAAGAATAAATCCTGAAAGACAAGAAATGAGCATAAAAGATGCTTCAGCGCAAGTGTTAACGTTATTAAAAGAGCCCAAGTTTCAAAAAATATTGCGAAAAACAGCAATCTTCTGTTAAAAGAGTGAATGTTTGAGGTGTATAGAAGGCATTTTTTTCATTTTTAGAAATTTTAATTTTTCTCATTTTTCCATGAAAAGTGCCAATACCCCCCCCTTTGGGTTCTAGGTGAAAATCTCACTCGACACAAATGTAACAAAACTGTTTCCATGGTGTGTATTGTTTGTCATTTTCATCAAATAAACAAAAAAAAACCCAGAATAAATCCGGAAAGACAAGAAATGAGCATAAAAGATGCTTCAGCGCAAGAGTTAACGTTGCTAAAAGAGCCCAAATTTCAAAAAATATTGCGAAAAACAACAATCTTCTGTTTTAGAGTGAATGTTTGAGGTGTATAGAAGGCATTTTTTTCATTTTTAGAAATTTTAATTTTTCACATTTTTCCATGAAAAGTGCCAATACCCCCCCCTTTGGGTTCTAGGTGAAAATCTCACTCAACACAAATCAAACAAAAATGTTTCCATGGTGTGTATTGTTGTTCATTTTCATCAAATAAACAAAATAAAACAAAGAATAAATCCTGAAAAACAAGAAATGAGCATAAAAGATGCTTCAGCGCAAGTGTTAACGTTGCTAAAAGAGACAAAATTTAAAAAAATATTGCGAAAAACAACAATCTTCTGTTTAAGAGTGATTGTTTGAGGTGTATAGAAGGCATTTATTTTATTTTTAGAAATTTTAATATTTCACATTTTTCCATGAAAAGTGCCAATACCCCCCCCTTTGGGGTCTAGGTGAAAATCTCACTCGACACAAATCAAACAAAAATGTTTCCATGGTGTGTATTGTTGTTCATTTTCATCAAATAAACAAAATAAAACCAAGAATAAATCCTGAAAGACAAGAAATGAGCATAAAAGATGCTTCAGCGCAAGTGTTAACGTTATTAAAAGAGCCCAAGTTTCCAAAAATATTGCGAAAAACAGCAATCTTCTATTAAAAGAGTGAATGTTTGAGGGGTATAGAAGGCATTTTTTTCATTTTTAGAAATTTTAATTTTTCACATTTTTCCATGAAAAGTGCCAATACCCCCCCTTTGGGTTCTAGGTGAAAATCTCACTCGACACAAATCAAACAAAAATGTTTCCATGGTGTATATTGTTGTTCATTTTCATCAAATAAACAAAAAAAAACCCAGAATAAATCCGGAAAGACAAGAAATGAGCATAAAAGATGCTTCAGCGCAAGTGTTAACGTTGCTAAAAGAGCCCAAATTTCAAAAAATATTGCGAAAAACAACAATCTTCTGTTTTAGAGGGATTGTTTGAGGTGTATAGAAGGCATTTATTTTATTTTTAGAAATTTTAATTTTTCACATTTTTCCATGAAAAGTGCCAATACCCCCCCCTTTGGGTTCTAGGTGAAAATCTCACTCGACACAAATCAAACAAAAATGTTTCCATGGTGTGTATTGTTGTTCATTTTCATCAAATGAACAAAATAAAACCCAGAATAAATCCTGAAAGACAAGAAATGAGCATAAAAGATTCTTCAGCGCTAGGGTTAACGTTGCTATAAGAGCCCAAATTTAAAAAAATATTGCGAAAAACAGGAATCTTCTGTTTTAGAGTGAATGTTTGAGGTGTATAGAAGGCATTTTTTTCATTTTTAGAAATTTTAATATTTCACATTTTTACATGAAAAGTGCCAATACCCCCCCTTTGGGTTCTAGGTGAAAATCTCACTCGACACAAATCATACAAAAATGTTTCCATTTTGTGTATTGTTGTTCATTTTCATCAAATAAAAAAAATAAAACCCAGAATAAATCCTGAAAGACAAGAAATGAGCATAAAAGATGCTTCAGCGGAAGTGTTAACGTTACTAAAAGAGCCCAAATTTAAAAAAATATTGCGAAAAACAGCAATCTTCTGTTAAAAGAGTGAATGTTTGAGGTGTATAGAAGGCATTTTTTTCATTTTTAGAAATTTTAATTTTTCACATTTTTCCATGAAAAGTGCCAATACCCCCCCCTTTGGGTTCTAGGTGAAAATCTCGCTCGACAGAAATCAAACAAAAATATTCCATGGTGTGTATTGTTGTTCATTTTCATCAAATAAACAAAATAAAACCAAGAATAAATCCTGAAAGACAAGAAATGAGCATAAAAGATGCTTCAGCGCAAGTGTTAACGTTACTAAAAGAGCCCAAATTTCGAAAAATATTGCGAAAAACAACAATCTTCTGTTTTAGAGTGAATGTTTGAGGTGTATAGAAGGCATTTTTTTCATTTTTAGAAATTTTAATTTTTCACATTTTTCCATGAAAAGTGCCAATACCCCCCCTTTGGGTTCAAGGTGAAAATCTCACTCGACACAAATCAAACAAAAATGTTTCCATGGTGTGTATTGTTGTTCAATTTCATCAAATAAACAAAATAAAACCAAGAATAAATCCTGAAAGACAAGTAATTAGCCTAAAAGATGCTTCAGCGTAAGTGTTAACGCTACTAAAAAAGCCCAAATTAAAAAAAATATTGCGAAAAACAGCAATCTTCTGTTTTAGAGTGAATGTTTGAGGTTTATAGAAGGCATTTTTTTCATTTTTAGAAATTTTAATTTTTCACATTTTTCCATGAAAAGTGCCAATACCCCCCCCTTTGGGTTCTAGGTGAAAATCTCACTCGACACAAATCAAACAAAAATGTTTCCAGGGTGTATATTGTTGTTCATTTTCATCAAATAAACAAAAAAAAACCCAGAATAAATCCGGAAAGACAAGAAATGAGCATAAAAGATGCTTCAGCGCAAGAGTTAACGTTGCTAAAAGAGCCCAAATTTCAAAAAATATTGCGAAAAACAGGAATCTTCTGTTTTAGAGTGAATGTTTGAGGTGTATAGAGGGCATTTTTTTCATTTTTAGAAATTTTAATTTTTCACATTTTTCCATGAAAAGTGCCAATACCCCCCCTTTTGGGTTCTAGGTGAAAATCTTTCTCGACAGAAATCAAACAAAAATGTTTCCATGGTGTGTATTGTTGTTCATTTTCATCAAATAAACAAAATAAAACCCAGAATAAATCCGGAATGACAAGAAATGAGCATAAAAGATGCTTCAGCGCAAGTGTTAACGTTGCTAAAAGAGACAAAATTTCAAAAAATTTTGCGAAAAACAACAATCTTCTGTTTAAGAGTGATTGTTTGAGGTGTATAGAAGGCATTTATTTTATTTTTAGAAATTTTAATTTTTCACATTTTTCCATGAAAAGTGCCAATACCCCCCCCTTTGGGTTCTAGGTGAAAATCTCACTCGACACAAATGTAACAAAACTGTTTCCATGGTGTGTATTGTTGGTCATTTTCATGAAATAAACAAAATAAAACCCAGAATAAATCCTGAAAGACAAGAAATGAGCATAAAAGATGCTTCAGCGCAAGTGTTAACGTTGCTAAAAGAGCCCAAGTTTCCAAAAATATTGCGAAAAACAGCAATCTTCTATTAAAAGAGTGAATGTTTGAGGTGTATAGAAGGCATTTTTTTCATTTTTAGAAATTTTAATTTTTCACATTTTTCCATGAAAAGTTCCAATACCCCCCCTTTGGGTTCTAGGTGAAAATCTCACTCGACACAAATCAAACAAAAATGTTTCCATGGTGTATATTGTTGTTCATTTTCATCAAATAAACAAAAAAAAACCCAGAATAAATCCGGAAAGACAAGAAATGAGCATAAAAGATGCTTCAGCGCAAGTGTTAACGTTGCTAAAAGAGCCCAAATTTAAAAAAATATTGCGAAAAACAGGAATCTTCTGTTTTAGAGTGAATGTTTGAGGTGTATAGAGGGCATTTTTTTCATTTTTAGAAATATTAATTTTTCACATTTTTCCATGAAAAGTGCCAATACCCCCCTATTTGGGTTCTACGTGAAAATCTCACTCGACACAAATCAAACAAAAATGTTTCCATGGTGTGTATTGTTGTTCATTTTCATCAAATAAACAAAATAAAACCCAGAATAAATCCTGAAAGACAAGAAATGAGCATAAAAGATGCTTCAGCGCAAGATTTAACGTTGCTAAAAGAGCCAAAATTTCAAAAAATATTGCCAAAAAAAACAATCTTCTGTTTTAGAGTGATTGTTTGAGGTGTATAGAAGGCATTTATTTTATTTTTAGAAATTTTTATTTTTCACATTTTTCCATGAAAAGTGCCAATACCCCCCCCTTTGGGTTCAAGGTGAAAATCTCACTCGACACAAATCAAACAAAAATGTTTCCATGGTGTGTATTGTTGTTCAATTTCATCAAATAAACAAAATAAAACCAAGAATAAATCCTGAAAGACAAGTAATTAGCCTAAAAGATGCTTCAGCGTAAGTGTTAACGCTACTAAAAGAGCCCAAATTTCAAAAAATATTGCAAAAAACAGCAATCTTCTGTTAAAAGAGTGAATGTTTGAGGTGTATAGAAGGCATTTTTTTCATTTTTAGAAATTTTAATTTTTCACATTTTTCCAGGAAAAGTGCCAATACCCACCCTTTGGGTTCTAGGTGAAAATCTCACTCGCAACAAATCAAAAAAAAATGTTTCCATGGTGTGTATTGTTGTTCATTTTCATCAAATAAACAAAAAAAAACCCAGAATAAATCCGGAAAGACAAGAAATGAGCATAAAAGATGCTTCAGCGCAAGAGTTAACGTTGCTAAAAGAGCCCAAATTTCAAAAAATATTGCGAAAAACAGGAATCTTCTGTTTTAGAGTGAATGTTTGAGGTGTATAGAGGGCATTTTTTTCATTTTTAGAAATTTTAATTTTTCACATTTTTCCATGAAAAGTGCCAATACCCCCCCCTTTGGGTTCTAGGTGAAAATCTCACTCGACACAAATCAAACAAAAATGTTTCCATGGTGTGTATTGTTGTTCATTTTCATCAAATAAACAAAATAAAACCCAGAATAAATCCTTAAAAACAAGAAATGAGCATAAAAGATGCTTCAGCGCAGGTGTTAACGTTGCTAAAAGAGCCCAAATTTCAAAAAATATTGCGAAAAAAAGCAATCTTCTGTTAAAAGAGTGAATGTTTGAGGTGTATAGAAGGCATTTTTTTCATTTTTAGAAATTTTAATTTTTCACATTTTTCCATGAAAAGTGCCAATACCCCCCCTTTTGGGTTCTAGGTGAAAATCTTTCTCGACAGAAATCAAACAAAAATGTTTCCATGGTGTGTATTGTTGTTCATTTTCATCAAATAAACAAAATAAAACCCAGAATAAATCCGGAATGACAAGAAATGAGCATAAAAGATGCTTCAGCGCAAGTGTTAACGTTGCTAAAAGAGACAAAATTTCAAAAATTTTTGCGAAAAACAACAATCTTCTGTTTAAGAGTGATTGTTTGAGGTGTATAGAAGGCATTTATTTTATTTTTAGAAATTTTAATTTTTCACATTTTTCCATGAAAAGTGCCAATACCCCCCCCTTTGGGTTCTAGGTGAAAATCTCACTCGACACAAATGTACCAAAACTTTTTCCATGGTGTGTATTGTTGGTCATTTTCATGAAATAAACAAAATAAAACCCAGAATAAATCCTGAAAGACAAGAAATGAGCATAAAAGATGCTTCAGCGCAAGTGTTAACGTTGCTAAAAGAGCCCAAGTTTCCAAAAATATTGCGAAAAACAGCAATCTTCTATTAAAAGAGTGAATGTTTGAGGTGTATAGAAGGCATTTTTTTCATTTTTAGAAATTTTAATTTTTCACATTTTTCCATGAAAAGTTCCCTTTGGGTTCTAGGTGAAAATCTCACTCGACACAAATCAAACAAAAATGTTTCCATGGTGTATATTGTTGTTCATTTTCATCAAATAAACAAAAAAAAACCCAGAATAAATCCGGAAAGACAAGAAATGAGCATAAAAGATGCTTCAGCGCAAGTGTTAACGTTGCTAAAAGAGCCCAAATTTAAAAAAATATTGCGAAAAACAGGAATCTTCTGTTTTAGAGTGAATGTTTGAGGTGTATAGAGGGCATTTTTTTCATTTTTAGAAATATTAATTTTTCACATTTTTCCATGAAAAGTGCCAATACCCCCCTCTTTGGGTTCTAGGTGAAAATCTCACTCGACACAAATCAAACAAAAATGTTTCCATGGTGTGTATTGTTGTTCATTTTCATCAAATAAACAAAATAAAACCCAGAATAAATCCTGAAAGACAAGAAATGAGCATAAAAGATGCTTCAGCGCAAGTGTTAACGTTGCTAAAAGAGCCAAAATTTCAAAAAATATTGCGAAAAAAAACAATCTTCTGTTTTAGAGTGATTGTTTAAGTTGTATAGAAGGCATTTATTTTATTTTTAGAAATTTTTATTTTTCACATTTTTCCATGAAAAGTGCCAATACCCCCCCCTTTGGGTTCTAGGTGAAAATCTCACTCAACAGAAATCAAACAAAAATGTTTCCATGGTGTGTATTGTTGTTCATTTTCATCAAATAAACAAAATAAAACCCAGAATAAATCCTGAAAAACAAGAAATGAGCATAAAAGATGCTTCAGCGCAGGTGTTAACGTTGCTAAAAGAGCCCAAATTTCAAAAAATATTGCGAAAAAAAGCAATCTTCTGTTAAAAGAGTGAATGTTTGAGGTGTATAGAAGGCATTTTTTTCATTTTTAGAAATTTTAATTTTTCACATTTTTCCATGAAAAGTGCCAATACCCCCCCCTTTGGGTTCTAGGTGAAAATCTCACTCAACAGAAATCAAACAAAAATGTTTCCATGGTGTGTATTGTTGTTCATTTTCATCAAATAAACAAAATAAAACCCAGAATAAATCCTGAAAAACAAGAAATGAGCATAAAAGATGCTTCAGCGCAAGTGTTAACGTTACTAAAAGAGCCCAAATTTAAAAAAATATTGCGAAAAACAGCAATCTTCTGTTAAAAGAGTGAATGTTTGAGGTGTATAGAAGGCTTTTTTTTCATTTTTAGAAATTTTAATTTTTCACATTTTTCCATGAAAAGTGCCAATACCCCCCCCTTTGGGTTCTAGGTGAAAATCTCACTCGCAACAAATCAAAAAAAAATGTTTCCATGGTGTGTAATGTTGTTCATTTTCATCAAATAAACGAAATAAAACCCAGAATAAATCCTGAAAGACAAGAAATGAGCATAAAAGATGCTTCAGCGCAAGTGTTAACGTTGCTAAAAAAGCCCATTTTTAAAAAAATATTGCGAAAAACACCAATCTTCTTTTTCAGACTGAATGTTTGAGGTGTATTGAAGGCATTTATTTTATTTTTGGAAATTTTAATTTTTCACATTTTTCCATGAAAAGTGCCAATACCCCCCCCTTTGGGTTCTAGGTGAAAATCTCACTCGACAGAAATCAAACAAAAATGTTTCCATGGTGTGTATTGTTGGTCATTTTCATCAAATAAACAAAATAAAACCCAGGATAAATCCTGAACGACAAGAAATTAGCATAAAAGATGCTTCAGCGCAAGTGTTAACGTTGCTAAAAGAGCCCAAATTTCAAAAAATATTGCGAAAAAAACCACTATCTTCTGTTTTAGAGTGAATGTTTGAGGTGCATAGAAGGCATTTATTTTATTTTTAGAAATTTTAATTTTTCACATTTTTCCATGAAAAGTGCCAATACCCCCCCCTTTGGGTTCTAGGTGAAAATCTCACTCGACAGAAATCAAACAAAAATGTTTCCATGGTGTGTATTGTTGGTCATTTTCATCAAATAAACAAAATAAAACCCAGAATAAATCCTGAAAAACAAGAAATGAGCATAAAAGATGCTTCAGCGCAAGTGTTAACGTTGCTAAAAGATCCCAAATTTCAAAAAATATTGCGAAAAACAACAATCTTCTGTTTTAGAGTGAATGTTTGAGGTGTATAGAAGGCTTTTTTTTCATTTTTAGAAATTTTAATTTTTCACATTTTTCCATGAAAAGTGCCAATACCCCCCCCTTTGGGCTCTAGGTGAAAATCTCACTCGACACAAATCAAACAAAAATGTTTCCATGGTGTGTATTGTTGTTCATTTTCATCAAATAAACAAAATAAAACCCAGAATAAATCCTGAAAGACAAGAAATGAGCATAAAAGATGCTTCAGCGCAAGTGTTAACGTTGCTAAAAGATCCCAAATTTCAAAAAATATTGCGAAAAACAACAATCTTCTGTTTTAGAGTGATTGTTTGAGGTGTATAGAAGGCATTTATTTTATTTTTAAAAATTTTAATTTTTCACATTTTTCCATGAAAAGTGCCAATACCCCCCCCTTTGGGTTCTAGGTGAAAATCTCACTCGACACAAATCAAACAAAAATGTTTCCATGGTGTGTATTGTTGTTCATTTTCATCAAATAAACAAAATAAAACCCAGAATAAATCCTGAAAGACAAGAAATGAGCATAAAAGATGCTTCAGCGCAAGTGTTTTCGTTGCTAAAAGAGCCCAAATTACAAAAAATATTGCGAAAAAGAACAATCTTCTGTTTTAGAGTGAATGTTTGAGGTGTATAGAAGGCATTTATTTTATTTTTAGAAATTTTAATTTTTCACATTTTTCCATGAAAAGTGCCAATACCCCCCCTTTTGGGTTCTAGGTGAAAATCTTTCTCGACAGAAATCAAACAAAAATGTTTCCATGGTGTATATTGTTGTTCATTTTCATCAAATAAACAAAAAAAAACCCAGAATAAATCCGGAAAGACAAGAAATGAGCATAAAAGATGCTTCAGCGCAAGTGTTAACGTTGCTAAAAGAGCCCAAATTTAAAAAAATATTGCGAAAAACAGGAATCTTCTGTTTTAGAGTGAATGTTTGAGGTGTATAGAAAGCATTTTTTTCATTTTTAGAAATTTTAATTTTTCATATTTTTCCATGAAAAGTGCCAATACCTTTGGGTTCTAGGTGAAAATCTCACTCGACACAAATCAAACAAAAATGTTTCCATGGTGTGTATTGTTGTTCATTTTCATCAAATAAACAAAATAAAACCCAGAATAAATCCTGAAAAACAAGAAATGAGCATAAAAGATGCTTCAGCGCAAGTGTTAACGTTGCTAAAAGAGCCCAAATTTCAAAAAATAATGCGAAAAACAACAATCTTCTGTTTTAGAGTGATTGTTTGAGGTGTATAGAAGGCATTTATTTTATTTTTAGAAATTTTGATTTTTCACATTTTTCCATGAAAAGTGCCAATACCCCCCCCTTTCGGTTCTAAGTGAAAATCTCACTCGACAGAAATCAAACAAAAATGTTTCCATGGTGTGTATTGTTGTTCATTTTCATCAAATAAACAAAATAAAACCAAGAATAAATCCTGAAAGACAAGAAATGAGCATAAAAGATGCTTCAGCGCAAGTGTTAACGTTATTAAAAGAGCCCAAGTTTCAAAAAATATTGCGAAAAACAGCAATCTTCTGTTAAAAGAGTGAATGTTTGAGGTGTATAGAAGGCATTTTTTTCATTTTTAGAAATTTTAATTTTTCTCATTTTTCCATGAAAAGTGCCAATACCCCCCCCTTTGGGTTCTAGGTGAAAATCTCACTCGACACAAATGTAACAAAACTGTTTCCATGGTGTGTATTGTTTGTCATTTTCATCAAATAAACAAAAAAAAAACCCAGAATAAATCCGGAAAGACAAGAAATGAGCATAAAAGATGCTTCAGCGCAAGAGTTAACGTTGCTAAAAGAGCCCAAATTTCAAAAAATATTGCGAAAAAACAACAATCTTCTGTTTTAGAGTGAATGTTTGAGGTGTATAGAAGGCATTTTTTTCATTTTTAGAAATTTTAATTTTTCACATTTTTCCATGAAAAGTGCCAATACCCCCCCCTTTGGGTTCTAGGTGAAAATCTCACTCAACACAAATCAAACAAAAATGTTTCCATGGTGTGTATTGTTGTTCATTTTCATCAAATAAACAAAATAAAACAAAGAATAAATCCTGAAAAACAAGAAATGAGCATAAAAGATGCTTCAGCGCAAGTGTTAACGTTGCTAAAAGAGACAAAATTTCAAAAAATATTGCGAAAAACAACAATCTTCTGTTTAAGAGTGATTGTTTGAGGTGTATAGAAGGCATTTATTTTATTTTTAGAAATTTTAATATTTCACATTTTTCCATGAAAAGTGCCAATACCCCCCCCTTTGGGGTCTAGGTGAAAATCTCACTCGACACAAATCAAACAAAAATGTTTCCATGGTGTGTATTGTTGTTCATTTTCATCAAATAAACAAAATAAAACCAAGAATAAATCCTGAAAGACAAGAAATGAGCATAAAAGATGCTTCAGCGCAAGTGTTAACGTTACTAAAAGAGCCCAAATTTCGAAAAATATTGCGAAAAACAACAATCTTCTGTTTTAGAGTGAATGTTTGAGGTGTATAGAAGGCATTTTTTTCATTTTTAGAAATTTTAATTTTTCACATTTTTCCATGAAAAGTGCCAATACCCCCCCCTTTGGGTTCTAGGTGAAAATCTCGCTCGACAGAAATCAAACAAAAATATTCCATGGTGTGTATTGTTGTTCATTTTCATCAAATAAACAAAATAAAACCAAGAATAAATCCTGAAAGACAAGAAATGAGCATAAAAGATGCTTCAGCGCAAGTGTTAACGTTACTAAAAGAGCCCAAATTTCGAAAAATATTGCGAAAAACAACAATCTTCTGTTTTAGAGTGAATGTTTGAGGTGTATAGAAGGCATTTTTTTCATTTTTAGAAATTTTAATTTTTCACATTTTTCCATGAAAAGTGCCAATACCCCCCCTTTGGGTTCAAGGTGAAAATCTCACTCGACACAAATCAAACAAAAATGTTTCCATGGTGTGTATTGTTGTTCAATTTCATCAAATAAACAAAATAAAACCAAGAATAAATCCTGAAAGACAAGTAATTAGCCTAAAAGATGCTTCAGCGTAAGTGTTAACGCTACTAAAAAAGCCCAAATTAAAAAAAATATTGCGAAAAACAGCAATCTTCTGTTTTAGAGTGAATGTTTGAGGTTTATAGAAGGCATTTTTTTCATTTTTAGAAATTTTAATTTTTCACATTTTTCCATGAAAAGTGCCAATACCCCCCCCTTTGGGTTCTAGGTGAAAATCTCACTCGACACAAATCAAACAAAAATGTTTCCAGGGTGTATATTGTTGTTCATTTTCATCAAATAAACAAAAAAAAACCCAGAATAAATCCGGAAAGACAAGAAATGAGCATAAAAGATGCTTCAGCGCAAGAGTTAACGTTGCTAAAAGAGCCCAAATTTCAAAAAATATTGCGAAAAACAGGAATCTTCTGTTTTAGAGTGAATGTTTGAGGTGTATAGAGGGCATTTTTTTCATTTTTAGAAATTTTAATTTTTCACATTTTTCCATGAAAAGTGCCAATACCCCCCCCTTTGGGTTCTAGGTGAAAATCTCACTCGACACAAATCAAACAAAAATGTTTCCATGGTGTGTATTGTTGTTCATTTTCATCAAATAAACAAAATAAAACCCAGAATAAATCCTTAAAAACAAGAAATGAGCATAAAAGATGCTTCAGCGCAGGTGTTAACGTTGCTAAAAGAGCCCAAATTTCAAAAAATATTGCGAAAAAAAGCAATCTTCTGTTAAAAGAGTGAATGTTTGAGGTGTATAGAAGGCATTTTTTTCATTTTTAGAAATTTTAATTTTTCACATTTTTCCATGAAAAGTGCCAATACCCCCCCTTTTGGGTTCTAGGTGAAAATCTTTCTCGACAGAAATCAAACAAAAATGTTTCCATGGTGTGTATTGTTGTTCATTTTCATCAAATAAACAAAATAAAACCCAGAATAAATCCGGAATGACAAGAAATGAGCATAAAAGATGCTTCAGCGCAAGTGTTAACGTTGCTAAAAGAGACAAAATTTCAAAAAATTTTGCGAAAAACAACAATCTTCTGTTTAAGAGTGATTGTTTGAGGTGTATAGAAGGCATTTATTTTATTTTTAGAAATTTTAATTTTTCACATTTTTCCATGAAAAGTGCCAAATCCCCCCCTTTGGGTTCTAGGTGAAAATCTCACTCGACACAAATGTAACAAAACTGTTTCCATTGTGTGTATTGTTGGTCATTTTCATGAAATAAACAAAATAAAACCCAGAATAAATCCTGAAAGACAAGAAATGAGCATAAAAGATGCTTCAGCGCAAGTGTTAACGTTGCTAAAAGAGCCCAAGTTTCCAAAAATATTGCGAAAAACAGCAATCTTCTATTAAAAGAGTGAATGTTTGAGGTGTATAGAAGGCATTTTTTTCATTTTTAGAAATTTTAATTTTTCACATTTTTCCATGAAAAGTTCCAATACCCCCCCTTTGGGTTCTAGGTGAAAATCTCACTCGACACAAATCAAACAAAAATGTTTCCATGGTGTATATTGTTGTTCATTTTCATCAAATAAACAAAAAAAAACCCAGAATAAATCCGGAAAGACAAGAAATGAGCATAAAAGATGCTTCAGCGCAAGTGTTAACGTTGCTAAAAGAGCCCAAATTTAAAAAAATATTGCGAAAAACAGGAATCTTCTGTTTTAGAGTGAATGTTTGAGGTGTATAGAGGGCATTTTTTTCATTTTTAGAAATATTAATTTTTCACATTTTTCCATGAAAAGTGCCAATACCCCCCTATTTGGGTTCTACGTGAAAATCTCACTCGACACAAATCAAACAAAAATGTTTCCATGGTGTGTATTGTTGTTCATTTTCATCAAATAAACAAAATAAAACCCAGAATAAATCCTGAAAGACAAGAAATGAGCATAAAAGATGCTTCAGCGCAAGTGTTAACGTTGCTAAAAGAGCCAAAATTTCAAAAAATATTGCGAAAAAAAACAATCTTCTGTTTTAGAGTGATTGTTTGAGGTGTATAGAAGGCATTTATTTTATTTTTAGAAATTTTTATTTTTCACATTTTTCCATGAAAAGTGCCAATACCCCCCCCTTTGGGTTCAAGGTGAAAATCTCACTCGACACAAATCAAACAAAAATGTTTCCATGGTGTGTATTGTTGTTCAATTTCATCAAATAAACAAAATAAAACCAAGAATAAATCCTGAAAGACAAGTAATTAGCCTAAAAGATGCTTCAGCGTAAGTGTTAACGCTACTAAAAAAGCCCAAATTAAAAAAAATATTGCGAAAAACAGCAATCTTCTGTTTTAGAGTGAATGTTTGAGGTGTATAGAAGGCATTTTTTTCATTTTTAGAAATTTTAATTTTTCACATTTTTCCATGAAAAGTGCCAATACCCCCCCCTTTGGGTTCTAGGTGAAAATCTCACTCGACACAAATCAAACAAAAATGTTTCCAGGGTGTATATTGTTGTTCATTTTCATCAAATAAACAAAAAAAAACCCAGAATAAATCCGGAAAGACAAGAAATGAGCATAAAAGATGCTTCAGCGCAAGAGTTAACGTTGCTAAAAGAGCCCAAATTTCAAAAAATATTGCGAAAAACAGGAATCTTCTGTTTTAGAGTGAATGTTTGAGGTGTATAGAGGGCATTTTTTTCATTTTTAGAAATTTTAATTTTTCACATTTTTCCATGAAAAGTGCCAATACCCCCCCCTTTGGGTTCTAGGTGAAAATCTCACTCGACACAAATCAAACGAAAATGTTTCCATGGTGTGTATTGTTGTTCATTTTCATCAAATAAACAAAATAAAACCCAGAATAAATCCTTAAAAACAAGAAATGAGCATAAAAGATGCTTCAGCGCAGGTGTTAACGTTGCTAAAAGAGCCCAAATTTCAAAAAATATTGCGAAAAAAAGCAATCTTCTGTTAAAAGAGTGAATGTTTGAGGTGTATAGAAGGCATTTTTTTCATTTTTAGAAATTTTAATTTTTCACATTTTTCCATGAAAAGTGCCAATACCCCCCCTTTTGGGTTCTAGGTGAAAATCTTTCTCGACAGAAATCAAACAAAAATGTTTCCATGGTGTGTATTGTTGTTCATTTTCATCAAATAAACAAAATAAAACCCAGAATAAATCCGGAATGACAAGAAATGAGCATAAAAGATGCTTCAGCGCAAGTGTTAACGTTGCTAAAAGAGACAAAATTTCAAAAATTTTTGCGAAAAACAACAATCTTCTGTTTAAGAGTGATTGTTTGAGGTGTATAGAAGGCATTTATTTTATTTTTAGAAATTTTAATTTTTCACATTTTTCCATGAAAAGTGCCAATACCCCCCCCTTTGGGTTCTAGGTGAAAATCTCACTCGACACAAATGTACCAAAACTTTTTCCATGGTGTGTATTGTTGGTCATTTTCATGAAATAAACAAAATAAAACCCAGAATAAATCCTGAAAGACAAGAAATGAGCATAAAAGATGCTTCAGCGCAAGTGTTAACGTTGCTAAAAGAGCCCAAGTTTCCAAAAATATTGCGAAAAACAGCAATCTTCTATTAAAAGAGTGAATGTTTGAGGTGTATAGAAGGCATTTTTTTCATTTTTAGAAATTTTAATTTTTCACATTTTTCCATGAAAAGTTCCAATACCCCCCCTTTGGGTTCTAGGTGAAAATCTCACTCGACACAAATCAAACAAAAATGTTTCCATGGTGTATATTGTTGTTCATTTTCATCAAATAAACAAAAAAAAACCCAGAATAAATCCGGAAAGACAAGAAATGAGCATAAAAGATGCTTCAGCGCAAGTGTTAACGTTGCTAAAAGAGCCCAAATTTAAAAAAATATTGCGAAAAACAGGAATCTTCTGTTTTAGAGTGAATGTTTGAGGTGTATAGAGGGCATTTTTTTCATTTTTAGAAATATTAATTTTTCACATTTTTCCATGAAAAGTGCCAATACCCCCCTCTTTGGGTTCTAGGTGAAAATCTCACTCGACACAAATCAAACAAAAATGTTTCCATGGTGTGTATTGTTGTTCATTTTCATCAAATAAACAAAATAAAACCCAGAATAAATCCTGAAAGACAAGAAATGAGCATAAAAGATGCTTCAGCGCAAGTGTTAACGTTGCTAAAAGAGCCAAAATTTCAAAAAATATTGCGAAAAAAAACAATCTTCTGTTTTAGAGTGATTGTTTGAGGTGTATAGAAGGCATTTATTTTATTTTTAGAAATTTTTATTTTTCACATTTTTCCATGAAAAGTGCCAATACCCCCCCCCTTTGGGTTCTAGGTGAAAATCTCACTCAACAGAAATCAAACAAAAATGTTTCCATGGTGTGTATTGTTGTTCATTTTCATCAAATAAACAAAATAAAACCCAGAATAAATCCTGAAAAACAAGAAATGAGCATAAAAGATGCTTCAGCGCAGGTGTTAACGTTGCTAAAAGAGCCCAAATTTCAAAAAATATTGCGAAAAAAAGCAATCTTCTGTTAAAAGAGTGAATGTTTGAGGTGTATAGAAGGCATTTTTTTCATTTTTAGAAATTTTAATTTTTCACATTTTTCCATGAAAAGTGCCAATACCCCCCCCCTTTGGGTTCTAGGTGAAAATCTCACTCAACAGAAATCAAACAAAAATGTTTCCATGGTGTGTATTGTTGTTCATTTTCATCAAATAAACAAAATAAAACCCAGAATAAATCCTGAAAAACAAGAAATGAGCATAAAAGATGCTTCAGCGCAAGTGTTAACGTTACTAAAAGAGCCCAAATTTAAAAAAATATTGCGAAAAACAGCAATCTTCTGTTAAAAGAGTGAATGTTTGAGGTGTATAGAAGGCATTTTTTTCATTTTTAGAAATTTTAATTTTTCACATTTTTCCATGAAAAGTGCCAATACCCCCCCCTTTGGGTTCTAGGTGAAAATCTCACTCGCAACAAATCAAAAAAAAATGTTTCCATGGTGTGTATTGTTGTTCATTTTCATCAAATAAACGAAATAAAACCCAGAATAAATCCTGAAAGACAAGAATTGAGCATAAAAGATGCTTCAGCGCAAGTGTTAACGTTGCTAAAAAAGCCCATTTTTAAAAAAATATTGCGAAAAACACCAATCTTCTTTTTCAGACTGAATGTTTGAGGTGTATTGAAGGCATTTATTTTATTTTTGGAAATTTTAATTTTTCACATTTTTCCATGAAAAGTGCCAATACCCCCCCCTTTGGGTTCTAGGTGAAAATCTCACTCGACAGAAATCAAACAAAAATGTTTCCATGGTGTGTATTGTTGGTCATTTTCATCAAATAAACAAAATAAAACCCAGGATAAATCCTGAACGACAAGAAATTAGCATAAAAGATGCTTCAGCGCAAGTGTTAACGTTGCTAAAAGAGCCCAAATTTCAAAAAATATTGCGAAAAAAACCACTATCTTCTGTTTTAGAGTGAATGTTTGAGGTGCATAGAAGGCATTTATTTTATTTTTAGAAATTTTAATTTTTCACATTTTTCCATGAAAAGTGCCAATACCCCCCCCTTTGGGTTCTAGGTGAAAATCTCACTCGACAGAAATCAAACAAAAATGTTTCCATGGTGTGTATTGTTGGTCATTTTCATCAAATAAACAAAATAAAACCCAGAATAAATCCTGAAAAACAAGAAATGAGCATAAAAGATGCTTCAGCGCAAGTGTTAACGTTGCTAAAAGATCCCAAATTTCAAAAAATATTGCGAAAAACAACAATCTTCTGTTTTAGAGTGAATGTTTGAGGTGTATAGAAGGCTTTTTTTTCATTTTTAGAAATTTTAATTTTTCACATTTTTCCATGAAAAGTGCCAATACCCCCCCCTTTGGGCTCTAGGTGAAAATCTCACTCGACACAAATCAAACAAAAATGTTTCCATGGTGTGTATTGTTGTTCATTTTCATCAAATAAACAAAATAAAACCCAGAATAAATCCTGAAAGACAAGAAATGAGCATAAAAGATGCTTCAGCGCAAGTGTTAACGTTGCTAAAAGATCCCAAATTTCAAAAAATATTGCGAAAAACAACAATCTTCTGTTTTAGAGTGATTGTTTGAGGTGTATAGAAGGCATTTATTTTATTTTTAAAAATTTTAATTTTTCACATTTTTCCATGAAAAGTGCCAATACCCCCCCCTTTGGGTTCTAGGTGAAAATCTCACTCGACACAAATCAAACAAAAATGTTTCCATGGTGTGTATTGTTGTTCATTTTCATCAAATAAACAAAATAAAACCCAGAATAAATCCTGAAAGACAAGAAATGAGCATAAAAGATGCTTCAGCGCAAGTGTTTTCGTTGCTAAAAGAGCCCAAATTACAAAAAATATTGCGAAAAAGAACAATCTTCTGTTTTAGAGTGAATGTTTGAGGTGTATAGAAGGCATTTATTTTATTTTTAGAAATTTTAATTTTTCACATTTTTCCATGAAAAGTGCCAATACCCCCCCTTTTGGGTTCTAGGTGAAAATCTTTCTCGACAGAAATCAAACAAAAATGTTTCCATGGTGTGTATTGTTGTTCATTTTCATCAAATAAATAAAATAAAACCAAGAATAAATCCTGAAAGACAAGAAATGAGCATAAAAGATGCTTCAGCGCAAATGTTAACGTTGCTAAAAGAGCCCAAATTTCAAAAAATATTGCGAAAAACAGGAATCTTCTGTTTTAGAGTGAATATTTGAGGTGTATAGAAAGCATTTTTTTCATTTTTAGAAATTTTAATTTTTCATATTTTTCCATGAAAAGTGCCAATACCTTTGGGTTCTAGGTGAAAATCTCACTCGACACAAATCAAACAAAAATGTTTCCATGGTGTGTATTGTTGTTCATTTTCATCAAATAAACAAAATAAAACCCAGAATAAATCCTGAAAAACAAGAAATGAGCATAAAAGATGCTTCAGCGCAAGTGTTAACGTTGCTAAAAGAGCCCAAATTTCAAAAAATAATGCGAAAAACAACAATCTTCTGTTTTAGAGTGATTGTTTGAGGTGTATAGAAGGCATTTATTTTATTTTTAGAAATTTTGATTTTTCACATTTTTCCATGAAAAGTGCCAATACCCCCCCCTTTGGGTTCTAAGTGAAAATCTCACTCGACAGAAATCAAACAAAAATGTTTCCATGGTGTGTATTGTTGTTCATTTTCATCAAATAAACAAAATAAAACCAAGAATAAATCCTGAAAGACAAGAAATGAGCATAAAAGATGCTTCAGCGCAAGTGTTAACGTTATTAAAAGAGCCCAAGTTTCAAAAAATATTGCGAAAAACAGCAATCTTCTGTTAAAAGAGTGAATGTTTGAGGTGTATAGAAGGCATTTTTTTCATTTTTAGAAATTTTAATTTTTCTCATTTTTCCATGAAAAGTGCCAATACCCCCCCCTTTGGGTTCTAGGTGAAAATCTCACTCGACACAAATGTAACAAAACTGTTTCCATGGTGTGTATTGTTTGTTATTTTCATCAAATAAACAAAAAAAAACCCAGAATAAATCCGGAAAGACAAGAAATGAGCATAAAAGATGCTTCAGCGCAAGAGTTAACGTTGCTAAAAGAGCCCAAATTTCAAAAAATATTGCGAAAAACAACAATCTTCTGTTTTAGAGTGAATGTTTGAGGTGTATAGAAGGCATTTTTTTCATTTTTAGAAATTTTAATTTTTCACATTTTTCCATGAAAAGTGCCAATACCCCCCCCTTTGGGTTCTAGGTGAAAATCTCAATCAACACAAATCAAACAAAAATGTTTCCATGGTGTGTATTGTTGTTCATTTTCATCAAATAAACAAAATAAAACAAAGAATAAATCCTGAAAAACAAGAAATGAGCATAAAAGATGCTTCAGCGCAAGTGTTAACGTTGCTAAAAGAGACAAAATTTCAAAAAATATTGCGAAAAACAACAATCTTCTGTTTAAGAGTGATTGTTTGAGGTGTATAGAAGGCATTTATTTTATTTTTAGAAATTTTAATATTTCACATTTTTCCATGAAAAGTGCCAATACCCCCCCCTTTGGGGTCTAGGTGAAAATCTCACTCGACACAAATCAAACAAAAATGTTTCCATGGTGTGTATTGTTGTTCATTTTCATCAAATAAACAAAATAAAACCAAGAATAAATCCTGAAAGACAAGAAATGAGCATAAAAGATGCTTCAGCGCAAGTGTTAACGTTATTAAAAGAGCCCAAGTTTCCAAAAATATTGCGAAAAACAGCAATCTTCTATTAAAAGAGTGAATGTTTGAGGGGTATAGAAGGCATTTTTTTCATTTTTAGAATTTTTAATTTTTCACATTTTTCCATGAAAAGTGCCAATACCCCCCCTTTGGGTTCTAGGTGAAAATCTCACTCGACACAAATCAAACAAAAATGTTTCCATGGTGTATATTGTTGTTCATTTTCATCAAATAAACAAAAAAAAACCCAGAATAAATCCGGAAAGACAAGAAATGAGCATAAAAGATGCTTCAGCGCAAGTGTTAACGTTGCTAAAAGAGCCCAAATTTCAAAAAATATTGAGAAAAACAACAATCTTCTGTTTTAGAGGGATTGTTTGAGGTGTATAGAAGGCATTTATTTTATTTTTAGAAATTTTAATTTTTCACATTTTTCCATGAAAAGTGCCAATACCCCCCCCTTTGGGTTCTAGGTGAAAATCTCACTCGACACAAATCAAACAAAAATGTTTCCATGGTGTGTATTGTTGTTCATTTTCATCAAATGAACAAAATAAAACCCAGAATAAATCCTGAAAGACAAGAAATGAGCATAAAAGATTCTTCAGCGCTAGGGTTAACGTTGCTATAAGAGCCCAAATTTAAAAAAATATTGCGAAAAACAGGAATCTTCTGTTTTAGAGTGAATGTTTGAGGTGTATAGAAGGCATTTTTTTCATTTTTAGAAATTTTAATTTTTCACATTTTTACATGAAAAGTGCCAATACCCCCCCTTTGGGTTCTAGGTGAAAATCTCACTCGACACAAATCATACAAAAATGTTTCCATTTTGTGTATTGTTGTTCATTTTCATCAAATAAAAAAAATAAAACCCAGAATAAATCCTGAAAGACAAGAAATGAGCATAAAAGATGCTTCAGCGGAAGTGTTAACGTTACTAAAAGAGCCCAAATTTAAAAAAATATTGCGAAAAACAGCAATCTTCTGTTAAAAGAGTGAATGTTTGAGGTGTATAGAAGGCATTTTTTTCATTTTTAGAAATTTTAATTTTTCACATTTTTCCATGAAAAGTGCCAATACCCCCCCCTTTGGGTTCTAGGTGAAAATCTCGCTCGACAGAAATCAAACAAAAATATTCCATGGTGTGTATTGTTGTTCATTTTCATCAAATAAACAAAATAAAACCAAGAATAAATCCTGAAAGACAAGAAATGAGCAGAAAAGATGCTTCAGCGCAAGTGTTAACGTTACTAAAAGAGCCCAAATTTCGAAAAATATTGCGAAAAACAACAATCTTCTGTTTTAGAGTGAATGTTTGAGGTGTATAGAAGGCATTTTTTTCATTTTTAGAAATTTTAATTTTTCACATTTTTCCATGAAAAGTGCCAATACCCCCCCTTTGGGTTCAAGGTGAAAATCTCACTCGACACAAATCAAACAAAAATGTTTCCATGGTGTGTATTGTTGTTCAATTTCATCAAATAAACAAAATAAAACCAAGAATAAATCCTGAAAGACAAGTAATTAGCCTAACGGATGCTTCAGCGTAAGTTTTAACGCTACTAAAAAAGCCCAAATTAAAAAAAATATTGCGAAAAACAGCAATCTTCTGTTTTAGAGTGAATGTTTGAGGTTTATAGAAGGCATTTTTTTCATTTTTAGAAATTTTAATTTTTCACATTTTTCCATGAAAAGTGCCAATACCCCCCCCCTTTGGGTTCTAGGTGAAAATCTCACTCGACACAAATCAAACAAAAATGTTTCCAGGGTGTATATTGTTGTTCATTTTCATCAAATAAACAAAAAAAAACCCAGAATAAATCCGGAAAGACAAGAAATGAGCATAAAAGATGCTTCAGCGCAAGAGTTAACGTTGCTAAAAGAGCCCAAATTTCAAAAAATATTGCGAAAAACAGGAATCTTCTGTTTTAGAGTGAATGTTTGAGGTGTATAGAGGGCATTTTTTTCATTTTTAGAAATTTTAATTTTTCACATTTTTCCATGAAAAGTGCCAATACCCCCCCCTTTGGGTTCTAGGTGAAAATCTCACTCGACACAAATCAAACAAAAATGTTTCCATGGTGTGTATTGTTGTTCATTTTCATCAAATAAACAAAATAAAACCCAGAATAAATCCTTAAAAACAAGAAATGAGCATAAAAGATGCTTCAGCGCAGGTGTTAACGTTGCTAAAAGAGCCCAAATTTCAAAAAATATTGCGAAAAAAAGCAATCTTCTGTTAAAAGAGTGAATGTTTGAGGTGTATAGAAGGCATTTTTTTCATTTTTAGAAATTTTAATTTTTCACATTTTTCCATGAAAAGTGCCAATACCCCCCCTTTTGGGTTCTAGGTGAAAATCTTTCTCGACAGAAATCAAACAAAAATGTTTCCATGGTGTGTATTGTTGTTCATTTTCATCAAATAAACAAAATAAAACCCAGAATAAATCCGGAATGACAAGAAATGAGCATAAAAGATGCTTCAGCGCAAGTGTTAACGTTGCTAAAAGAGACAAAATTTCAAAAAATTTTGCGAAAAACAACAATCTTCTGTTTAAGAGTGATTGTTTGAGGTGTATAGAAGGCATTTATTTTATTTTTAGAAATTTTAATTTTTCACATTTTTCCATGAAAAGTGCCAATACCCCCCCCTTTGGGTTCTAGGTGAAAATCTCACTCGACACAAATGTAACAAAACTGTTTCCATGGTGTGTATTGTTGGTCATTTTCATGAAATAAACAAAATAAAACCCAGAATAAATCCTGAAAGACAAGAAATGAGCATAAAAGATGCTTCAGCGCAAGTGTTAACGTTGCTAAAAGAGCCCAAGTTTCCAAAAATATTGCGAAAAACAGCAATCTTCTATTAAAAGAGTGAATGTTTGAGGTGTATAGAAGGCATTTTTTTCATTTTTAGAAATTTTAATTTTTCACATTTTTCCATGAAAAGTTCCAATACCCCCCCTTTGGGTTCTAGGTGAAAATCTCACTCGACACAAATCAAACAAAAATGTTTCCATGGTGTATATTGTTGTTCATTTTCATCAAATAAACAAAAAAAAACCCAGAATAAATCCGGAAAGACAAGAAATGAGCATAAAAGATGCTTCAGCGCAAGTGTTAACGTTGCTAAAAGAGCTCAAATTTAAAAAAATATTGCGAAAAACAGGAATCTTCTGTTTTAGAGTGAATGTTTGAGGTGTATAGAGGGCATTTTTTTCATTTTTAGAAATATTAATTTTTCACATTTTTCCATGAAAAGTGCCAATACCCCCCTATTTGGGTTCTACGTGAAAATCTCACTCGACACAAATCAAACAAAAATGTTTCCATGGTGTGTATTGTTGTTCATTTTCATCAAATAAACAAAATAAAACCCAGAATAAATCCTGAAAGACAAGAAATGAGCATAAAAGATGCTTCAGCGCAAGTGTTAACGTTGCTAAAAGAGCCAAAATTTCAAAAAATATTGCGAAAAAAAACAATCTTCTGTTTTAGAGTGATTGTTTGAGGTGTATAGAAGGCATTTATTTTATTTTTAGAAATTTTTATTTTTCACATTTTTCCATGAAAAGTGCCAATACCCCCCCCTTTGGGTTCAAGGTGAAAATCTCACTCGACACAAATCAAACAAAAATGTTTCCATGGTGTGTATTGTTGTTCAATTTCATCAAATAAACAAAATAAAACCAAGAATAAATCCTGAAAGACAAGTAATTAGCCTAAAAGATGCTTCAGCGTAAGTGTTAACGCTACTAAAAAAGCCCAAATTAAAAAAAATATTGCGAAAAACAGCAATCTTCTGTTTTAGAGTGAATGTTTGAGGTGTATAGAAGGCATTTTTTTCATTTTTAGAAATTTTAATTTTTCACATTTTTCCATGAAAAGTGCCAATACCCCCCCCTTTGGGTTCTAGGTGAAAATCTCACTCGACACAAATCAAACAAAAATGTTTCCAGGGTGTATATTGTTGTTCATTTTCATCAAATAAACAAAAAAAAACCCAGAATAAATCCGGAAAGACAAGAAATGAGCATAAAAGATGCTTCAGCGCAAGAGTTAACGTTGCTAAAAGAGCCCAAATTTCAAAAAATATTGCGAAAAACAGGAATCTTCTGTTTTAGAGTGAATGTTTGAGGTGTATAGAGGGCATTTTTTTCATTTTTAGAAATTTTAATTTTTCACATTTTTCCATGAAAAGTGCCAATACCCCCCCCTTTGGGTTCTAGGTGAAAATCTCACTCGACACAAATCAAACAAAAATGTTTCCATGGTGTGTATTGTTGTTCATTTTCATCAAATAAACAAAATAAAACCCAGAATAAATCCTTAAAAACAAGAAATGAGCATAAAAGATGCTTCAGCGCAGGTGTTAACGTTGCTAAAAGAGCCCAAATTTCAAAAAATATTGCGAAAAAAAGCAATCTTCTGTTAAAAGAGTGAATGTTTGAGGTGTATAGAAGGCATTTTTTTCATTTTTAGAAATTTTAATTTTTCACATTTTTCCATGAAAAGTGCCAATACCCCCCCTTTTGGGTTCTAGGTGAAAATCTTTCTCGACAGAAATCAAACAAAAATGTTTCCATGGTGTGTATTGTTGTTCATTTTCATCAAATAAACAAAATAAAACCCAGAATAAATCCGGAATGACAAGAAATGAGCATAAAAGATGCTTCAGCGCAAGTGTTAACGTTGCTAAAAGAGACAAAATTTCAAAAAATTTTGCGAAAAACAACAATCTTCTGTTTAAGAGTGATTGTTTGAGGTGTATAGAAGGCATTTATTTTATTTTTAGAAATTTTAATTTTTCACATTTTTCCATGAAAAGTGCCAATACCCCCCCCTTTGGGTTCTAGGTGAAAATCTCACTCGACACAAATGTACCAAAACTTTTTCCATGGTGTGTATTGTTGGTCATTTTCATGAAATAAACAAAATAAAACCCAGAATAAATCCTGAAAGACAAGAAATGAGCATAAAAGATGCTTCAGCGCAAGTGTTAACGTTGCTAAAAGAGCCCAAGTTTCCAAAAATATTGCGAAAAACAGCAATCTTCTATTAAAAGAGTGAATGTTTGAGGTGTATAGAAGGCATTTTTTTCATTTTTAGAAATTTTAATTTTTCACATTTTTCCATGAAAAGTTCCAATACCCCCCCTTTGGGTTCTAGGTGAAAATCTCACTCGACACAAATCAAACAAAAATGTTTCCATGGTGTATATTGTTGTTCATTTTCATCAAATAAACAAAAAAAAACCCAGAATAAATCCGGAAAGACAAGAAATGAGCATAAAAGATGCTTCAGCGCAAGTGTTAACGTTGCTAAAAGAGCCCAAATTTAAAAAAATATTGCGAAAAACAGGAATCTTCTGTTTTAGAGTGAATGTTTGAGGTGTATAGAGGGCATTTTTTTCATTTTTAGAAATATTAATTTTTCACATTTTTCCATGAAAAGTGCCAATACCCCCCTCTTTGGGTTCTAGGTAAAAATCTCACTCGACACAAATCAAACAAAAATGTTTCCATGGTGTGTATTGTTGTTCATTTTCATCAAATAAACAAAATGAAACCCAGAATAACTCCTGAAAGACAAGAAATGAGCATAAAAGATGCTTCAGCGCAAGTGTTAACGTTGCTAAAAGAGCCAAAATTTCAAAAAATATTGCGAAAAAAAACAATCTTCTGTTTTAGAGTGATTGTTTGAGGTGTATAGAAGGCATTTATTTTATTTTTAGAAATTTTTATTTTTCACATTTTTCCATGAAAAGTGCCAATACCCCCCCCTTTGGGTTCTAGGTGAAAATCTCACTCAACAGAAATCAAACAAAAATGTTTCCATGGTGTGTATTGTTGTTCATTTTCATCAAATAAACAAAATAAAACCCAGAATAAATCCTGAAAAACAAGAAATGAGCATAAAAGATGCTTCAGCGCAGGTGTTAACGTTGCTAAAAGAGCCCAAATTTCAAAAAATATTGCGAAAAAAAGCAATCTTCTGTTAAAAGAGTGAATGTTTGAGGTGTATAGAAGGCATTTTTTTCATTTTTAGAAATTTTAATTTTTCACATTTTTCCATGAAAAGTGCCAATACCCCCCCCTTTGGGTTCCCCCCCCCTTTGGGTTCTAGGTGAAAATCTCACTCGACACAAATCAAACAAAAATGTTTCCATGGTGTGTATTGTTGTTCATTTTCATCAAATAAACAAAATAAAACCCAGAATAAATCCGGAATGACAAGAAATGAGCATAAAAGATGCTTCAGCGCTAGTGTTAACGTTGCTAAAAGAGCCCAAATTTCAAAAAATATTGCGAAAAACAGCAATCTTCTGTTAAAAGAGTGAATGTTTGAGGTGTATAGAAGGCATTTTTTTCATTTTTAGAAATTTTAATTTTTCTCATTTTTCCATGAAAAGTGCCAATACCCCCCCCTTTGGGTTCTAGGTGAAAATCTCACTCGACACAAATGTAACAAAACTGTTTCCATGGTGTGTATTGTTTGTCATTTTCATCAAATAAACAAAAAAAAACCCAGAATAAATCGTGAAAGACAAGAAATGAGCATAAAAGATGCTTCAGCGCAAGAGTTAACGTTGCTAAAAGAGCCCAAATTTCAAAAAATATTGCGAAAAAACAGGAATCTTCTGTTTTAGAGTGAATGTTTGAGGTGTATAGAAGGCATTTTTTTCATTTTTAGAAATTTTAATTTTTCACATTTTTCCATGAAAAGTGCCAATACCCTTTGGGTTCTAGGTGAAAATCTCACTCGACACAAATGTAACAAAACTGTTTCCATGGTGTGTATTGTTTGTCATTTTCATCAAATAAACAAAAAAAAACCCAGAATAAATCGTGAAAGACAAGAAAAGAGCATAAAAGATGCTTCAGCGCAAGAGTTAACGTTGCTAAAAGAGCCCAAATTTCAAAAAATATTGCGAAAAACAGGAATCTTCTGTTTTAGAGTGAATGTTTGAGGTGTATAGAAGGCATTTTTTTCATTTTTAGAAATTTTAATTTTTCACATTTTTCCATGAAAAGTGCCAATACCCCCCCCTTTGGGTTCTAGGTGAAAATCTCACTCAACACAAATCAAACAAAAATGTTTCCATGGTGTGTATTGTTGTTCATTTTCATCAAATAAACGAAATAAAACCCAGAATAAATCCTGAAAGACAAGAAATGAGCATAAAAGATGCTTCAGCGCAAGTGTTAACGTTGCTAAAAAAGCCCAAATTTCAAAAAATATTGCGAAAAACAACAATCTTCTGTTTTAGAGGGATTGTTTGAGGTGTATAGAAGGCATTTATTTTATTTTTAGAAATTTTAATTTTTCACATTTTTCCATGAAAAGTGCCAATACCCCCCCCTTTGGGTTCTAGGTGAAAATCTCACTCGACACATTTCAAACAAAAATGTTTCCATGGTGTGTATTGTTGTTTTTTTTCATCAAATGAACAAAATAAAACCCAGAATAAATCCTGAAAGACAAGAAATGAGCATAAAAGATTCTTCAGCGCTAGGGTTAACGTTGCTATAAGAGCCCAAATTTAAAAAAATATTGCGAAAAACAGGAATCTTCTGTTTTAGAGTGAATGTTTGAGGTGTATAGAAGGCATTTTTTTCATTTTTAGAAATTTTAATTTTTCACATTTTTACATGAAAAGTGCCAATTTCCCCCCTTTGGGTTCTAGGTGAAAATCTCACTCGACACAAATCATACAAAAATGTTTCCATTTTGTGTATTGTTGTTCATTTTCATCAAATAAAAAAAATAAAACCCAGAATAAATCCTGAAAGACAAGAAATGAGCATAAAAGATGCTTCAGCGCAAGTGTTAACGTTACTAAAAGAGCCCAAATTTCAAAAAATATTGCGAAAAACAGCAATCTTCTGTTAAAAGAGTGAATGTTTGAGGTGTATAGAAGGCATTTTTTTCATTTTTAGAAATTTTAATTTTTCACATTTTTCCATGAAAAGTGCCAATACCCCCCCCTTTGGGTTCTAGGTGAAAATCTCACTCGACAGAAATCAAACAAAAATATTCCATGGTGTGTATTGTTGTTCATTTTCATCAAATAAACAAAATAAAACCAAGAATAAATCCTGAAAGACAAGAAATGAGCATAAAAGATGCTTCAGCGCAAGTGTTAACGTTACTAAAAGAGCCCAAATTTAAAAAAATATTGCGAAAAACAGCAATCTTCTGTTAAAAGAGTGAATGTTTGAGGTGTATAGAAGGCATTTTTTTCATTTTTAGAAATTTTAATTTTTCACATTTTTCCATGAAAAGTGCCAATACCCCCCCCTTTGGGTTCCCCCCCCCTTTGGGTTCTAGGTGAAAATCTCACTCGACACAAATCAAACAAAAATGTTTCCATGGTGTATATTGTTGTTCATTTTCAACAAATAAACAAAAAAAAACCCAGAATAAATCCGGAAAGACAAGAAATGAGCATAAAAGATGCTTCAGCGCAAGAGTAAACGTTGCTAAAAGAGCCCAAATTTCAAAAAATTTTGCGAAAAACAGGAATCTTCTGTTTTAGAGTGAATGTTTGAGGTGTATAGAGGGCATTTTTTTCATTTTTAGAAATTTTAATTTTTCACATTTTTCCATGAAAAGTGCCAATACCCCCCCCTTTGGGTTCTAGGTGAAAATCTCACTCGACACAAATCAAACAAAAATGTTTCCATGGTGTGTATTGTTGTTCATTTTCAACAAATAAACAAAATAAAACCCAGAATAAATCCTGAAAAACAAGAAATGAGCATAAAAGATGCTTCAGCGCAGGTGTTAACGTTGCTAAAAGAGCCCAAATTTCAAAAAATATTGCGAAAAAAAGCAATCTTCTGTTAAAAGAGTGAATGTTTGAGGTGTATAGAAGGCATTTTTTTCATTTTTAGAAATTTTAATTTTTCACATTTTTCCATGAAAAGTGCCAATACCCCCCCCTTTGGGTTCCCCCCCCCTTTGGGTTCTAGGTGAAAATCTCACTCGACACAAATCAAACAAAAATGTTTCCATGGTGTGTATTGTTGTTCATTTTCATCAAATAAACAAAATAAAACCCAGAATAAATCCGGAATGACAAGAAATGAGCATAAAAGATGCTTCAGCGCTAGTGTTGACGTTGCTAAAAGAGCCCAAATTTCAAAAAATATTGCGAAAAACAGCAATCTTCTGTTAAAAGAGTGAATGTTTGAGGTGTATAGAAGGCATTTTTTTCATATTTAGAAATTTTAATTTTTCTCATTTTTCCATGAAAAGTGCCAATACCCCCCCCTTTGGGTTCTAGGTGAAAATCTCACTCGACACAAATGTAACAAAACTGTTTCCATGGTGTGTATTGTTTGTCATTTTCATCAAATAAACAAAAAAAAACCCAGAATAAATCGTGAAAGACAAGAAATGAGCATAAAAGATGCTTCAGCGCAAGAGTTAACGTTGCTAAAAGAGCCCAAATTTCAAAAAATATTGCGAAAAACAGGAATCTTCTGTTTTAGAGTGAATGTTTGAGGTGTATAGAAGGCATTTTTTTCATTTTTAGAAATTTTAATTTTTCACATTTTTCCATGAAAAGTGCCAATACCCCCCCCTTTGGGTTCTAGGTGAAAATCTCACTCAACACAAATCAAACAAAAATGTTTCCATGGTGTGTATTGTTGTTCATTTTCATCAAATAAACAAAATAAAACCCAGAATAAATCCTGAAAAACAAGAAATGAGCATAAAAGATGCTTCAGCGCAAGTGTTAACGTTGCTAAAAGAGCCCAAATTTCAAAAAATATTGCGAAAAACAACAATCTTCTGTTTTAGAGGGATTGTTTGAGGTGTATAGAAGGCATTTATTTTATTTTTAGAAATTTTAATTTTTCACATTTTTCCATGAAAAGTGCCAATACCCCCCCCTTTGGGTTCTAGGTGAAAATCTCACTCGACACATTTCAAACAAAAATGTTTCCATGGTGTGTATTGTTGTTTTTTTTCATCAAATGAACAAAATAAAACCCAGAATAAATCCTGAAAGACAAGAAATGAGCATAAAAGATTCTTCAGCGCTAGGGTTAACGTTGCTATAAGAGCCCAAATTTAAAAAAATATTGCGAAAAACAGGAATCTTCTGTTTTAGAGTGAATGTTTGAGGTGTATAGAAGGCATTTTTTTCATTTTTAGAAATTTTAATTTTTCACATTTTTACATGAAAAGTGCCAATTTCCCCCCTTTGGGTTCTAGGTGAAAATCTCACTCGACACAAATCATACAAAAATGTTTCCATTTTGTGTATTGTTGTTCATTTTCATCAAATAAAAAAAATAAAACCCAGAATAAATCCTGAAAGACAAGAAATGAGCATAAAAGATGCTTCAGCGCAAGTGTTAACGTTACTAAAAGAGCCCAAATTTCAAAAAATATTGCGAAAAACAGCAATCTTCTGTTAAAAGAGTGAATGTTTGAGGTGTATAGAAGGCATTTTTTTCATTTTTAGAAATTTTAATTTTTCACATTTTTCCATGAAAAGTGCCAATACCCCCCCCTTTGGGTTCTAGGTGAAAATCTCACTCGACAGAAATCAAACAAAAATATTCCATGGTGTGTATTGTTGTTCATTTTCATCAAATAAACAAAATAAAACCAAGAATAAATCCTGAAAGACAAGAAATGAGCATAAAAGATGCTTCAGCGCAAGTGTTAACGTTACTAAAAGAGCCCAAATTTAAAAAAATATTGCGAAAAACAGCAATCTTCTGTTAAAAGAGTGAATGTTTGAGGTGTATAGAAGGCATTTTTTTCATTTTTAGAAATTTTAATTTTTCACATTTTTCCATGAAAAGTGCCAATACCCCCCCCTTTGGGTTCCCCCCCCCTTTGGGTTCTAGGTGAAAATCTCACTCGACACAAATCAAACAAAAATGTTTCCATGGTGTATATTGTTGTTCATTTTCAACAAATAAACAAAAAAAAACCCAGAATAAATCCGGAAAGACAAGAAATGAGCATAAAAGATGCTTCAGCGCAAGAGTTAACGTTGCTAAAAGAGCCCAAATTTCAAAAAATTTTGCGAAAAACAGGAATCTTCTGTTTTAGAGTGAATGTTTGAGGTGTATAGAGAGCATTTTTTTCATTTTTAGAAATTTTAATTTTTCACATTTTTCCATGAAAAGTGCCAATACCCCCCCCTTTGGGTTCTAGGTGAAAATCTCACTCGACACAAATCAAACAAAAATGTTTCCATGGTGTGTATTGTTGTTCATTTTCATCAAATAAACAAAATAAAACCCAGAATAAATCCTGAAAAACAAGAAATGAGCATAAAAGATGCTTCAGCGCAGGTGTTAACGTTGCTAAAAGAGCCCAAATTTCAAAAAATATTGCGAAAAAAAAGCAATCTTCTGTTAAAAGAGTGAATGTTTGAGGTGTATAGAAGGCATTTTTTTCATTTTTAGAAATTTTAATTTTTCACATTTTTCCATGAAAAGTGCCAATACCCCCCCCTTTGGGTTCCCCCCCCTTTGGGTTCTAGGTGAAAATCTCACTCGACACAAATCAAACAAAAATGTTTCCATGGTGTGTATTGTTGTTCATTTTCATCAAATAAACAAAATAAAACCCAGAATAAATCCGGAATGACAAGAAATGAGCATAAAAGATGCTTCAGCGCTAGTGTTAACGTTGCTAAAAGAGCCCAAATTTCAAAAAATATTGCGAAAAACAGCAATCTTCTGTTAAAAGAGTGAATGTTTGAGGTGTATAGAAGGCATTTTTTTCATTTTTAGAAATTTTAATTTTTCACATTTTCCCTGGAAAAGTGCCAATACCCACCCTTTGGGTTCTAGGTGAAAATCTCACTCGCAACAAATCAAAAAAAAATGTTTCCATGGTGTGTATTGTTGTTCATTTTCATCAAATAAACAAAATAAAACCCAGAATAAATCCTGAATGACAAGAAATGAGCATAAAAGATGCTTCAGCGCAAGTGTTAACGTTGCTAAAAGAGACAAAATTTCAAAAAATTTTGCGAAAAACAACAATCTTCAGTTTAAGAGTGATTGTTTGAGGTGTATAGAAGGCATTTATTTTATTTTTAGAAATTTTAATTTTTCACATTTTTCCATGAAAAGTGCCAATACCCCCCCCTTTGGGTTCTAGGTGAAAATCTCACTCGACACAAATGTAATAAACTGTTTCCATGGTGTGTATTGTTGGTCATTTTCATGAAATAAAAAAAATAAAACCCAGAATAAATCCTGAAAGACAAGAAATGAGCATAAAAGATGCTTCAGCGCAAGTGTTAACGTTGCTAAAAGAGCCCAAGTTTCCAAAAATATTGCGAAAAACAGCAATCTTCTATTAAAAGAGTGAATGTTTGAGGTGTATAGAAGGCATTTTTTTCATTTTTAAAAATTTTAATTTTTCACATTTTTCCATGAAAAGTGCCAATACCTTTGGGTTCTAGGTGAAAATCTCACTAGACACAAATCAAACAAAAATGTTTCCATGGTGTGAATTGTTGTTCATTTTCATCAAATAAACAAAATAAAACCAAGAATAAATCCTGAAAGACAAGAAATGAGCATAAAAGATGCTTCAGCGCAAGTGTAAACGTTATTTAAAGGGCCAAAGTTTCCAAAAATATTGCGAAAAACAGCAATCTTCTATTAAAAGAGTGAATGTTTGAGGTGTATAGAAGGCATTTTTTTCATTTTTAGAAATTTTAATTTTTCACATTTTTCCATGAAAAGTGCCAATACCCCCCCCTTTGGGTTCTAGGTGAAAATCTCACTCGACACAAATCAAACAAAAATGTTTCCATGGTGTATATTGTTGTTCATTTTCAACAAATAAACAAAAAAAAACCCAGAATAAATCCGGAAAGACAAGAAATGAGCATAAAAGATGCTTCAGCGCAAGAGTTAACGTTGCTAAAAGAGCCCAAATTTCAAAAAATATTGCGAAAAACAGGAATCTTCTGTTTTAGAGTGAATGTTTGAGGTGTATAGAGGGCATTTTTTTCATTTTTAGAAATTTTAATTTTTCACATTTTTCCATGAAAAGTGCCAATACCCCCCCCTTTGGGTTCTAGGTGAAAATCTCACTCGACACAAATCAAACAAAAATGTTTCCATGTTGTGTATTGTTGTTCATTTTCATCAAATAAACAAAATAAAACCCAGAATAAATCCGGAATGACAAGAAATGAGCATAAAAGATGCTTCAGCGCTAGTGTTAACGTTGCTAAAAGAGCCCAAATTTCAAAAAATATTGCGAAAAACAGCAATCTTCTGTTAAAAGAGTGAATGTTTGAGGTGTATAGAAGGCATTTTTTTCATTTTTAGAAATTTTAATTTTTCACATTTTTCCTGGAAAAGTGCCAATACCCACCCTTTGGGTTCTAGGTGAAAATCTCACTCGCAACAAATCAAAAAAAAATGTTTCCATGGTGTGTATTGTTGTTCATTTTCATCAAATAAACAAAATAAAACCCAGAATAAATCCTGAATGACATGAAATGAGCATAAAAGATGCTTCAGCGCAAGTGTTAACGTTGCTAAAAGAGACAAAATTTCAAAAAATTTTGCGAAAAACAACAATCTTCTGTTTAAGAGTGATTGTTTGAGGTGTATAGAAGGCATTTATTTTATTTTTAGAAATTTTAATTTTTCACATTTTTCCATGAAAAGTGCCAATACCCCCCCCTTTGGGTTCTAGGTGAAAATCTCACTCGACACAAATGTAACAAAACTGTTTCCATGGTGTGTATTGTTGGTCATTTTCATGAAATAAAAAAAATAAAACCCAGAATAAATCCTGAAAGACAAGAAATGAGCATAAAAGATGCTTCAGCGCAAGTGTTAACGTTGCTAAAAGAGCCCAAGTTTCCAAAAATATTGCGAAAAACAGCAATCTTCTATTAAAAGAGTGAATGTTTGAGGTGTATAGAAGGCATTTTTTTCATTTTTAAAAATTTTAATTTTTCACATTTTTCCATGAAAAGTGCCAATACCCCCCCTTTGGGTTCTAGGTGAAAATCTCACTCGACACAAATCAAACAAAAATGTTTCCATGGTGTATATTGTTGTTCATTTTCATCAAATAAACAAAAAAAAACCCAGAATAAATCCGGAAAGACAAGAAATGAGCATAAAAGATGCTTCAGCGCAAGTGTTAACGTTGCTAAAAGAGCCCAAATTTAAAAAAATATTGCGAAAAACAGGAATCTTCTGTTTTAGAGTGAATGTTTGAGGTGTATAGAGGGCATTTTTTTCATTTTTAGAAATTTTAATTTTTCACATTTTTCCATGAAAAGTGCCAATACCCCCCCTTTGGGTTCTAGGTGAAAATCTCACTCGACACAAATCAAACAAAAATGTTTCCATGGTATGTATTGTTGTTCATTTTCATCAAATAAACAAAATAAAACCCAGAATAAATCCTGAAAAACAAGAAATGAGCATAAAAGATGCTTCAGCGCAGGTGTTAACGTTGCTAAAAGAGCCCAAATTTCAAAAAATATTGCGAAAAAAAGCAATCTTCTGTTAAAAGAGTGAATGTTTGAGGTGTATAGAAGGCATTTTTTTCATTTTTAGAAATTTTAATTTTTCACATTTTTCCATGAAAAGTGCCAATACCCCCCCCTTTGGGTTCCCCCCCCCTTTGGGTTCTAGGTGAAAATCTCACTCGACACAAATCAAACAAAAATGTTTCCATGGTGTGTATTGTTGTTCATTTTCATCAAATAAACAAAATAAAACCCAGAATAAATCCGGAATGACAAGAAATGAGCATAAAAGATGCTTCAGCGCTAGTGTTAACGTTGCTAAAAGAGCCCAAATTTCAAAAAATATTGCGAAAAACAGCAATCTTCTGTTAAAAGAGTGAATGTTTGAGGTGTATAGAAGGCATTTTTTTCATTTTTAGAAATTTTAATTTTTCACATTTTTCCTGGAAAAGTGCCCTTTGGGTTCTAGGTGAAAATCTCACTCGCAACAAATCAAAAAAAAATGTTTCCATGGTGTGTATTGTTGTTCATTTTCATCAAATAAACAAAATAAAACCCAGAATAAATCCTGAATGACAAGAAATGAGCATAAAAGATGCTTCAGCGCAAGTGTTAACGTTGCTAAAAGAGACAAAATTTCAAAAAATTTTGCGAAAAACAACAATCTTCTGTTTAAGAGTGATTGTTTGAGGTGTATAGAAGGCATTTATTTTATTTTTAGAAATTTTAATTTTTCACATTTTTCCATGAAAAGTGCCAATACCCCCCCCTTTGGGTTCTAGGTGAAAATCTCACTCGACAAAAATGTAACAAAACTGTTTCCATGGTGTGTATTGTTGGTCATTTTCATGAAATAAACGAAATAAAACCCAGAATAAATCCTGAAAGACAAGAAATGAGCATAAAAGATGCTTCAGCGCAAGTGTTAACGTTGCTAAAAGAGCCCAAGTTTCCAAAAATATTGCGAAAAACAGCAATCTTCTATTAAAAGAGTGAATGTTTGAGGTGTATAGAAGGCTTTTTTTTCATTTTTAGAAATTTTAATTTTTCACATTTTTCCATGAAAAGTGCCAATACCCCCCCTTTGGGTTCTAGGTGAAAATCTCACTCGAAACAAATCAAACAAAAATGTTTCCATGGTGTATATTGTTGTTCATTTTCATCAAATAAACAAAAAAAAACCCAGAATAAATCCGGAAAGACAAGAAATGAGCATAAAAGATGCTTCAGCGCAAGTGTTAACGTTGCTAAAAGAGCCCAAATTTAAAAAAATATTGCAAAAAACAGGAATCTTCTGTTTTAGAGTGAATGTTTGAGGTGTATAGAGGGCATTTTTTTCATTTTTAGAAATTTTAATTTTTCACATTTTTCCATGAAAAGTGCCAATACCCCCCCCTTTGGGTTCTAGGTGAAAATCTCACTCGACACAAATCAAACAAAAATGTTTCCATGGTGTGTATTGTTGTTCATTTTCATCAAATAAACAAAATAAAACCCAGAATAAATCCTGAAAGACAAGAAATGAGCATAAAAGATGCTTCAGCGCAAGTGTTAACGTTGCTAAAAGAGCCAAAATTTCAAAAAATATTGCGAAAAAAAACAATCTTCTGTTTTAGAGTGATTGTATGAGGTGTATAGAAGGCATTTATTTTATTTTTAGAAATTTTTATTTTTCACATTTTTCCATGAAAAGTGCCAATACCCCCCCCTTTGGGTTCTAGGTGAAAATCTCACTCAACAGAAATCAAACAAAAATGTTTCCATGGTGTGTATTGTTGTTCATTTTCATCAAATAAACAAAATAAAACCCAGAATAAATCCTGAAAAACAAGAAATGAGCATAAAAGATGCTTCAGCGCAAATGTTAACGTTGCTAAAAGAGCCCAAATTTCAAAAAATATTGCGAAAAACAGGAATCTTCTGTTTTAGAGTGAATATTTGAGGTGTATAGAAAGCATTTTTTTCATTTTTAGAAATTTTAATTTTTCACATTTTTCCATGAAAAGTGCCAATACCTTTGGGTTCTAGGTGAAAATCTCACTCGACAGAAATCAAACAAAAATGTTTCCATGGTGTGTATAGTTGTTCATTTTCATCAAATAAACAAAATAAAACCAAGAATAAATCCTGAAAGACAAGAAATGAGCATAAAAGATGCTTCAGCGCAAGTGTTAACGTTGCTAAAAGAGACAAAATTTCAAAAAATATTGCGAAAAACAACAATCTTCTGTTTAAGAGTGATTGTTTGAGGTGTATAGAAGGCATTTATTTTATTTTTAGAAATTTTAATTTTTCACATTTTTCCATGAAAAGTGCCAATACCCCCCCTTTGGGGTCTAGGTGAAAATCTCACTCGCAACAAATCAAAAAAAAATGTTTCCATGGTGTGTATTGTTGTTCATTTTCATCAAATAAACAAAATAAAACCCAGAATTAATCCTGAATGACAAGAAATGAGCATAAAAGATGCTTCAGCGCAAGTGTTAACGTTGCTAAAAGAGACAAAATTTCAAAAAATATTGCGAAAAACAACAATCTTCTGTTTAAGAGTGATTGTTTGAGGTGTATAGAAGGCATTTATTTTATTTTTAGAAATTTTAATTTTTCACATTTTTCCATGAAAAGTGCCAATACCCCCCCCTTTGGGGTCTAGGTGAAAATCTAACTCGACACAAATCAAACAAAAATGTTTCCATGGTGTGTATTGTTGTTCATTTTCATCAAATAAACAAAATAAAACCAAGAATAAATCCTGAAAGACAAGAAATGAGCATAAAAGATGCTTCAGCGCAAGTGTTAACGTTATTAAAAGAGCCCAAGTTTCCAAAAATATTGCGAAAAACAGCAATCTTCTATTAAAAGAGTGAATGTTTGAGGTGTATAGAAGGCATTTTTTTCATTTTTAGAAATTTTAATTTTTCACATTTTTCCATGAAAATACCAATACCCCCCCTTTGGGTTCTAGGTGAAAATCTCACTCGACACAAATCAAACAAAAATGTTTCCATGGTGTATATTGTTGTTCATTTTCATCAAATAAACAAAAAAAAACCCAGAATAAATCCGGAAAGACAAGAAATGAGCATAAAAGATGCTTCAGCGCAAGAGTTAACGTTGCTAAAAGAGCCCAAATTTCAAAAAATATTGCGAAAAACAGGAATCTTCTGTTTTAGAGTGAATGTTTGAGGTGTATAGAGGGCATTTTTTTCATTTTTAGAAATTTTAATTTTTCACATTTTTCCATGAAAAGTGCCAATACCCCCCCCTTTGGGTTCTAGGTGAAAATCTCACTCGAAACAAATCAAACAAAAATGTTTCCATGGTGTGTATTGTTGTTCATTTTCATCAAATAAACAAAATAAAACCCAGAATAAATCCTGAAAAACAAGAAATGAGCATAAAAGATGCTTCAGCGCAGGTGTTAACGTTGCTAAAAGAGCCCAAATTTCAAAAAATATTGCGAAAAAAAGCAATCTTCTGTTAAAAGAGTGAATGTTTGAGGTGTATAGAAGGCATTTTTTCCATTTTTAGAAATTTTAATTTTTCACATTTTTCCATGAAAAGTGCCAATACCCCCCCCTTTGGGTTCCCCCCCCCCTTTGGGTTCTAGGTGAAAATCTCACTCGACACAAATCAAACAAAAATGTTTCCATGGTGTGTATTGTTGTTCATTTTCATCAAATAAACAAAATAAAACCCAGAATAAATCCGGAATGACAAGAAATGAGCATAAAAGATGCTTCAGCGCTAGTGTTAACGTTGCTAAAAGAGCCCAAATTTCAAAAAATATTGCGAAAAACAGCAATCTTCTGTTAAAAGAGTGAATGTTTGAGGTGTATAGAAGGCATTTTTTTCATTTTTAGAAATTTTAATTTTTCACATTTTTCCTGGAAAAGTGCCAATACCCACCCTTTGGGTTCTAGGTGAAAATCTCACTCGCAACAAATCAAAAAAAAATGTTTCCATGGTGTGTATTGTTGTTCATTTTCATCAAATAAACAAAATAAAACCCAGAATAAATCCTGAATGACAAGAAATGAGCATAAAAGATGCTTCAGCGCAAGTGTTAACGTTGCTAAAAGAGACAAAATTTCAAAAAATTTTGCGAAAAACAACAATCTTCTGTTTAAGAGTGATTGTTTGAGGTGTATAGAAGGCATTTATTTTATTTTTAGAAATTTTAATTTTTCACATTTTTCCATGAAAAGTGCCAATACCCCCCCCTTTGGGTTCTAGGTGAAAATCTCACTCGACACAAATGTAACAAAACTGTTTCCATGGTGTGTATTGTTGGTCATTTTCATGAAATAAACAAAATAAAACCCAGAATAAATCCTGAAAGACAAGAAATGAGCATAAAAGATGCTTCAGCGCAAGTGTTAACGTTGCTAAAAGAGCCCAAGTTTCCAAAAATATTGCGAAAAACAGCAATCTTCTATTAAAAGAGTGAATGTTTGAGGTGTATAGAAGGCATTTTTTTCATTTTTAGAAATTTTAATTTTTCACATTTTTCCATGAAAAGTGCCAATACCCCCCCTTTGGGTTCTAGGTGAAAATCTCACTCGACACAAATCAAACAAAAATGTTTCCATGGTGTATATTGTTGTTCATTTTCATCAAATAAACAAAAAAAACCCAGAATAAATCCGGAAAGACAAGAAATGAGCATAAAAGATGCTTCAGCGCAAGTGTTAACGTTGTTAAAAGAGCCCAAATTTAAAAAAATATTGCGAAAAACAGGAATCTTCTGTTTTAGAGTGAATGTTTGAGGTGTATAGAGGGCATTTTTTTCATTTTTAGAAATTTTAATTTTTCACATTTTTCCATGAAAAGTGCCAATACCCCCCCCTTTGGGTCCTAGGTGAAAATCTCACTCGACACAAATCAAACAAAAATGTTTCCATGGTGTGTATTGTTGTTCATTTTCATCAAATAAACAAAATAAAACCCAGAATAAATCCTGAAAGACAAGAAATGAGCATAAAAGATGCTTCAGCGCAAGTGTTAACGTTGCTAAAAGAGCCAAAATTTCAAAAAATATTGCGAAAAAAAACAATCTTCTGTTTTAGAGTGATTGTTTGAGGTGTATAGAAGGCATTTATTTTATTTTTAGAAATTTTTATTTTTCACATTTTTCCATGAAAAGTGCCAATACCCCCCCCTTTGGGTTCTAGGTGAAAATCTCACTCAACAGAAATCAAACAAAAATGTTTCCATGGTGTGTATTGTTGTTCATTTTCATCAAATAAACAAAATAAAACCCAGAATAAATCCTGAAAAACAAGAAATGAGCATAAAAGATGCTTCAGCGCAAATGTTAACGTTGCTAAAAGAGCCCAAATTTCAAAAAATATTGCGAAAAACAGGAATCTTCTGTTTTAGAGTGAATATTTGAGGTGTATAGAAAGCATTTTTTTCATTTTTAGAAATTTTAATTTTTCACATTTTTCCATGAAAAGTGCCAATACCTTTGGGTTCTAGGTGAAAATCTCACTCGACAGAAATCAAACAAAAATGTTTCCATGGTGTGTATAGTTGTTCATTTTCATCAAATAAACAAAATAAAACCAAGAATAAATCCTGAAAGACAAGAAATGAGCATAAAAGATGCTTCAGCGCAAGTGTTAACGTTACTAAAAGAGCCCAAATTTCAAAAAATATTGCAAAAAACAGCAATCTTCTGTTTTAGAGTGAATGTTTGAGGTGTATAGAGGGCATTTTTTTCATTTTTAGAAATTTTAATTTTTCACATTTTTCCATGAAAAGTGCCAATACCCCCCCCTTTGGGTTCTAGGTGAAAATCTCACTCGAAACAAATCAAACAAAAATGTTTCCATGGTGTGTTTTGTTGTTCATTTTCATCAAATAAACAAAATAAAACCCAGAATAAATCCTGAAAAACAAGAAATGAGCATAAAAGATGCTTCAGCGCAGGTGTTAACGTTGCTAAAAGAGCCCAAATTTCAAAAAATATTGCGAAAAAAAGCAATCTTCTGTTAAAAGAGTGAATGTTTGAGGTGTATAGAAGGCATTTTTTCCATTTTTAGAAATTTTAATTTTTCACATTTTTCCATGAAAAGTGCCAATACCCCCCCCTTTGGGTTCCCCCCCCCTTTGGGTTCTAGGTGAAAATCTCACTCGACACAAATCAAACAAAAATGTTTCCATGGTGTGTATTGTTGTTCATTTTCATCAAATAAACAAAATAAAACCCAGAATAAATCCGGAATGACAAGAAATGAGCATAAAAGATGCTTCAGCGCTAGTGTTAACGTTGCTAAAAGAGCCCAAATTTCAAAAAATATTGCGAAAAACAGCAATCTTCTGTTAAAAGAGTGAATGTTTGAGGTGTATAGAAGGCATTTTTTTCATTTTTAGAAATTTTAATTTTTCACATTTTTCCTGGAAAAGTGCCAATACCCACCCTTTGGGTTCTAGGTGAAAATCTCACTCGCAACAAATCAAAAAAAAATGTTTCCATGGTGTGTATTGTTGTTCATTTTCATCAAATAAACAAAATAAAACCCAGAATAAATCCTGAATGACAAGAAATGAGCATAAAAGATGCTTCAGCGCAAGTGTTAACGTTGCTAAAAGAGACAAAATTTCAAAAAATTTTGCGAAAAACAACAATCTTCTGTTTAAGAGTGATTGTTTGAGGTGTATAGAAGGCATTTATTTTATTTTTAGAAATTTTAATTTTTCACATTTTTCCATGAAAAGTGCCAATACCCCCCCCTTTGGGTTCTAGGTGAAAATCTCACTCGACACAAATGTAACAAAACTGTTTCCATGGTGTGTATTGTTGGTCATTTTCAAGAAATAAACAAAATAAAACCCAGAATAAATCCTGAAAGACAAGAAATGAGCATAAAAGATGCTTCAGCGCAAGTGTTAACGTTGCTAAAAGAGCCCAAGTTTCCAAAAATATTGCGAAAAACAGCAATCTTCTATTAAAAGAGTGAATGTTTGAGGTGTATAGAAGGCATTTTTTTCATTTTTAGAAATTTTAATTTTTCACATTTTTCCATGAAAAGTGCCAATACCCCCCCTTTGGGTTCTAGGTGAAAATCTCACTCGACACAAATCAAACAAAAATGTTTCCATGGTGTATATTGTTGTTCATTTTCATCAAATAAACAAAAAAAACCCAGAATAAATCCGGAAAGACAAGAAATGAGCATAAAAGATGCTTCAGCGCAAGTATTAACGTTGTTAAAAGAGCCCAAATTTAAAAAAATATTGCGAAAAACAGGAATCTTCTGTTTTAGAGTGAATGTTTGAGGTGTATAGAGGGCATTTTTTTCATTTTTAGAAATTTTAATTTTTCACATTTTTCCATGAAAAGTGCCAATACCCCCCCCTTTGGGTCCTAGGTGAAAATCTCACTCGACACAAATCAAACAAAAATGTTTCCATGGTGTGTATTGTTGTTCATTTTCATCAAATAAACAAAATAAAACCCAGAATAAATCCTGAAAGACAAGAAATGAGCATAAAAGATGCTTCAGCGCAAGTGTTAACGTTGCTAAAAGAGCCAAAATTTCAAAAAATATTGCGAAAAAAAACAATCTTCTGTTTTAGAGTGATTGTTTGAGGTGTATAGAAGGCATTTATTTTATTTTTAGAAATTTTTATTTTTCACATTTTTCCATGAAAAGTGCCAATACCCCCCCTTTGGGTTCTAGGTGAAAATCTCACTCAACAGAAATCAAACAAAAATGTTTCCATGGTGTGTATTGTTGTTCATTTTCATCAAATAAACAAAATAAAACCCAGAATAAATCCTGAAAAACAAGAAATGAGCATAAAAGATGCTTCAGCGCAAATGTTAACGTTGCTAAAAGAGCCCAAATTTCAAAAAATATTGCGAAAAACAGGAATCTTCTGTTTTAGAGTGAATATTTGAGGTGTATAGAAAGCATTTTTTTCATTTTTAGAAATTTTAATTTTTCACATTTTTCCATGAAAAGTGCCAATACCTTTGGGTTCTAGGTGAAAATCTCACTCGACAGAAATCAAACAAAAATGTTTCCATGGTGTGTATAGTTGTTCATTTTCATCAAATAAACAAAATAAAACCAAGAATAAATCCTGAAAGACAAGAAATGAGCATAAAAGATGCTTCAGCGCAAGTGTTAACGTTACTAAAAGAGCCCAAATTTCAAAAAATATTGCAAAAAACAGCAATCTTCTGTTAAAAGAGTGAATGTTTGAGGTGTATAGAAGGCATTTTTTTCATTTTTAGAAATTTTAATTTTTCACATTTTTCCAGGAAAAGTGCCAATACCCACCCTTTGGGTTCTAGGTGAAAATCTCACTCGCAACAAATCAAAAAAAAATGTTTCCATGGTGTGTATTGTTGTTCATTTTCATCAAATAAACAAAATAAAACCCAGGATAAATCCTGAATGACAAGAAATGAGCATAAAAGATGCTTCAGCGCAAGTGTTAACGTTGCTAAAAGAGACAAAATTTCAAAAAATATTGCGAAAAACAACAATCTTCTGTTTAAGAGTGATTGTTTGAGGTGTATAGAAGGCATTTATTTTATTTTTAGAAATTTTAATTTTTCACACTTTTCCATGAAAAGTACCAATACCCCCCCCTTTGGGTTCTAGGTGAAAATCTCACTCGACACAAATCAAACAAAAATGTTTCCATGGTGTGTATTGTTGTTCATTTTCATCAAATAAACGAAATAAAACCCAGAATAAATCCGGAAAGACAAGAAATGAGCATAAAAGATGCTTCAGCGCAAATGTTAACGTTGCTAAAAGAGCCCAAATTTCAAAAAATATTGCGAAAAACAGGAATCTTCTGTTTTAGAGTGAATATTTGAGGTGTATAGAAAGCATTTTTTTCATTTTTAGAAATTTTAATTTTTCACATTTTTCCATGAAAAGTGCCAATACCTTTGGGTTCTAGGTGAAAATCTCACTCGACAGAAATCAAACAAAAATGTTTCCATGGTGTGTATAGTTGTTCATTTTCATCAAATAAACAAAATAAAACCCAGAATAAATCCTGAAAAACAAGAAATGAGCATAAAAGATGCTTCAGCGCAAGTGTTAACGTTGCTTTAAGAGCCCAAATTTCAAAAAATATTGCGAAAAACAACAATCTTCTGTTTTAGAGTGATTGTTTGAGGTGTATAGAAGGCATTTATTTTATTTTTAGAAATTTTAATTTTTCACATTTTTCCATGAAAAGTGCCAATACCCCCCCCTTTGGGTTCTAGGTGAAAATCTCACTCGACACAAATGTAACAAAACTGTTTCCATGGTGTGTATTGTTGGTCATTTTCATGAAATAAACAAAATAAAACCCAGAATAAATCCTGAAAGACAAGAAATGAGCATAAAAGATGCTTCAGCGCAAGTGTTAACGTTGCTAAAAGAGCCCAAGTTTCCAAAAATATTGCGAAAAACAGCAATCTTCTATTAAAAGAGTGAATGTTTGAGGTGTATAGAAGGCATTTTTTTCATTTTTAGAAATTTTAATTTTTCACATTTTTCCATGAAAAGTGCCAATACCCCCCTTTGGGTTCTAGGTGAAAATCTCCCTCGACACAAATCAAACAAAAATGTTTCCATGGTGTATATTGTTGTTCATTTTCATCAAATAAACAAAAAAAACCCAGAATAAATCCGGAAAGACAAGAAATGAGCATAAAAGATGCTTCAGCGCAAGTGTTAACGTTGCTAAAAGAGCCCAAATTTAAAAAAATATTGCGAAAAACAGGAATCTTCTGTTTTAGAGTGAATGTTTGAGGTGTATAGAGGGCATTTTTTTCATTTTTAGAAATTTTAATTTTTCACATTTTTCCATGAAAAGTGCCAATACCCCCCCCTTTGGGTTCTAGGTGAAAATCTCATTCGACACAAATCAAACAAAAATGTTTCCATGGTGTGTATTGTTGTTCATTTTCATCAAATAAACAAAATAAAACCCAGAATAAATCCTGAAAGACAAGAAATGAGCATAAAAGATGCTTCAGCGCAAGTGTTAACGTTGCTAAAAGAGCAAAATTTCAAAAAATATTGCGAAAAAAAACAATCTTCTGTTTTAGAGTGATTGTTTGAGGTGTATAGAAGGCATTTATTTTATTTTTAGAAATTTTTATTTTTCACATTTTTCCATGAAAAGTGCCAATACCCCCCCCTTTGGGTTCTAGGTGAAAATCTCACTCAACAGAAATCAAACAAAAATGTTTCCATGGTGTGTATTGTTGTTCATTTTCATCAAATAAACAAAATAAAACCCAGAATAAATCCTGAATGACAAGAAATGAGCATAAAAGATGCTTCAGCGCAAATGTTAACGTTGCTAAAAGAGCCCAAATTTCAAAAAATATTGCGAAAAACAGGAATCTTCTGTTTTAGAGTGAATATTTGAGGTGTATAGAAAGCATTTTTTTCATTTTTAGAAATTTTAATTTTTCACATTTTTCCATGAAAAGTGCCAATACCTTTGGGTTCTAGGTGAAAATCTCACTCGGCAGAAATCAAACAAAAATGTTTCCATGGAGTGTGTATAGTTGTTCATTTTCATCAAATAAACAAAATAAAACCAAGAATAAATCCTGAAAGACAAGAAATGAGCATAAAAGATGCTTCAGCGCAAGTGTTAACGTTACTAAAAGAGCCCAAATTTCAAAAAATATTGCAAAAAACAGCAATCTTCTGTTAAAAGAGTGAATGTTTGAGGTGTATAGAAGGCATTTTTTTCATTTTTAGAAATTTTAATTTTTCACATTTTTCCAGGAAAAGTGCCAATACCCACCCTTTGGGTTCTAGGTGAAAATCTCACTCGCAACAAATCAAAAAAAAATGTTTCCATGGTGTGTATTGTTGTTCATTTTCATCAAATAAACAAAATAAAACCCAGAATAAATCCTGAATGACAAGAAATGAGCATAAAAGATGCTTCAGCGCAAGTGTTAACGTTGCTAAAAGAGACAAAATTTCAAAAAATATTACGAAAAACAACAATCTTCTGTTTAAGAGTGATTGTTTGAGGTGTATAGAAGGCATTTATTTTATTTTTAGAAATTTTAATTTTTCACATTTTTCCATGAAAAGTGCCAATACCCCCCCCTTTGGGGTCTAGGTGAAAATCTAACTCGACACAAATCAAACAAAAATGTTTCCATGGTGTGTATTGTTGTTCATTTTCATCAAATAAACAAAATAAAACCAAGAATAAATCCTGAAAGACAAGAAATGAGCATAAAAGATGCTTCAGCGCAAGTGTTAACGTTATTAAAAGAGCCCAAGTTTCCAAAAATATTGCGAAAAACAGCAATCTTCTATTAAAAGAGTGAATGTTTGAGGTGTATAGAAGGCATTTTTTTCATTTTTAGAAATTTTAATTTTTCACATTTTTCCATGAAAAGTGCCAATACCCCCCCTTTGGGTTCTAGGTGAAAATCTCACTCGACACAAATCAAACAAAAATGTTTCCATGGTGTATATTGTTGTTCATTTTCATCAAATAAACAAAAAAAAACCCAGAATAAATCCGGAAAGACAAGAAATGAGCATAAAAGATGCTTCAGCGCAAGAGTTAGCGTTGCTAAAAGAGCCCAAATTTCAAAAAATATTGCGAAAAACAACAATCTTCTGTTTTAGAGTGAATGTTTGAGGTGTATAGAGGTCATTTTTTTCATTTTTAGAAGTTTTAATTTTTCACATTTTTCCATGAAAAGTGCCAATACCCCCACCTTTGGGTTCTAGGTGAAAATCTCACTCGACACAAATCAAACAAAAATGTTTCCATGGTGTGTATTGTTGTTCATTTTCATCAAATAAACAAAATAAAACCCAGAATAAATCCTGAAAAACAAGAAATGAGCATAAAAGATGCTTCAGCGCAGGTGTTAACGTTGCTAAAAGAGCCCAAATTTCAAAAAATATTGCGAAAAAAAGCAATCTTCTGTTAAAAGAGTGAATGTTTGAGGTGTATAGAAGGCATTTTTTTCATTTTTAGAAATTTTAATTTTTCACATTTTTCCATGAAAAGTGCCAATACCCCCCCCTTTGGGTTCCCCCCCCTTTGGGTTCTAGGTGAAAATCTCACTCGACACAAATCAAACAAAAATGTTTCCATGGTGTGTATTGTTGTTCATTTTCATCAAATACACAAAATAAAACCCAGAATAAATCCGGAATGACAAGAAATGAGCATAAAAGATGCTTCAGCGCTAGTGTTAACGTTGCTAAAAGAGCCCAAATTTCAAAAAATATTGCGAAAAACAGCAATCTTCTGTTAAAAGAGTGAATGTTTGAGGTGTATAGAAGGCATTTTTTTCATTTTTAGAAATTTTAATTTTTCACATTTTTCCTGGAAAAGTGCCAATACCCACCCTTTGGGTTCTAGGTGAAAATCTCACTCGCAACAAATAAAAAAAAAATGTTTCCATGGTGTGTATTGTTGTTCATTTTCATCAAATAAACAAAATAAAACCCAGAATAAATCCTGAATGACAAGAAATGAGCATAAAAGATGCTTCAGCGCAAGTATTAACGTTGCTAAAAGAGACAAAATTTAAAAAAATTTTGCGAAAAACAACAATCTTCTGTTTAAGAGTGATTGTTTGAGGTGTATAGAAGGCATTTATTTTATTTTTAGAAATTTTAATTTTTCACATTTTTCCATGAAAAGTGCCAATACCCCCCCCTTTGGGTTCTAGGTGAAAATCTCACTCAACAGAAATCAAACAAAAATGTTTCCATGGTGTGTATTGTTGTTCATTTTCATCAAATAAACAAAATAAAACCCAGAATAAATCCTGAAAAACAAGAAATGAGCATAAAAGATGCTTCAGCGCAAATGTTAACGTTGCTAAAAGAGCCCAAATTTCAAAAAATATTGCGAAAAACAGGAATTATCTGTTTTAGAGTGAATATTTGAGGTGTATAGAAAGATTTTTTTTCATTTTTAGAAATTTTAATTTTTCACATTTTTCCATGAAAAGTGCCAATACCCCCCCCTGGGTGAGGGTTGCGTCGGTAAATACTTGGATTACTTCTGTGGGCTGTGGTAAATACACTTTCTTTTCAAAGATGTCGGCTTGAAGTGCCGCTTGCCAGTAAGTGTCATTGCGCTGGTACACCTGGGAAATCATGAACGTGGGTAGTCTCAGAATCCAGGCGATCCATGCGAGGTATCCCGCCGCTTTTGGGATGTCTAGTTGTCTTAAACGGGTGAGGATTGGTATGAGTGAGCGCACCCTGTTAATGGCCTTTCTTGTTAATTGCAATGACTGCTGCTGGCCCCGGGACCTCACGACCGATTTTGTTTCCAACTGCCCACTCGCCCGCGCCCACCCGGTAATATACCCACGCGACCAATATGGCCGGCGGGTACATTAACGAGTAGGCACGGCCCGAGAGGGCTCGTCGGCCAAATTTTCGGTCGTGGGGACCCAGGACCAGGTCACCAATTGTGACTGTATTTCTTTAATGCAATTAAAATACATTTGGAACAGAATCGGTCGCGTTCGGAAAACAATTCCAGATCCGCGCCGTAAAGTGTAGTAACAAACAGAATTATCAACATTAATATTAACACATACATTGTTCAAGTTCAAGTCGTTCAAAAGTAACAAAGTCTCTTGTAAACCATATAAGGCTGAAAATGTTTCAGCTTCGTTTATGTGCCAACCTTGAGGAATTGCGAAGGCTCTTGAGATGTTCCACCGTGGAATAGCAACCCCCCCCTGGGTGAGGGTTGCGTCGGTAAATACTTGGATTACTTCTGTGGGCTGTGGTAAATACACTTTCTTTTCAAAGATGTCGGCTTGAAGTGCCGCTTGCCAGTAAGTGTCATTGCGCTGGTACACCTGGGAAATCATGAACGTGGGTAGTCTCAGAATCCAGGCGATCCATGCGAGGTATCCCGCCGCTTTTGGGATGTCTAGTTGTCTTAAACGGGTGAGGATTGGTATGAGTGAGCGCACCCTGTTAATGGCCTTTCTTGTTAATTGCAATGAATCAAGAGTTGGAAACAAAATCGGTCGTGAGGTCCCGGGGCCAGCAGCAGCACTTCCATGCCCAAAACGCGATCACAGTGTGACCCCCGTTCAGACCCTCACTCCGATCTAAGGGAACCCCAGTCAGAGGATTTGTTCCAGACCCAGGAGATCATAGAGGAATCACAGCATATCCTGGAGACATCAACAAGCTCAACAAACACCATGGCTTCACAAGATCCAGATTTGAATACCAAGGTGAATGAGATAGCCGGCCAACTAGCCCGCATAACTGAGATTCTACACCAACGCGGGGTTCCGGGTGCAACCCTCATCCCCAGCTTCGCCGCGCTCTTACCTGATTCCGCCTCCGCGGGCATGGATCCTCCCCAAGAGGCTGAGGTACTTCAACTTTTTACTTCCCTTAAGACTAATATTTCCAGCCACCGATTGAAAGCCAGAGATGTGCACGAAATAAACCTGGTGCTTACCATGGCCTCTGGGTGGGAGCACCTCTCCCACATACAACAAAAATCCCTATATAATAGGGCACGGATTTTGCTGGCCGTGGCCACCATTGGTTGGGGAGACGCTCTCCGCATCACAACAGAAGCTCCAGTCAACCTACTGCATCTTCCTCCGGGCTTCATACTGTCCCAGAGCGCCCCGACACCACCAACGCAGCCACCAGCCTACCAGCAGGGATACCAGCCCTTTCGACAAGCCCCACCTCGTCAACGGGGCCGAGGCCGGGGATCCCGAAGAGGCCCCAGAAATCCACCTGCCTGAGGCCTCCCTCTCCTCCGGCCAGGAAATCCTGCTCCGCTGGGCGGCCTCCGGGGAGCCAGAGGATCCGGCAGCCTGGGAAGAGTCCTCTTCGGAGGACGGTGCTTCGTCAGTCGATCCTGAAGAAGATAACAACCAAGACTCAGGTCTCGAAGATGACGACCCCGAATCGGACGCCTGGAGGTGGCGGCCGATCCGAGACGACACCGAGCCCCAAGGCCCGGACATCAACGAAGCGGAGGCGGACGCCATCTCGCTCCCCGACCCGGAGGACGAGGACACGGAATTAGCGGCGCAACTCAGCGTCCCGGCGGTCCGCCCAATCTTGCCTTTCCGCTACACTAAGAAGGTAAATGAAACCATCTCAAGGGTGGGCGCCAGCCTCCCCAAACCCCGGGGCGCTCCGTTCCTCAGCTCCCGGACTAGACCCAGTGCTGTTATGGATAAGTTCATTCACGAGTTCCTCAGTGCTGGTATTATAATTAAGTGGCCGATAAAGTGTGCCTTCAGATGTTTCACAGTGCCCAAACCGGATGGAAATTCGCGCTTCATTCAGGACCTCAGCCCGTGGACTCCCCACGTTAGGAAACCGAAATTCTCGCTACTGGGCCCAGCCAGGGCAATCGCCCTCATACCCAGAAATAGCTACATGATAAAGATAGACCTTGCCAGCGCCTTTTATCAGATCCAGATCAACGTTCACCACTGGAAATACTACGGCATCCGGTACCGCGACGAGTCCTTTGCCTTCACCCGCCTGCCCATGGGCCATCCCCTCAGTCCCGCCATCCTCCAGCGATGGGCTGAAGACGTTATGCTCCTCGTCAAAAGAAAATTTAATATTGACTCTGTAATTTATCTGGACGATTGGCTCCTTTACAGTCAACAGAAATTATGCGGCTACCAGATAGGTAATTATCTCGAGAATACCCTGGGAATTACCATAAATTTCCCCAAGTCAACCATGGTCTCGACCCAAAGACTAATTTACCTGGGCGTGCACATCGACACCGAGGAGCAGTCATTGCAATTAACAAGAAAGGCCATTAACAGGGTGCGCTCACTCATACCAATCCTCACCCGTTTAAGACAACTAGACATCCCAAAAGCGGCGGGATACCTCGCATGGATCGCCTGGATTCTGAGACTACCCACGTTCATGATTTCCCAGGTGTACCAGCGCAATGACACTTACTGGCAAGCGGCACTTCAAGCCGACATCTTTGAAAAGAAAGTGTATTTACCACAGCCCACAGAAGTAATCCAAGTATTTACCGACGCAACCCTCACCCAGGGGGGGGTTGCTATTCCACGGTGGAACATCTCAAGAGCCTTCGCAATTCCTCAAGGTTGGCACATAAACGAAGCTGAAACATTTTCAGCCTTATATGGTTTACAAGAGACTTTGTTACTTTTGAACGACTTGAACTTGAACAATGTATGTGTTAATATTAATGTTGATAATTCTGTTTGTTACTACACTTTACGGCGCGGATCTGGAATTGTTTTCCGAACGCGACCGATTCTGTTCCAAATGTATTTTAATTGCATTAAAGAAATACAGTCACAATTGGTGACCTGGTCCTGGGTCCCCACGACCGAAAATTTGGCCGACGAGCCCTCTCGGGCCGTGCCTACTCGTTAATGTACCCGCCGGCCATATTGGTCGCGTGGGTATATTACCGGGTGGGCGCGGGCGAGTGGGCAGTTGGAAACAAAATCTGCTGCTGGCCCCGGGACCTCACGACCGATTTTGTTTCCAACTGCCCACTCGCCCGCGCCCACCCGGTAATATACCCACGCGACCAATATGGCCGGCGGGTACATTAACGAGTAGGCACGGCCCGAGAGGGCTCGTCGGCCAAATTTTCGGTCGTGGGGACCCAGGACCAGGTCACCAATTGTGACTGTATTTCTTTAATGCAATTAAAATACATTTGGAACAGAATCGGTCGCGTTCGGAAAACAATTCCAGATCCGCGCCGTAAAGTGTAGTAACAAACAGAATTATCAACATTAATATTAACACATACATTGTTCAAGTTCAAGTCGTTCAAAAGTAACAAAGTCTCTTGTAAACCATATAAGGCTGAAAATGTTTCAGCTTCGTTTATGTGCCAACCTTGAGGAATTGCGAAGGCTCTTGAGATGTTCCACCGTGGAATAGCAACCCCCCCCTGGGTGAGGGTTGCGTCGGTAAATACTTGGATTACTTCTGTGGGCTGTGGTAAATACACTTTCTTTTCAAAGATGTCGGCTTGAAGTGCCGCTTGCCAGTAAGTGTCATTGCGCTGGTACACCTGGGAAATCATGAACGTGGGTAGTCTCAGAATCCAGGCGATCCATGCGAGGTATCCCGCCGCTTTTGGGATGTCTAGTTGTCTTAAACGGGTGAGGATTGGTATGAGTGAGCGCACCCTGTTAATGGCCTTTCTTGTTAATTGCAATGACTGCTCCTCGGTGTCGATGTGCACGCCCAGGTAAATTAGTCTTTGGGTCGAGACCATGGTTGACTTGGGGAAATTTATGGTAATTCCCAGGGTATTCTCGAGATAATTACCTATCTGGTAGCCGCATAATTTCTGTTGACTGTAAAGGAGCCAATCGTCCAGATAAATTACAGAGTCAATATTAAATTTTCTTTTGACGAGGAGCATAACGTCTTCAGCCCATCGCTGGAGGATGGCGGGACTGAGGGGATGGCCCATGGGCAGGCGGGTGAAGGCAAAGGACTCGTCGCGGTACCGGATGCCGTAGTATTTCCAGTGGTGAACGTTGATCTGGATCTGATAAAAGGCGCTGGCAAGGTCTATCTTTATCATGTAGCTATTTCTGGGTATGAGGGCGATTGCCCTGGCTGGGCCCCGGGACCTCTGCGGTTCCTGAAACAAGGATCAGGTGGAGCAGTTCACGCACTTGGGTAGTATTTTAGAGATAAATGGATAAAGTGGCGGGAAATGAGAAGAAGGGCTGCATTAGCAAAAATAATTAGCAAGAAGATAACTAATGACAGGTACAATAAATAAAGATGTTGTAAAAAGATCAATTAAGGCTTTAATATGGAGCGTAGGGCTGTGTGGGACTGAAATTAGGGCTTCGAATAAGAGGATGAGCGTGAAAATTATTTTGTTCATATATGAAAACGATCCCCCTTCAAGGTTTAATATAAAAATAAATCAAATGTATCAATTTAAATTCATGCAAAAACTTTTATTGAAAAAATACTTTGCTTGCCTGAACTTTTTTCCTGCCTCCGCGATTCCGCCTTCCCCACCTCTCCTGTTTTCGTCCTTTATGTGTGCTCCTATCCCTTTTCCACGTATCTATTTCCATGTGAATGTATATTTATACGCATACATATGTCCAATGGGTAGAGCGTTGCTGACCGGAGGGTCCCGGGTTCGATTCCCGGGCAAGGCACTCCGGGCACCTGCAGCTCCACCCAAGCTATGTGATTTTTCGGGTATCAGATCTTCCTGGGAAACCATAACCGGCACAGGGAAAGGATCTGGCCCCCCTACCCTGATGTGTGAATTTTCACACGCCGTATAGGGCTTAGTACTGGGTGAACTCTACCATCACCTACTAAACCGACCTTCGGGTTGATTACTGTGTTTATGGTTAAGAAATAACGTGTGAGTGTTCTTCTTTTTTGTGTTTCTATATTGTGCGTTACTGTGTATTGTACTCTTTATATATATATATATATATATATATATATATATATATATATATATATATATATATATATATATATATATATATATATATATATATATATGCATCCATATAAAATAAAATTTATACACATATGCAAGTAAAATAGTGCAAGTCAAAATGTAATTATTCATCTCCGCAATTTAATTCTCTCAAATAAAATTTCTCTCAAAAGTAATTTCTCTCCACACTTTTGTGAGGCATCTTTCATTCCATGGGACTTTATATTACCCTGAAAAAAAGTACTTGTTACTCCGAGCAGAAATGTTTATCTTAACTTGTGACTTTATCTGGACTTGAATAAATCCCAATCGTCAAATCGTTACAAGACTCTAATCACACATTTTAACTTTGCTAACTTTCATAATGTCAAAAAAAGAATTTAATCCCGGCGCGGCTCGCCAGGCGAGCAACGCATACGCCTGCTGACCAAAAAGTCACAACTTTGAGTCCCGTCTCGGGTATGGGTATTGTGTCGACCCTTGTGGCTCTGGCCCTGGAAAACTTAGTGACAAGGCAAAGACTTATCGGGATCCAAGGGGCAATAGCTAAGCTATCTCTCGATTTTTACCATTATTATCACAAGTGTAACTAAAAGCAGCCAAATACGTGCATCTACGAGGGTAATCCCAAAAGTAAGGTCTCCAATTTTTTAGAAATAGAAAAAAAACCATTAATTTCCTATGATATATACATCATTTTAAAGAATGATTAATTATCAGTTTTTCCACATAGATGCCATTTCGGTCGATGCATTTTTGTAAACGCTGTGACAGTTTTTGTATGCCCATGTCGTACCAGCTCGCCGCCATGTCCTTGACGAAATGTTGAACTTAATCTTTCACCTCTTCGTCGGAGCTGCATCGCCTTCCGGCCAAATGTTCTTTCAAGTTAGGGTACGGGTGAAAGTCGCTGGGGGCCAAGTTCGGACTCTAGGGTGGGTGGTTGACAATGTCCCAACCAGGGTCTTGCAGGAGAGCGACGGTTTGGCGGGCAACGCGTGGGCGAGCGTTGTCGTGGTGAATGCATACGCCCCGTTCAAATTCCTCTTCTTCGGTTCTGAATTACCCGTATGAATTTTTTCAATGTTTCACAGTGCCTGTCAGCGTTTATTGTGGTCCCAGCAGGCATGAAGTCGACCAACAATACCCCTTTCCGATCCCAAAACACAGTGGCCATGACTTCACCGTTAGACTTTGTTTGTTTGAATTTTCGCGGCTTGGGCGAAGAGGGATGCCGCCACTCACGTGATTGTCATTTGGTCTCAAGTGTGAAGTGTGCCCAGGTTTCATAGCCCGTGAACATCGAGTCCAAAAATCTATCCTTTTCATCTGCATAGCGGCGAAGAAATTCACATGAAGGTCATTCATGGCGGCGAGTTGGTATGACATGGGCAAACAAAAACTGTCACAGCATTTGCAAAAATGCATCGACCGAAATGGCGATTATATAGAAAAATAGATAATTAGTCAATATTTTAAATGAAATATATATCATAGAAAATCAATGGTTTCTTTCTATTTCTAAAAACTTGGAGACCTTACTTTTGGGATTGACCTTATAGTCGGCAGGCATAAAAGTTCAGATAGCTAGGCGTCACATAATAAACCTGCACACAATAAACTCAATTCTTTGTGCATTCTACCTCCCTTAATTCCATCCAACATGAATGTTCTCTTCCTCTCTCTACCCCCTCGGCTGTAAATCCTTGGCTGACTTGCCAAATAAATATTGATCATCCGCAAACCCAACCGATTTTATTAAAAATTTCCAACCGACTTCCATTCCCACCTCCAGTTCTTATAATCTTCTTACTTTTAGCATTTCCTCCATATTTACGTTGAATAGTACAGGTGATAATGGACAGCCCTGCCTTACACAGACAGTCTCCCAAACACCGCCTTAACCGACTGCCACAATCACCGTAGCAGTCTGTGAGATATGCGCAGGTTACTCTGACATTTCACGAAATGAAAAAATGTATACTTTTCGCATAACCGCGAAACCGGTACGAGTATCAGCATAACAATATCGTCATACGGAATAACCGACCTTCAACTTAACCACTTATTCTTGAAACCTCTCCTTCCTTATTCCCTTCCCCTCCGTCTTATGCTTTTCCCCTATCCCTTCCCAAGGCAACCTTCAAATGGTCACGTCCACGGCCCCGGATGAAAACACCGCTCCGGTCTTTCTCTTATACGAATATAAAGAGTGACGCAAAATAATTAACGATATCGAAACTGATGTCGAAATTATTATATAGAAACAGGATAGTGGAATAGAATTACGAGGGTGGTCTGAAAAGTTTCCGACCTAACAAAGATACGAGACATTTTTTCTGAAATTTTTGAGTTCAGAAACTTTGCAGACCACCCATTTATTTGTGAAATGAATGCAAAGGTTATTCCACCAAATGTTCGGATATACAACACAGTAAAAGAAGTGCTAGGAATGGCGGGGAAAGGGGAGGGGATTACTGAGAGATATCCGAAGGGGGCGGGAAAGGTGGGCTCAGAGCATTTGTTGTTGGAATGTAAAATGCAACGAAAGTCGGGAGGACTTAAGGCAAGCGAGTTAGAGGAAGGAAAAACAGGTATGTTGGATTTGATGCAGGAAAATAGAATGTATACGCAATTGAAGAAGGGTTTATTATAATGTGAGGCTCTATTTACTATCTACACAGTACCCTTTAAACCACCGCTAGGGCGCGTGGCAGGGGGTTGGGAGCTGAAAATGTGATGAAAAAGTCGAAGATAAATGTTATCTGTCGTTGGTTAGGCATCATTTAGAATATGCTGCCAGTATATGGGATCCTCATAAAGTTGGCTAGATTGCCGCATTGGATCGCGTGCAGCGTAGATGAGCTAGATTTGTAAAACGCCGTCATGATAAACAGACTAGCGAATCCTAAATATTAGTGGAGCTAGGCTGGGAATTACATTCGGAGCGAAGGTCAAATTAATTAAATCTCTTGCGTAATTGGAAGGATGTCTCATTAGCAGGTGATGTTCAAAGTGTATTTAACTCCCATAGTACTACGGTCGGAGAGGTAATGTCAATAAAATTAGAGAGATTTAAGTAGAAGTATAGAACAGATTTAAGATGTCATTTTTTCCGCGAACGATAAGGGATCAGTATACAGGTAACAATGCCCGACCGCGGTAGGGTCATATTCGGGTCAAAATGTCTGGTTTGTATTCACCCCCTGCCACACAACCTATCGGTGGCTTGCAGGGTACTTAAATAAACAAATAAAAATAAATCTCCGTTTGCAAATATGTATTAGAAAAAAATCCAATCTGTTTCCAAAATTATGAGCTTACTTTAATTCCTGCTTAAAAGCACTGGTTTATTTATTAAGCCAAGTAAACGGATGGTGCCCGTTTTTTATTCAATCCAAGGGTAATAACTTGTCATTTGTGTACTTTAAGTTGGATTTTATCCTAAAAGCAACGCTTTTTCGACAGTTCCAAATGCAATGCAAGAGTTGCCATTGTTTGCATATTTGGATTATTTTAAATGAGAATAAGTAACGCAATGAGCAATTGAAGGAGTAAGAATTCTGGAGATGGTGGAACATTACCATCAATAACATAAACCTACGATAAAGAACACTGGTGCACAACTCGTCCGTATTATCAAAGTGCTCCGAAATTATTATTTTTTAAATGATTAATCTATTTATTCGTGGAGGGTTTACCGACCGATGGTCGCGGGTTTGATTCCGAATGAAGCCTCAGGGCAATCCTAGCTTCACCCACATTGTGTGATTTTCTGGTACCTAATCTCCCTGGGACACCAGAGGCGGCACAGGGAAAGTAACTGGTCTCCCTATCCTGACGTGGCATCGTCGTTAGGTAAGGTGATGGAGCTTAAGAGAGAGAGAGTTTAGATTTATAAATGTGATATTTGCGTCCATTTACAGCACACTCAGTAATAAGCTGACACTCAATAATAAATAAAAACACTCAATTAGGGATTCTATAGTATTACATACCTTTCTAATGCAGACATAAAATAAACAATGGCAATGAAAAATCACGAAAGATTTTAAGATTTCTACATCTTTTTCTTTGAATAGGAGGCTTTGTTTTATATTGCGTTACAAATAGTAGTGGTTTTCTGCTAAGTCAATTCATTCAAGGAGGGGAAAAACTCTGGTGCAATTTACGACTGTTTCAAATACTTGCATGACTTTTTAATCAAAACTTTTCCTTATGAAGAGGGAATTAGCCCGACTGTTCACAATCATTGTGGACAACCCATGCCGACGAGTCATTGTACACACACAACGCTCAACGAGTGTTGAATATTTAAAGAATTCCGGCGATTCTGGGATCTTGAGAATATCGAGTGGATAGGGAATGGATGAGTACGGGGGTTTTTACTGAGTAAGCGAATCTTCGAATTCTGTGTATTGACTGATGAAACGTGTAGCGCCACTGACTTAAGTTAACTACTTGCTTACGAGAGTCAATTCTAGACTTGAGTGTTCAGCAATATTTATCGAAGAGTTTTCAAGACAAAGCCCCGTCTTTCCGAGGAGGAAGAAATTAATTCCAAGAAGATAAGTTGTTTTTTCACTTTGTGAACACATAAATTTACTCGAGACGATTTCCTACTTGACACATGTTTTTAATGAGAAGCATAGTCACGCATGGGTTAATCATGTGCTCGAAGTCTTCTCCACGTAGCTAAACTAAACCTGCGTAAACCAGTTAAAAGACCATTTTCAACTTAACCTCGACGGAGTTAATTCATTTCATCAACACCAGCCGGTCATTCAATGAAGAGGTAACAAGGAGAGAGTTGAATGTTTATTGCCTATCAATCGATGGGCTAGAAAGCTACCTTCGCAGTGTGTAGTCGTTCCTAGGAAGGGAGGCCAATAGCTGAGGTAATTTTCGCCATTAGAGAAAAGTGGGCGATCCAGTATTGGTAGGATTTTTGGACTCGGGGGAAGGGTGGAGAGAAACCAGGGGTCGGCATTAACCTACTCTTAACAAAAGGCACCAAGGGGGAAAATGATTTAACCTCCTATTTAACGGTAGGGCGTACTCCACCTTCAGCGCTCTCCTCATAGCACCCCACCTAGGGACAGGGATGCCACTGAGAAGTCATACAACCACCAATTTTCGTAATCGGGCCATCGTGGTGGGAATCTAGCAAGCAAGTCACCGCGACGAATTTGGCAAATGTGTCACCAAATAATACATTTCAAAACTCTTAAGAGACAATTTGATTATTGTGTTGCGTAAGGTCTACGATTCTACGGTTTCTTTAAGGAAATTCTTCCATCTTAATTGATTTTAATGTGGTGCTATTTGTATTGAAATGTGTCTGTTCGTTCGCAGCACTTCACTGATTCCGAGACAAGTTCAAACACACAACGGATCGAAATATTTTGGGCGCCGTTAAAATTAAAAATGATTTCTCGCAAAGAAATAAATGTTGGGGGTTAAAAACATAAATGAAGATGTTTAAAAAAGCATTTCTACGATATATTCAACCAGTTTATAAAGAAAAACTGTAATTCAATCAAATATATATAAAATATTGAGGCTGTAAAACGTTTTTATTAAGACAATATTTCTGTATAAATTTTTCGATAGTAAAAAATGATTGCTCAGAATATTATTATTATTTTCATCGTATCATCGCATGTAGACCGCACAGAACATGAGTACCAACAAAATTAACATCCACAAAGAAAGCAATCCACATTTTTCCAGTGTTTTCATTCAATATTCTGCGATGATTTTCACCTTCTGCCCTCGAATGTGAATTTTTTTAGTGTAAGAATTATTTAAAAGTCTACTGCAGCATGAACCCAATAGCTTTCAGGGACTATCAAAGCTAGTTATCTAATAGGCACATTGCCTATGATAAATAATAAGAGCCTACAAACATTTTCGACCGCAAAATTCATAAATTCTACCTTCCAGAAAGCGATTACTTGTCCCCAAGGATATAATTTATTGCACCCTTAACAGTTTCGGCGTACGTGGACTACATAAATGTAAAGTTTAACGTAATTACGATGTAAATTTCCCCGTAAGTAATTCGTGTACCCAAGATATTAATGGAAAACTTCGTCGCGACAACGTCCCGTGCATAATTTGCTCCTTATTTCGTTCAATAAAAATCCAACACAGCCATTATACAGAAAGCTTAAAGTTGCTTAGAAAAACGTTAAGATAGAGGTTAGATCAGAAATTTCAGTAAAAGATAGCTCCATAGGTAGCAACGGCACAAAGTGTATCCCAACGTCATTCCCCAAACGCAATTAGGGCGCGAAATTCACAGCGTGTCCAAATGGATCCTGCTGAGAACATTGGGAAATAACACTGAATTTTAACACCACACTACTGCCTGGGGAAAATATAAGCAATACGAAAATGCAAAGAATTGAGCAAAGCATTCATGGAGGTTGTTTATGTCCCCTATGCAATCAGTCTCCTCAATCACAATTAACCTCGTAAACTCTCCCCATGTATCGGCGCAACGTGCATAATTCCTGTCGGCGGTTTGAGAAGAAAAACCAGATGAATGAAATAATAGACGAACCATGTCTTGCAAGTACACTAAATTGAATACGCGCTTAATGCACATAAATACTCCGCAATATCAAAAGAAAACTTCGTTCTAAAAAGAGGGAAATGGAGGAATCGTTTCACGCGACATTAGCATTTATATTTTGTTTAGTCAGCGTAAAAAGCAAAGCACGGAAACTTCCCCCACTGCATTTCTGACAAATGCTTGACGTTCGGACTGAGAAATTATCTTCCGTGTGAACGCCGATTGTGATACACCGAAATCCACATCGTAAGACAAGCTAATTCAACGGCTTCGAGGGACAAAAACATGGTTATCCGCATTCGATGTAAACAAAGTTTGCACCCAAGTGCCACAATATTCATAAAGATGCATCCAAGCTCATATTTTTCCTTGGGCCGAGAGAAAGGACCAAGCAGTGACAGGCACGAGATAAAATCGATTTTCCACCCCGAATTCTCCGAGGATTCGATGAGAAACCCGTTTATCACGCAACAGGGAGCGCAACGGACATTATAATTATGGCACAATTTTTAAATGGAAAGAAAATTATTCTGACAACTAACCTCATAGTTCTGCGTGTTCCATTTTCAATCGCCTGTAAGAAACCCTTCAATACTGGGTCATAAAAATAAAAAATTCTTCACATTGATTACCTTCACTGCTAACTAATTTTCTTAAAGGCATGCATTATGGACACAAGGTACTTCAGATGGCCATCAATTTCTGACCGTAAGTGAGCAAAAAAAAGAGACGAAGAATAAACCTCTACTGACCCCTCAAAAGTAACTTTTCAGGAAAAAAATGTTTCGGAATCAACTCACAATGTACTCAAGTATGAATAAATATTGACATATACCACAGCAATAATATAGCATTTTCTCAGCTTGCAGCGTTCTTTTGAAGAACATGGGATTACATAGATAAATTCAATAGTCCGGATAGCTCAGTGGCTAACTCACTCTTCGACTAACTGGTATGATACGGGTTTGAATCGAGTCTCCAACATAGACCTAGCTACATTTGCCATGCAGCGGGATTTTTTTCAGCCACATGGGTATGATACATACCATACGATACGCAACCTGTATCATAAGATACGCAACAATTGAATTGAATATGATTTCTCTTCATAATAAGTTCCTGTATAGTTGCCGAAATGGATTAAGTATTGCTAGGCAAACAATGTGAGTCGCTAAACGCTCCGTACCATACAATATTATCTAGCATTCCTTCCCTAAATGTCGTCCCAAACTATTCCGATTTTCTGACAAATATCTTTGTCGGAAGTCTACAGGATAACAGGACTGCCCCGTGTGTTGTATATGCTGACATTAACTTGAAAAACAAGAAAAACGTTTCACTTTTGCATTTTAAATAACTATCTCATTTTTGTATAATGAATGCCAATTTACCCTTGCCAAAATGCGACAGTGAAAACCAAATTTCCCAAAGCCCATAGGAGAAAGCAATCATTGATACGTATGGTAAAAAAATTTAAAGAAATGAGCCGGATAAAAATTTAAGGGCCATCAGTTCCTATTTATAATAAATGTGCACAGAAGACAAATTATTACTGTTACAAACATTACAAAACCAAATATTTTCAGCGACGCCCGACCCTTCAATACTTTATCATCATCACCAGGAGAAATATGCAAAATAGAAACTTGCCTATTCATAATAGAGTTGAGGAAACTGTAACGCACGATGATTAATTGACTTTTAATAGTATTGGATTTTTTAATCATGTCCAAAACGGATTTGTTATTTGCACTTTGAACTATACGTGAATTTATGGGCTTTTATCAGATCCAGATCAACGTTCACCACTGGAAATACTACGGCATCCGGTACCGCGACGAGTCCTTTGCCTTCACCCGCCTGCCCATGGGCCATCCCCTCAGTCCCGCCATCCTCCAGCGATGGGCTGAAGACGTTATGCTCCTCGTCAAAAGAAAATTTAATATTGACTCTGTAATTTATCTGGACGATTGGCTCCTTTACAGTCAACAGAAATTATGCGGCTACCAGATAGGTAATTATCTCGAGAATACCCTGGGAATTACCATAAATTTCCCCAAGTCAACCATGGTCTCGACCCAAAGACTAATTTACCTGGGCGTGCACATCGACACCGAGGAGCAGTCATTGCAATTAACAAGAAAGGCCATTAACAGGGTGCGCTCACTCATACCAATCCTCACCCGTTTAAGACAACTAGACATCCCAAAAGCGGCGGGATACCTCGCATGGATCGCCTGGATTCTGAGACTACCCACGTTCATGATTTCCCAGGTGTACCAGCGCAATGACACTTACTGGCAAGCGGCACTTCAAGCCGACATCTTTGAAAAGAAAGTGTATTTACCACAGCCCACAGAAGTAATCCAAGTATTTACCGACGCAACCCTCACCCAGGGGGGGGTTGCTATTCCACGGTGGAACATCTCAAGAGCCTTCGCAATTCCTCAAGGTTGGCACATAAACGAAGCTGAAACATTTTCAGCCTTATATGGTTTACAAGAGACTTTGTTACTTTTGAACGACTTGAACTTGAACAATGTATGTGTTAATATTAATGTTGATAATTCTGTTTGTTACTACACTTTACGGCGCGGATCTGGAATTGTTTTCCGAACGCGACCGATTCTGTTCCAAATGTATTTTAATTGCATTAAAGAAATACAGTCACAATTGGTGACCTGGTCCTGGGTCCCCACGACCGAAAATTTGGCCGACGAGCCCTCTCGGGCCGTGCCTACTCGTTAATGTACCCGCCGGCCATATTGGTCGCGTGGGTATATTACCGGGTGGGCGCGGGCGAGTGGGCAGTTGGAAACAAAATCGGTCGTGAGGTCCCGGGGCCAGCAGCAGCACTTCCATGCCCAAAACGCGATCACAGTGTGACCCCCGTTCAGACCCTCACTCCGATCTAAGGGAACCCCAGTCAGAGGATTTGTTCCAGACCCAGGAGATCATAGAGGAATCACAGCATATCCTGGAGACATCAACAAGCTCAACAAACACCATGGCTTCACAAGATCCAGATTTGAATACCAAGGTGAATGAGATAGCCGGCCAACTAGCCCGCATAACTGAGATTCTACACCAACGCGGGGTTCCGGGTGCAACCCTCATCCCCAGCTTCGCCGCGCTCTTACCTGATTCCGCCTCCGCGGGCATGGATCCTCCCCAAGAGGCTGAGGTACTTCAACTTTTTACTTCCCTTAAGACTAATATTTCCAGCCACCGATTGAAAGCCAGAGATGTGCACGAAATAAACCTGGTGCTTACCATGGCCTCTGGGTGGGAGCACCTCTCCCACATACAACAAAAATCCCTATATAATAGGGCACGGATTTTGCTGGCCGTGGCCACCATTGGTTGGGGAGACGCTCTCCGCATCACAACAGAAGCTCCAGTCAACCTACTGCATCTTCCTCCGGGCTTCATACTGTCCCAGAGCGCCCCGACACCACCAACGCAGCCACCAGCCTACCAGCAGGGATACCAGCCCTTTCGACAAGCCCCACCTCGTCAACGGGGCCGAGGCCGGGGATCCCGAAGAGGCCCCAGAAATCCACCTGCCTGAGGCCTCCCTCTCCTCCGGCCAGGAAATCCTGCTCCGCTGGGCGGCCTCCGGGGAGCCAGAGGATCCGGCAGCCTGGGAAGAGTCCTCTTCGGAGGACGGTGCTTCGTCAGTCGATCCTGAAGAAGATAACAACCAAGACTCAGGTCTCGAAGATGACGACCCCGAATCGGACGCCTGGAGGTGGCGGCCGATCCGAGACGACACCGAGCCCCAAGGCCCGGACATCAACGAAGCGGAGGCGGACGCCATCTCGCTCCCCGACCCGGAGGACGAGGACACGGAATTAGCGGCGCAACTCAGCGTCCCGGCGGTCCGCCCAATCTTGCCTTTCCGCTACACTAAGAAGGTAAATGAAACCATCTCAAGGGTGGGCGCCAGCCTCCCCAAACCCCGGGGCGCTCCGTTCCTCAGCTCCCGGACTAGACCCAGTGCTGTTATGGATAAGTTCATTCACGAGTTCCTCAGTGCTGGTATTATAATTAAGTGGCCGATAAAGTGTGCCTTCAGATGTTTCACAGTGCCCAAACCGGATGGAAATTCGCGCTTCATTCAGGACCTCAGCCCGTGGACTCCCCACGTTAGGAAACCGAAATTCTCGCTACTGGGCCCAGCCAGGGCAATCGCCCTCATACCCAGAAATAGCTACATGATAAAGATAGACCTTGCCAGCGCCTTTTATCAGATCCAGATCAACGTTCACCACTGGAAATACTACGGCATCCGGTACCGCGACGAGTCCTTTGCCTTCACCCGCCTGCCCATGGGCCATCCCCTCAGTCCCGCCATCCTCCAGCGATGGGCTGAAGACGTTATGCTCCTCGTCAAAAGAAAATTTAATATTGACTCTGTAATTTATCTGGACGATTGGCTCCTTTACAGTCAACAGAAATTATGCGGCTACCAGATAGGTAATTATCTCGAGAATACCCTGGGAATTACCATAAATTTCCCCAAGTCAACCATGGTCTCGACCCAAAGACTAATTTACCTGGGCGTGCACATCGACACCGAGGAGCAGTCATTGCAATTAACAAGAAAGGCCATTAACAGGGTGCGCTCACTCATACCAATCCTCACCCGTTTAAGACAACTAGACATCCCAAAAGCGGCGGGATACCTCGCATGGATCGCCTGGATTCTGAGACTACCCACGTTCATGATTTCCCAGGTGTACCAGCGCAATGACACTTACTGGCAAGCGGCACTTCAAGCCGACATCTTTGAAAAGAAAGTGTATTTACCACAGCCCACAGAAGTAATCCAAGTATTTACCGACGCAACCCTCACCCAGGGGGGGGTTGCTATTCCACGGTGGAACATCTCAAGAGCCTTCGCAATTCCTCAAGGTTGGCACATAAACGAAGCTGAAACATTTTCAGCCTTATATGGTTTACAAGAGACTTTGTTACTTTTGAACGACTTGAACTTGAACAATGTATGTGTTAATATTAATGTTGATAATTCTGTTTGTTACTACACTTTACGGCGCGGATCTGGAATTGTTTTCCGAACGCGACCGATTCTGTTCCAAATGTATTTTAATTGCATTAAAGAAATACAGTCACAATTGGTGACCTGGTCCTGGGTCCCCACGACCGAAAATTTGGCCGACGAGCCCTCTCGGGCCGTGCCTACTCGTTAATGTACCCGCCGGCCATATTGGTCGCGTGGGTATATTACCGGGTGGGCGCGGGCGAGTGGGCAGTTGGAAACAAAATCGGTCGTGAGGTCCCGGGGCCAGCAGCAGCAAGGCGTGGTGGACCTGATGTAAACATAAAGCATTCAGGGCGTGAGGATAATGAAAGAGAGAGGGAGCGCTATCGTGCTGAGCGGGAGAGAGAGACACGTGAAGGTAGAGGACCTGGGATAGAACGTGGAGAGCGAGAAAGAAGAAGGTCCCGAAGCCGAGAACGTGACAAGAAAAGGAGAGGAAGCAGAAGCCGCAGCAGAGAAAGGAAGCGTTCTAGACGCTCAAGGGATAGAAGGGATCCATCTTTGGCTGCAGATGGTGGTATGGATGACAGTATGGCTTCCGGTGTAGAGGAGCCTGTACCGCATCGTTCATCACGGGGTGACCGTGACAGAGATCGTGATCGGGATTGAAAGAGAGGTGCTCCCACCCAGAGGCCATGGTAAGCACCAGGTTTATTTCGTGCACATCTCTGGCTTTCAAACGGTGGCAATTGTGACTGTATTTCTTTAATGCAATTAAAATACATTTGGAACAGAATCGGTCGCGTTCGGAAAACAATTCCAGATCCGCGCCGTAAAGTGTAGTAACAAACAGAATTATCAACATTAATATTAACACATACATTGTTCAAGTTCAAGTCGTTCAAAAGTAACAAAGTCTCTTGTAAACCATATAAGGCTGAAAATGTTTCAGCTTCGTTTATGTGCCAACCTTGAGGAATTGCGAAGGCTCTTGAGATGTTCCACCGTGGAATAGCAACCCCCCCCTGGGTGAGGGTTGCGTCGGTAAATACTTGGATTACTTCTGTGGGCTGTGGTAAATACACTTTCTTTTCAAAGATGTCGGCTTGAAGTGCCGCTTGCCAGTAAGTGTCATTGCGCTGGTACACCTGGGAAATCATGAACGTGGGTAGTCTCAGAATCCAGGCGATCCATGCGAGGTATCCCGCCGCTTTTGGGATGTCTAGTTGTCTTAAACGGGTGAGGATTGGTATGAGTGAGCGCACCCTGTTAATGGCCTTTCTTGTTAATTGCAATGACTGCTCCTCGGTGTCGATGTGCACGCCCAGGTAAATTAGTCTTTGGGTCGAGACCATGGTTGACTTGGGGAAATTTATGGTAATTCCCAGGGTATTCTCGAGATAATTACCTATCTGGTAGCCGCATAATTTCTGTTGACTGTAAAGGAGCCAATCGTCCAGATAAATTACAGAGTCAATATTAAATTTTCTTTTGACGAGGAGCATAACGTCTTCAGCCCATCGCTGGAGGATGGCGGGACTGAGGGGATGGCCCATGGGCAGGCGGGTGAAGGCAAAGGACTCGTCGCGGTACCGGATGCCGTAGAATTTCCAGTGGTGAACGTTGATCTGGATCTGATAAAAGGCGCTGGCAAGGTCTATCTTTATCATGTAGCTATTTCTGGGTATGAGGGCGATTGCCCTGGCTGGGCCCAGTAGCGAGAATTTCGGTTTCCTAACGTGGGGAGTCCACGGGCTGAGGTCCTGAATGAAGCGCGAATTTCCATCCGGTTTGGGCACTGTGAAACATCTGAAGGCACACTTTATCGGCCACTTAATTATAATACCAGCACTGAGGAACTCGTGAATGAACTTATCCATAACAGCACTGGGTCTAGTCCGGGAGCTGAGGAACGGAGCGCCCCGGGGTTTGGGGAGGCTGGCGCCCACCCTTGAGATGGTTTCATTTACCTTCTTAGTGTAGCGGAAAGGCAAGATTGGGCGGACCGCCGGGACGCTGAGTTGCGCCGCTAATTCCGTGTCCTCGTCCTCCGGGTCGGGGAGCGAGATGGCGTCCGCCTCCGCTTCGTTGATGTCCGGGCCTTGGGGCTCGGTGTCGTCTCGGATCGGCCGCCACCTCCAGGCGTCCGATTCGGGGTCGTCATCTTCGAGACCTGAGTCTTGGTTGTTATCTTCTTCAGGATCGACTGACGAAGCACCGTCCTCCGAAGAGGACTCTTCCCAGGCTGCCGGATCCTCTGGCTCCCCGGAGGCCGCCCAGCGGAGCAGGATTTCCTGGCCGGAGGAGAGGGAGGCCTCAGGCAGGTGGATTTCTGGGGCCTCTTCGGGATCCCCGGCCTCGGCCCCGTTGACGAGGTGGGGCTTGTCGAAAGGGCTGGTATCCCTGCTGGTAGGCTGGTGGCTGCGTTGGTGGTGTCGGGGCGCTCTGGGACAGTATGAAGCCCGGAGGAAGATGCAGTAGGTTGACTGGAGCTTCTGTTGTGATGCGGAGAGCGTCTCCCCAACCAATGGTGGCCACGGCCAGCAAAATCCGTGCCCTATTATATAGGGATTTTTGTTGTATGTGGGAGAGGTGCTCCCACCCAGAGGCCATGGTAAGCACCAGGTTTATTTCGTGCACATCTCTGGCTTTCAATCGGTGGCTGGAAATATTAGTCTTAAGGGAAGTAAAAAGTTGAAGTACCTCAGCCTCTTGGGGAGGATCCATGCCCGCGGAGGCGGAATCAGGTAAGAGCGCGGCGAAGCTGGGGATGAGGGTTGCACCCGGAACCCCGCGTTGGTGTAGAATCTCAGTTATGCGGGCTAGTTGGCCGGCTATCTCATTCACCTTGGTATTCAAATCTGGATCTTGTGAAGCCATGGTGTTTGTTGAGCTTGTTGATGTCTCCAGGATATGCTGTGATTCCTCTATGATCTCCTGGGTCTGGAACAAATCCTCTGACTGGGGTTCCCTTAGATCGGAGTGAGGGTCTGAACGGGGGTCACACTGTGATCGCGTTTTGGGCATGGAAGTGCTGCTGCTGGCCCCGGGACCTCACGACCGATTTTGTTTCCAACTGCCCACTCGCCCGCGCCCACCCGGTAATATACCCACGCGACCAATATGGCCGGCGGGTACATTAACGAGTAGGCACGGCCCGAGAGGGCTCGTCGGCCAAATTTTCGGTCGTGGGGACCCAGGACCAGGTCACCAATTGTGACTGTATTTCTTTAATGCAATTAAAATACATTTGGAACAGAATCGGTCGCGTTCGGAAAACAATTCCAGATCCGCGCCGTAAAGTGTAGTAACAAACAGAATTATCAACATTAATATTAACACATACATTGTTCAAGTTCAAGTCGTTCAAAAGTAACAAAGTCTCTTGTAAACCATATAAGGCTGAAAATGTTTCAGCTTCGTTTATGTGCCAACCTTGAGGAATTGCGAAGGCTCTTGAGATGTTCCACCGTGGAATAGCAACCCCCCCCTGGGTGAGGGTTGCGTCGGTAAATACTTGGATTACTTCTGTGGGCTGTGGTAAATACACTTTCTTTTCAAAGATGTCGGCTTGAAGTGCCGCTTGCCAGTAAGTGTCATTGCGCTGGTACACCTGGGAAATCATGAACGTGGGTAGTCTCAGAATCCAGGCGATCCATGCGAGGTATCCCGCCGCTTTTGGGATGTCTAGTTGTCTTAAACGGGTGAGGATTGGTATGAGTGAGCGCACCCTGTTAATGGCCTTTCTTGTTAATTGCAATGACTGCTCCTCGGTGTCGATGTGCACGCCCAGGTAAATTAGTCTTTGGGTCGAGACCATGGTTGACTTGGGGAAATTTATGGTAATTCCCAGGGTATTCTCGAGATAATTACCTATCTGGTAGCCGCATAATTTCTGTTGACTGTAAAGGAGCCAATCGTCCAGATAAATTACAGAGTCAATATTAAATTTTCTTTTGACGAGGAGCATAACGTCTTCAGCCCATCGCTGGAGGATGGCGGGACTGAGGGGATGGCCCATGGGCAGGCGGGTGAAGGCAAAGGACTCGTCGCGGTACCGGATGCCGTAGTATTTCCAGTGGTGAACGTTGATCTGGATCTGATAAAAGGCGCTGGCAAGGTCTATCTTTATCATGTAGCTATTTCTGGGTATGAGGGCGATTGCCCTGGCTGGGCCCAGTAGCGAGAATTTCGGTTTCCTAACGTGGGGAGTCCACGGGCTGAGGTCCTGAATGAAGCGCGAATTTCCATCCGGTTTGGGCACTGTGAAACATCTGAAGGCACACTTTATCGGCCACTTAATTATAATACCAGCACTGAGGAACTCGTGAATGAACTTATCCATAACAGCACTGGGTCTAGTCCGGGAGCTGAGGAACGGAGCGCCCCGGGGTTTGGGGAGGCTGGCGCCCACCCTTGAGATGGTTTCATTTACCTTCTTAGTGTAGCGGAAAGGCAAGATTGGGCGGACCGCCGGGACGCTGAGTTGCGCCGCTAATTCCGTGTCCTCGTCCTCCGGGTCGGGGAGCGAGATGGCGTCCGCCTCCGCTTCGTTGATGTCCGGGCCTTGGGGCTCGGTGTCGTCTCGGATCGGCCGCCACCTCCAGGCGTCCGATTCGGGGTCGTCATCTTCGAGACCTGAGTCTTGGTTGTTATCTTCTTCAGGATCGACTGACGAAGCACCGTCCTCCGAAGAGGACTCTTCCCAGGCTGCCGGATCCTCTGGCTCCCCGGAGGCCGCCCAGCGGAGCAGGATTTCCTGGCCGGAGGAGAGGGAGGCCTCAGGCAGGTGGATTTCTGGGGCCTCTTCGGGATCCCCGGCCTCGGCCCCGTTGACGAGGTGGGGCTTGTCGAAAGGGCTGGTATCCCTGCTGGTAGGCTGGTGGCTGCGTTGGTGGTGTCGGGGCGCTCTGGGACAGTATGAAGCCCGGAGGAAGATGCAGTAGGTTGACTGGAGCTTCTGTTGTGATGCGGAGAGCGTCTCCCCAACCAATGGTGGCCACGGCCAGCAAAATCCGTGCCCTATTATATAGGGATTTTTGTTGTATGTGGGAGAGGTGCTCCCACCCAGAGGCCATGGTAAGCACCAGGTTTATTTCGTGCACATCTCTGGCTTTCAATCGGTGGCTGGAAATATTAGTCTTAAGGGAAGTAAAAAGTTGAAGTACCTCAGCCTCTTGGGGAGGATCCATGCCCGCGGAGGCGGAATCAGGTAAGAGCGCGGCGAAGCTGGGGATGAGGGTTGCACCCGGAACCCCGCGTTGGTGTAGAATCTCAGTTATGCGGGCTAGTTGGCCGGCTATCTCATTCACCTTGGTATTCAAATCTGGATCTTGTGAAGCCATGGTGTTTGTTGAGCTTGTTGATGTCTCCAGGATATGCTGTGATTCCTCTATGATCTCCTGGGTCTGGAACAAATCCTCTGACTGGGGTTCCCTTAGATCGGAGTGAGGGTCTGAACGGGGGTCACACTGTGATCGCGTTTTGGGCATGGAAGTGCTGCTGCTGGCCCCGGGACCTCACGACCGATTTTGTTTCCAACTGCCCACTCGCCCGCGCCCACCCGGTAATATACCCACGCGACCAATATGGCCGGCGGGTACATTAACGAGTAGGCACGGCCCGAGAGGGCTCGTCGGCCAAATTTTCGGTCGTGGGGACCCAGGACCAGGTCACCAATTGTGACTGTATTTCTTTAATGCAATTAAAATACATTTGGAACAGAATCGGTCGCGTTCGGAAAACAATTCCAGATCCGCGCCGTAAAGTGTAGTAACAAACAGAATTATCAACATTAATATTAACACATACATTGTTCAAGTTCAAGTCGTTCAAAAGTAACAAAGTCTCTTGTAAACCATATAAGGCTGAAAATGTTTCAGCTTCGTTTATGTGCCAACCTTGAGGAATTGCGAAGGCTCTTGAGATGTTCCACCGTGGAATAGCAACCCCCCCCTGGGTGAGGGTTGCGTCGGTAAATACTTGGATTACTTCTGTGGGCTGTGGTAAATACACTTTCTTTTCAAAGATGTCGGCTTGAAGTGCCGCTTGCCAGTAAGTGTCATTGCGCTGGTACACCTGGGAAATCATGAACGTGGGTAGTCTCAGAATCCAGGCGATCCATGCGAGGTATCCCGCCGCTTTTGGGATGTCTAGTTGTCTTAAACGGGTGAGGATTGGTATGAGTGAGCGCACCCTGTTAATGGCCTTTCTTGTTAATTGCAATGACTGCTCCTCGGTGTCGATGTGCACGCCCAGGTAAATTAGTCTTTGGGTCGAGACCATGGTTGACTTGGGGAAATTTATGGTAATTCCCAGGGTATTCTCGAGATAATTACCTATCTGGTAGCCGCATAATTTCTGTTGACTGTAAAGGAGCCAATCGTCCAGATAAATTACAGAGTCAATATTAAATTTTCTTTTGACGAGGAGCATAACGTCTTCAGCCCATCGCTGGAGGATGGCGGGACTGAGGGGATGGCCCATGGGCAGGCGGGTGAAGGCAAAGGACTCGTCGCGGTACCGGATGCCGTAGTATTTCCAGTGGTGAACGTTGATCTGGATCTGATAAAAGGCGCTGGCAAGGTCTATCTTTATCATGTAGCTATTTCTGGGTATGAGGGCGATTGCCCTGGCTGGGCCCAGTAGCGAGAATTTCGGTTTCCTAACGTGGGGAGTCCACGGGCTGAGGTCCTGAATGAAGCGCGAATTTCCATCCGGTTTGGGCACTGTGAAACATCTGAAGGCACACTTTATCGGCCACTTAATTATAATACCAGCACTGAGGAACTCGTGAATGAACTTATCCATAACAGCACTGGGTCTAGTCCGGGAGCTGAGGAACGGAGCGCCCCGGGGTTTGGGGAGGCTGGCGCCCACCCTTGAGATGGTTTCATTTACCTTCTTAGTGTAGCGGAAAGGCAAGATTGGGCGGACCGCCGGGACGCTGAGTTGCGCCGCTAATTCCGTGTCCTCGTCCTCCGGGTCGGGGAGCGAGATGGCGTCCGCCTCCGCTTCGTTGATGTCCGGGCCTTGGGGCTCGGTGTCGTCTCGGATCGGCCGCCACCTCCAGGCGTCCGATTCGGGGTCGTCATCTTCGAGACCTGAGTCTTGGTTGTTATCTTCTTCAGGATCGACTGACGAAGCACCGTCCTCCGAAGAGGACTCTTCCCAGGCTGCCGGATCCTCTGGCTCCCCGGAGGCCGCCCAGCGGAGCAGGATTTCCTGGCCGGAGGAGAGGGAGGCCTCAGGCAGGTGGATTTCTGGGGCCTCTTCGGGATCCCCGGCCTCGGCCCCGTTGACGAGGTGGGGCTTGTCGAAAGGGCTGGTATCCCTGCTGGTAGGCTGGTGGCTGCGTTGGTGGTGTCGGGGCGCTCTGGGACAGTATGAAGCCCGGAGGAAGATGCAGTAGGTTGACTGGAGCTTCTGTTGTGATGCGGAGAGCGTCTCCCCAACCAATGGTGGCCACGGCCAGCAAAATCCGTGCCCTATTATATAGGGATTTTTGTTGTATGTGGGAGAGGTGCTCCCACCCAGAGGCCATGGTAAGCACCAGGTTTATTTCGT